>NC_058374.1:85733333-86050625 GCF_018350175.1 Felis catus
CCTTGTCTGTGTATTTTGTGAATTTGACTATGATATGCCTTAATGATGGCATTTTTTATTGAATCTAATTATCTGTGCTTCTTGGATTTTGATGTCTGTGTCTTTCCCCAGATTAGGAAAGTTTTCGGCTTTAATTTGCTCACATAAATCTTCTACTCCATTTGCTCTCTTTTCCTTCTCTGGGACTCATTCGATTCAAATGTTATTTCTTTTTAATAAGGCACTGAGTACTCTAAGTCTCATATCATGATCTTTTCCCTTTGTTTCCTTCTTTTTTTCTGCTTTATTATTTTCCATAATTTCTTCTTTTATTTCACTTATTTGTTGCTCTGTTTCATCCATCCTTGCCATCATGGCGAGATCCATTCAAGATTTCATCTCGGTTATAGCATTTTTAATTTTGTCCTGACTAGATTTTAGTTGTTTTATCTCCACCGAAAGGGATTCTCTGGTATCTTCTATGCCTTTTCAACCCCAGCTAATGTCCTTATAATCGTGGTTTTAAATTCTAGTTTAGACATCTCATATCTATGCTGATTAAATCCCTGGCCATAATTTCTACCTGTTCTTTGTTTTGGGATGAATTCCTCCATCTTGTCATTTTGGAGGAAGAAAAATAATAAGATAAAAAAATAAAAGTTAAAAAATTAAAAACAAAACAAAACAAAATCAATGAAAGGGAGCTATATCCTAAGTGTGTTACTTTCTGCTTGTTGAGAAAGAAACAGAAATAGAAATAGAGAAAGAAGATGAAGGAAAAAAATGTTAAAATAATTTAAAATTTTTAAATAATAAAATTGAATAAAACAAAAAAGAATTTGCTCTTTCTGTTTCCAAGAAAGAGAAATAAAAGAAAGAAAAAAGAAACAACCTAAGCAAAAACAGAAGCAAAGAAAATGAATAAATAAACAAGCAAACAGAATGAAACCTGAATAAAGTTACATCCTGTTTCCCTTATAATTGAAACTTTGCAGTACACTCTAGTCCATAGATTGATTTGCAGGTGGAAGGGGTTTATGCTGGTCTTCTGGGGGATTGCCTGAAGGACACAAGTGGGTGGGGCTTGGTGTAATAGCTCTGCCACTTGGTTGTGCTGCTTAGCTTACTGGGGTGGAACTGTGCGTGCAGGCACGCTAGAAATGAAAATGACTTCAGCTAGCTCCCTAGTCTTATGCGCAAGAATTCCACATCCTCACCAACCCAGGATCAAGCATCTCTCTTTTGTCTCAGGCTTCTGTCCGCTCCCTACCTCTACTTTGTCTGTGTTCAAGCTGTCTGCTTTCCAGGCAGCACCTCCCTCCAGAGTTTTATCTCAGAGGGGGATGTGTTTCAAAACACCACACTTCAGAGACCCTTGCAGCATGGACCTGCAGCAACTCTCTGGGGCAGGGTGTCCCTGAGCAATGGCTAGATGCTGGCTTGTCCCAGAAAACATTCATGCTTTCACACAGTGGCAGAGGCCCAGAGTTTATGGCAAATCACATCACTGAGCCTGTGTCTGGTTTTGCTACCTTCAGGCAGTTTCAATATCAGTCAACATGGCTGCTCTCCGGGGTCTGCTGGGACTTTTGCTCATGGGAGGCCATCTGACCTCTACCAAATGCAATCCAGTCAGGGGAACCGCTTCTCCCTGTGTGACACACTGACCCCTCAGACCCTGCTGCCTGCTCTTGGGGATTCACCCTACTTCCTCACCAGAGCACGGCTAGTCACTGAGCTATGAAACTTCAGACTCTGTGCTCCAATATTTATGGAATCCTGGCCATAGTGAAGCCCTCTCCTTTCTCCCCATCAATGGTTTTGGGGAACAGATTTTTTTCTCCTGTCTCCTGCAAGTGTTTCACTCCTCTCTTTCTTTCCAGCTACTTTCAGGGGGAGTGCTTTTCTTGCATGATCCTGATGCTCTGCACTCTCCCCATTTCTCTTTCTCTCGGTCCTCTCTCTGCAAAAATGGCTCCCTACGCTATGTGGCTCCATGGCTTTTCTCTTTCCACTTATTCACCTCTCTGTACCATATACCTGCCAAGTTCTCTGTTTCCAATTATGCAGATTGTTGTGTTAATCCTCAGATCAATTTCCCAGGTGTTTAAAATGGTTTGATCCTGATCTAGCTGCATTTCTGGGATGAGACAAGTTCAGGATGGCCATACTAATCCACCATCTTAACTCCTCCCCCATTGTCTTGACTGATCAGAATTCTTATACTTCTCTGCCTAAAGACAGAGGCCAGGGTTGCTGGAAAATGCAAGATTCCTAGAGGAAAAAATAGAGTTGGTATCATCCAGTGAGTCTCATGTAGAGCTTGATACCCCAGCAATTATTCTTCATCCAATGGAAGCACGATGTGTTTATAGACTTGCCAGTGTCAGTTGATAGCCTTCTGCTCCCTGGCTGGATCTACAAAAAGGCTTATTAGAATGAAGAATGATAAATTTCTTTTCTCGAACCATTAAATCTCAGTATCAAATTATAATATGTCAATACCTATAATATGTATTTATCATGAAATAGTTTTTATTTTATTCATTTTCCTATTTTAAATACATATAGTATACATGTTTAAAAAGCACAACAGCGAACTCTTTTGAAGCTCATAAAGAAAATGGTAGTTTGGTTAAGTAAGTAGTTATCAATTTGGGATAAAAATGCCTTAAATGTTTAGGGTAATAGATGAAAAAATGTGTCTAAATTAAAGATCAGTAAGGAGTTTCTATCTGAATGTTTCAAGAAAGCAAACACTAGACATAAAAATACTCAGTATGTAGTAATTGATAATGGTAATATCTAGGTGAGATCCAAGTAAGTAATTAGAATGTTGCTAGAGTCCTTAGTCATCAGAGCTGAGACATTTTGTTTATTATCCCCGGCCATAGAGAAAAGTCAGGAATTCTAGAAATTCTTCTACAATGTGTTCTTTCCCATGAATTTTGAAAGCAATCCCAGGCCCATGGGCTGCAGGATAGAAGTGTCATTGCCTTCCATGTCCCCTGGTTAATGAAGAACTCATTACACTTTACATGGTTTGTTGCAAATAACATTTGTGTTTCATCTCAATAATTGTTTTTAATCTTTTAACAAGAAATAATTGGTACATTTAAAACTGTAATCTCAATATGAAAATCCCCCTTCTATGGATTCAGATAATTTTTTCAGAAGCCTAATAACTATTAGAAAAAAATTCTGATACATTCAATTAATCTAAGAGACAGATATTGATCCTGTTACCAAAATGGTAGTGCTTTTTCAAGTATGGTCCACAGACTTTTTGCTTTTTATTTAATGGGTCTCTTGTTTAAAATGCATAGTCATGGATCTTCTCCTAAACCTCCTTTTTTTAAATCAGAATTTCTATTGGTAGAGTCTAGATACTTGAATTTCAACAAACATCACTGAAAAATACTTCATTTCATTTATAGCATGGGGTTTCACTTTTGTTCAAGAAAATCCATAATTGATGTAAAAATATTTAGCTTATCCTTTAATATTTGAAAGATCTCTATTTACACAGGACTTTTAGGTTGATGATTATGAAATAAATTTAAAGACCAAGATATGAAAACACATAGTTTAGTATGAAGTTTAACGAGGCTCTCTACTAAGTAACTGAAATACTCTGTTCAACATAATGCTAATTACATTAGCCTAGAGAACATCTAAGATCTGACACACTCATTAGGCCTTAGCACTCAACCTATTAATCACCATGGTGGGGTCACCGGGTAAGATGGAGTGTGTTCTGAGGCCTGGCCTGTGATGTCAGGACTGGAGTCTCTTGTAGTAATTAGTTGGCATCTGAGCCTTGGTAGCAAGGTATTATCTTCCCTTCTGATGTCTGAATTAAAAATGAAACTAATAAAAGGTATGCAGGAAGAATGGAAAAGAATGCAAATTATGTTTATACCTTACTTCATCCTTCAAATAATGACATTAAATTACAGCAACCCATCTGGTCATCCATATGGTCTCCTGGAGCTCTAACGAATTTCAGCAAATAGGTCAAGCACAGTGGTCACTCCATTAATAAAGCGCTAAGTAGAGGTAGAAAACATTACAATTTAAACTTTCCACATTGTTTAGATGGATATAGGGGTTTATTTTGTAAACAGTGATTACATAGGATTATCTTTCAGTGCAATGTTTGCCTTTGCTACTCTATCAAAAGATAATGCAAACTTGCTTAGCTCCATGATAACTGAATATGGATTTGGGGCTGCCAGTCTCTGTGAGTACCTCTTGTTATTTTTCTGGTAGTATCTGTTATGACTTGGAAGAATCAACCATTCTGGAGGGGAGAGTTGGTTTTGTCTCCATGGTAACATACTCTTCTGTTTTATGTGAGTAGTGACTGCCAGTTGTACTAAGGTAAGGGTGATGGTTTTATGATGGAATACTTTACACAGGGGGCCAAGCCTCAGACCACCAAGTTTTGTTTTGGTTTGTTTTTACTGGAGGCCAAGAAGCAAAAGATTTTAGGCATGAGTGGTTGGTGGTCATAATATATAATGTGTATTTTTCTATTCTAAGTCTAAATAAGCTCACTACATTATTTTGCTTTCTACTCTGAATATTTTGCAGAATAAAAGAGCCATTAAAATAATTCATAAAGTGCTGTCTTTTAGTAGCCAAAAAAAAAAAAAATGAAGTTTATTCCATTCCTGTGATTGAGATAATGCAGGGCTTTCATATTAGCTTTATAAAATCCCAAAAGTAGCAGGTACATTTGGAAAGTCCTATGCAAGCAGGCTATGTACCTTTTATACCTACAGGATGGTAGGTTTTTTTTTTAAATCCATGAGCATTGCTAAAGATATTGCTAAAGTTTTCCTAGGAAATATGGTATAGTGTGGCAGAAAGCATTTTGCTTACTGTATATATCCATGTGTTCCTATACATTTTCCAGCTTCTCTATGCTCACATTGAGATCAAATGATTAGTTCTGACCAATGAAATGAGAGTGAAAGGATGTATATATTCCCTGGACACCTGGACAAAACAGTTCCAGCTGGTGTGCAACTTCCTTTTTCCTCTTCTCCTGGCAGCAATCTTGTTCCATATGACATGGCTACAAGGGGAGGATCCTTGGTCCGCCTTATACTTTGAGTAATTAAGAAAGAAATTTTTATTAAGCTTCTATAGTTTCTTGTTCCGAAAAACCTACATCATACTGACCAATACAAACATGAAGGCCTAGATTGTTATGTAATTACAATATAAATTATGGACATTGTAAATATGGACTAGAATAGACTTTAGTCATTTGGCTCATATCATGAGAAGGTTTCTACATGGGCTCCTTCTTCAGAGCTCTGTTAGGGAAGAGGGAAGCCTTCAGTTTCTCAAATGAAAAAGGAGCTGTACATGGAAATAGTCATTGCCAGTTTTCATGGGGATAGAAGTGAGAGGCAAACACTTGCACCTTAAGGCACAGAGATTGGGATCAAATCATGCCAATGGAGCTTTTTATAATTAAATGTTTCTTTGTCCCTCCCAGAACTTGGATGGTAAGAGACAGGATCAAGGGCAGATCTTAAGTATGCTTAGGCCTAACTAGTCCAGGAGATACCGTCCCTATAGAGGGGTGATAATTCAAATAATATTGGATTATTACTAAATTTTATTTCCAGGAGAAAAAAAATTAAGGGGTGCTTGTGTGGCTTAGCTGGTTGAGCGTCCGACTCTTGATTTCAGCTCAGTTCATGATCTCACGGTTCATGAGATCGAACCCCGCATTGGGCTCTGTGCTCACAGCTCACAGCCTGCTTGGGATTCTCTCTCTCTGTTTCTCTGCCCCTCCCCTGTTCTCTCTCTCTCTCTCTCAAAATCTCTCTCTCTCTCTCTCTCAAAAATAGATAAATAAAAACTTAAAAATATATGCATTAAAAAATTAACAAACTGTTTAAATCCTTTTTGATGTGTGTGCTTTAGATAGTGAACATTTATCAATGTATAAAAAGAACCTTCTGAATTTATGGCTTAGTAAGAATAAGAGTACGTTTCCTGAATTTTGGCTTAAATTCCTCTGAAATATGTTATTGTATCATTGCATATGCAAATGTGTTTTGGTTGCAAATGACAGAAACTTGATTCAACCCCTTGTCTAAAGAGAAATGTTCCTGCATACAAATCAGAAGTGGCACACAGGTGTCAGTGCCTTCCAGGTCAACCAGCAGCAGTGGTTTCTGTCTGTCATATTGCTCTCTCTTCTCTCTCCTCTGCCTCTTCCAGTGAGGTAGCTTTGTTTATTTATTTTGGTATACTCCCATTGACAGAGGGAAAATGATTAGCAGCATCGCAGGCTCATATTTCAGTCTCAAATTTGACATGAGACTGCCCCTCTTCCCTAAGTTATAATTTGACAAATGCTAAGGACGATTGCTAGGATCTGGTCTACTTTGCATCAGCCCCTGCAGGCAGTGGATGAATGAGGGGCTAACACTGGCAGTCTGAGTGGAACAATATATGTGGGGTAGGAAAAGAGCAGTTCCTAAAAACTAGGGTGACACTCTTCCCAGAGGAGAGAAGGTTTTTGAAGAGACAAAACAATCAGTACTCACTACTTCACTGTTTTTAAAGTAGACTAATATGTGATTTTCAAGAATAAAATATGTTGCTTTTTTACTAGTCGTCCATGATTACATTTAGATAGTTTCTTTATAGCTAAGTGGTTAGATGTGTGTCAGAATCCATATTCTGTATTTAGAAACTCGATCACCTAATGAAATATAATACTTAGTAGTTATCTAGACTGCTCAGTTGCACCTTACAAGGTTTGGCCCTTTGAGTGGAGCTTAGATATGGAAAGTCCTGGGATCTCATGAGGGTTTTTGAATGCTCTTCTGCCTCAGTGAGAGGCAGAAGAGCATTGGTATTAAAATAATGAGCTCCAAAATAACAGACATAAAGTGTGGACTTTGCCATTTCATGGCTTGGGCCACCCGTTGACCTGGGATCTTCACTTTCCCCATCTGTAAATCATAGAAAAAATACATGTGAATGTATTCTATGATATCTACTCCTCAGAGTCATGATAGAATGCAACCACAGATTAGGTGCAAGGAAGATAGTAAGTCTGATTAGAACAACCCGTGCCAGTAAGGTTTTTAAACAGACGTTAAAGTAACAAATAGGTCAGTAGTTAGTTCTAACAGCAATGCCATGGCCTTTACACGTATTTGCTGTGGCATTTCCCTACGCCACATGCTATTTGGGTAGCGCAGTGGATATTTGTCATTCTTCTGGGCTATCATATACCTTTGGGATCCTTCCTATGTTTAGGGGACTCCCAACTTTGTGATTTCTTGCCTTCCCAGATAAAAAGTCAGAAATTCACTTTCTGAGAATTCCTTGCACCTATGGGCACCCAAGCCCCATCAACCTAGTTTGGTAAGGCCAGGTTTAATTCAGAAACTACTGATGTGAAGAAACAGATGCCTCAAAGAATACATTCAGGCAAGGTGGTTACAGATAATCCATGATCCAGAAGTAGCACAAAAATAGTGTCACTGTTGGAAGTCGGTGGGATGTGTTTCATAAGCTGTAGTGTATGTGGCCATTGGTAACAGCGAGTGATGTGCTTACTGGAGCAATCAGTTTATAATGTTGATTCGGGCAGTGCTGTGGACTAAGTAGCGTCTCTCCACCAAATCTCAAATTCATATGCTCTATAATTTCTATAAAGAAATAATCTTCCTTAATATTCTGTGAGTTACTGTTAGTCCTCAATGAATGTGTTCTTCTTTAAGTAGAATAGACATATGATAGATGTATGTCAGGTTAAGTTCCTAAAAGGTCCTAGCATAAAATACTTTCCTGAACTATATTGATTAATTTAAAAACTGTTTCTGAGAATATTTCTTTTAAGACAAGGAAATATTCTATCCCCTCTCAATCAGCATTAGGATCGAGAATATGTAACAGGTGTTTTCAATTAGCTATCTTAAAAGGACATTAGGAAAATAGGAATTAATTTTCATTTTTTTGTATTCTGTGAGTGACTTAAGTTTGATGATTATGGAAGAGAATTTGAAATACCCTTTGATTACTTCTTTTTCTCCCCTTCCTTCCCCCCTTCCTCCCTTCCTCCCTTCCTCCCTTCCTTCCTTCCTTCTGATAGCAGTAGTGACAGACACAGTAATTGCACTTTTCCAGAGAGTTTTTTAAATGATTAATCTAGATGGCTGTTCTTGTGCAAGTATTTGCTCAGCTAGTTAGAATTAGATATGCAGATACGGGGTTCATAGATCTGACCTTAAGATAAGGCCCCTGGCTATGGCAGAAACTCTGCTTCTGCCTAATTAGTACACAAGTACACAATTAGTATGCAAGTATTTGTTTGTGATCATCAGAGGTAGAGATATGTGGGTAATCCAGTGTAATAACTGGGGAGAATTACTTATGGGGAAATTACTTATGTAATTTCATTCATTTATTTATTCTACAGATACACACTGAGCATCAATAACATGCAAAGCACTGGTTTACCTGGGAAAGTCACATCGAGCAAGCAGATGCAGTCTGTGCTTACAGGATAATAAATTTCATTTATTTAATTATAGCTATCATATGTATAAGTAAGGAAGCACAGCAGTTGGCATGAAACTGATAAGAAAGGAAATAGATCTCATAAGTGTGTGATCAGGAAGTGTTTCTTGGAGCTGAACTTAAATGATGAGTATGCAGCATTAATGAAAGTAAGGAAAGTATTTGAAGCAGAGCACATAATACAAGTGAAAGCCCTAAAGGGAGAAAGGTCATAGAGAGTTCTAGTAGCCCAAAGGAAGTGAATGTGATTGATACAGGATGAAAACACGGAGAGAGGTCTAGCGGATAGCCTAAAATTGACTGAAATTATCCTGGACAACTAATTTGTGTCCATGCAGACACGAAAGAAGACAATCAGAAGATGACCAGCTGGGATACCAAAATCACAACTCTGGGCAGTGTCCCAGTTCTTTTTTTATTTTAGGATCATAATTCTGAATGTATTAAAATGCAGCTGATTCTTGGTATTCACATTAGTTATGTTGGATGAAATTGCAGTGGATGCCGAATCAGTGAATACTGAGGTCCTGCTCCCAGGGAAAATACAAGGTTAGGTTCCTATGAGCCTCTGGTCATATCTTCATCCACTGCTCAATATATAATCTTGTTTTATGTGTTTCTGTTCGAAGACATTTTTCTCCATAAGGTACAACACAGCCTTCCTGTGCTTAGAAACACTAGCCAGTACTTAAGCATTTACGCCTTAAGACCACTTTTAAACAGCAAAATCATCAACAAAAAGTACAAAAATGTGGAAAACATGGCACTAAGGAAGGAAAAGGATACTTGTTTACAGTAGGAGAACTGAAATAAGAAGGCAGAGTGTCACCTTGCTTGACCTTGGGAACTTGCATGTCAGGAGGTTCCATTTTCCCCCTACTCTGCACATCTCTGAAAGACTGTGAGTACTGATGTGGGAGTTACAAATAAATTTTAGTGAGTAGGCAAGTTCACCTAAAAAGGGAATCCAAAGAGAAGGAGGAACCACCATACCTGTAGACTTTCTCTGATAGAATTACTGTTTCCTGTGCTGTGTACAATAATTTGAAGTTACCCAATGTTTTTGTTACAGTTGTTTTCCCTACACTAACATTTATGTAGATATACCTGGATTACAGCCATAGATTTTATCAAGGTCCTTCAAAAGGAATACAATTTTCTCAGGCTATTAAAATAATAATAATTACACCTAGAAACATTATAGTCACGAGAGGGGCATTAATTCTAAAGCTTTGTAGAACTGCTATGGAAAGCACTGATGGATTTTTGAAGACTGATACATAGGTGATGCCCCATAGCCTTGAATTATTCTGATGAGAATGTGTTCTGCATGGTGCTAGTGGCAAGATGATATGGTACGTGCTGTGGAAATGACAACTGTGAAATCCGTGTGGCACAAAGAACAGGCAGTTGGATATTTGACTTTTTGGGCAAGAACTGGGCTACAAAAAGTTGTTGAAACAGAAGTCTGTCTCAACAGTACAGATTTCTATCATCTTCCCAAGGGTGGATGCAATCTAAAGATTGAGAAACTTTTCAAAGCTTCTCTGTGTTCTGTGCCCTTGTTGTTGTCTGGGACAAATTTTTTGTCTTCTATCAGAAATCTGGAAGGGGTTGACTTTTAATAACCTCACTTAGAGTGTTCTTGAACACATAGAGGTTGTTATTAATCTTCCAAATACTTCTTGGGTAAGAGAAGTCACAATTAGTGTAAGATACATGTCAAATATCTGTGTAGAGTTAATTTTTCCTTTTCAGATGAAGAAAGACAAGTTTAAGACAATGACTCTGATAAAATGAACAATAAGCCTTTTTGATGAATACTCCTTCACACGAGAAATGATACTAAATACCATTGTGTGGTGGCAAAAATATTACTTCAAGGTGTTCCTTAAATCAAACATGATGTGTTTTAGAAGCTGAATAAAACTTTCCACAGGCAACATAACCTCTGCTCCTTAAAGTTGGCTCCCATTTAGTTCAAACACAACTCAACTAGAAGCTTGAGGCAATTTGAAAGTGCTTGCGAAACTACATGTCCTGACAAAACAGCCTGGCTCCATACACTTGACATTCCAAAATAAATCTCTGGGAGAAGAAAGGAAGACCGTTTTATTCACTTCATATTTTAAGTTCATATTTGTGACCTCTTATTTTGTCTTTTTGACTACTTTTACTCTCTTAGGTTTAATGAATGAAGCATCAGTTAATGTTGAATAGTTATTAGACACAGGTATTTTTTTCTCTCTACTTGTGAAGCATCAAAATTGAAAACAGAAATGTTTCTGTTTCCTTTATGTTCACCATTCATTCGTTCTCCCTTGGGGGTCGGCAGTAGCAGCAGAAAAACATGTCTCACAAAGAACCTGAATTTCTGTTTGGTTTCAGACAATACTTTTTGTTGCTTTAGCTAAGTCATAACTATTTCTTTACCATAATAGGAATCTAATAGCCTGAAATTCAATTAGCTAAACATTTGAATATTAGTTTTACTTTCAATGATAGTTATTCCTGATCTTCCAACTGTAACTTTTTTCGAAGAGGTGCTCCTCTTTCAACTGGCAGGCTGTTTCACTTACCCTTTTGTAGTGCATAATCATTGAGTCTAGATAAATTGTTGTTTAAAAGCACACCAGAAACTTTCAAAGATGAATAACTGATTTTTTTCTTTACTAAATTTCTAAGCAAAAGAAGTCTTATTATGCTTTTTTTTTTTTTTTAAAGATGTAATGTAACATAGTGGAATAGTGGTTTAGGGCACGGACTTGTATTTTTGACTGTGCTCAGATTCCAGTGCTGCCACTTAACTAGCTGAGTAGCTCTGGCAAGTTAATATTTCTCAGCTCAAGTCCCTTATAAATAAAAACTCTGTGCTTTTTTTCATGAAAAAAACTATTTTAAATATATTTCTGAACTCTCTGTGGATTAGTTTCATCTCACCTAATTAAACACAATAAGGAAGAACAGTGTGGTTATCTGGGCAAACATCTTACCATGCAAACCTGTATGTGTTAAGATAATGTTCTAACAATGAGCTTAGTTTAGTTGTTTTGAAAATTCAAAATTATTCAGAGACCTGGACACCATCACCAGTGTGGAAGAATGGATTAAGAAGGAAAGAAAACTTCCTATGATAATGTAAACTTTGCCTTAGATTTCAACTTAGAAAAAAAATCACAAAAAATAAAGGGGGAAAAAAGGATCCATTTTTCTATTACTTTGACCACATTTTGCCGTTCTAGACATTGTCTAAATTAGATGATTCAACCTTTAAACTAGATTTATGTTCTGTCTTCTAAGTTTCCTCCTTTCTTGTCTTTTTCAATGCAACATACGGAGAAAGTATGTGAGAATGTATGAGTTGCAGAATCCATCTTAACAACAGCTAAGCCATTGTGCTTTATTTTTGTGGTGAATGGCTGTATATTATGTTTGAACAGATTTTAACGCAGTAGATGCACAAAATGAGCACCATATAAGTAACGTAATGCAGGCAGAGAAACTAAAATGATCAGAAACACATATTTGTGAGTTTTTGTTTGTTTTTGAAATGGAGAATCCTCTTCTATCAAGACAAATCATATTTTATCTTTACACGGTAGAAATACCAAGTCTAAGAAAAGATAAAACAATAAAACAATATGAAGTTCTGAAGGGTATGGATTATGTGAATAGATGTGCTAACTGAATTCTACAATATTGGAATTGTAGTAAGAGAAGAAGGAAACGTGAGGACCAACAAGAGGAGACTGGAAAAGATAATTTTTATTATATAAGGGAATGATGATCCCATATAATTTATGATCCCAATAAAAAATGAATTAGGCAAAATTTTTAACAGACTCAAAGTTTAGATAAATTCATGCATGATATGTCTACATAAAAGTGGAAACAAAGTAATTAATACATATTCTTAATCAACTCATCCTTATTAGAGTCTTACATTTAGGTCTTTCATCCATTTTTAGTTTACTATTGTGTATGGTGCAAGAAAGTGGCCCAGGTTCATTTTTCTGCATGTCACTGTCCAGTTTTCCCAGTACCACTTGCTGAAGAGACTGTCTTTATTCCATTGGATATTCTTTCCTGCTTTGTCAAAGATTAGTTGGCCATACATTTGTGGGTCCATTTTGGGGTTGTCTATTCTGTTCCATTGATATGAGTGTCTGTTTCTGTGCCATAGAAATATATCTTTCTATTTCTGAAAAGGACCAGTCATTGTAGTGTAAACTTCTCATGTCACAAAAATTAAGAAGAGAAAAAAGTATAACTTTGAAGTCAGATAAACCCAGGAATGTCCTGTTTTGGATATCTCCTTAACCATGTTATCTATTCCCTCTAAGCTTAACTGCTTTCTCTACAAATTGGAAGGACATTATAGATTCCAACCCAGACATTTGGTGAAATAAAAAAGGTAATGCACAAAGTAGTAGTTATCACCACCTTCACCATCACCACCGCCACCATCATCCAGTCCCTCTATAGTAACTCCTGTGTTCACATCCTTAAACTGTCCTCACCAATCACTTTTAAACCCTTCATAGTCCCAATTTTCTAATATTTGACTCTCTACCAGTAGGTCCTGTCTTCTACCCATTTCCTTTCGTCTCCCAGCTCTGCTAATCATTCAGCCCCACTGGTCCTATCCTTCTATTTATACTGCCATATTTATCACAGCTCCCCTGATGCCATCTTTCCCCTCTTTACCTAACTAACTGTCAGATTCGGTGATTATTACTTTTTTGTGTGTGTACATTCTCAATTTGCTTACCTACTGCTCATTTCCTGTACCCCTTAATGCAACCAGAGCCAGTTAAAGCAGGCTGTCTACCTCCTCAGTGCCTGCATCTACACAGCTGACTGTCACTAAAGAAAAATATGCTGCAGGATTTACTGCTCTATTTTTATTCACGATCAGTAATCTCAAGTGGATCCTTAAACTGTCTGGTAACTGTACTTTATATTCTGTTGTCCTAACTCAGTCTTTCTCCCATTCTATGAGATGGGTATTTCTCCTTGAATTCTCATTCCTCAATTCCACCATCATCTCCTTCATCCCAGGTGACAACTTTGATTTTTACTTCATTTAGAAAGTTGAAGTAAGACATGTCACATATTTCTACCATCACAGTTTCCCACGTGTTTACATCTGGACCTATCTACCCCCCCTTCTGCCTTGCACTGTCTGCACAACCCCTTTACTCATGCATTTCATTTTTTTTTACCACTCACTAGCTGAAAGACATGACTATAGACAAAAATTGCTTCCCGTTAAAACAGAATCATGCCCGTAGCATATATACATATTTTATATTCCAACTTCCAAATAGGTTAACTTCCAAAACAAGATAAATAAAAAACGTTCTCTTATTTCCTGTCAACCACAAACCCTACTTATGTCCTTCCCTTTAAGCAAAACTTCTTGAAAGCATTGCTATATTTAATATCTCTGCTTTCTTTTCCATCTCTTTACCCCATTCCAGATGGATGTTTGTTCCCACCATTTACCTGAAATCGCTGTTTTCAGGGTCTCCCTGACTGCTGTGGGATCAGTTTTGTCATTTCTCAGTTCTCGTCATACTGACCTTTCAGTGATTTTAGACACAGTAGCTGTTCACTCTCTCTTCCATCAAACATTTTCTTAATCTTACTTGTAAAAGACTGCACATGTTATTTTCTTCTGATGGTGTTAGTCATGCCTTCTCAGTGTGTGTTTCTAGCGCTTTTTATTTCCTTAAACTCTCAGCATTTGAAAGATAGGCTCTTGGATTTCTTTTCTGTATGTATTTGCTCCATAGGTGGCTTGTACTTCTCTATGACTATAGCTGTTATTTCTACGTTGATGCCTTTCAAATTTATATCTCCAGTCCTAATCTCTTCTGAACTCTAGACCTGTATATAAAGCATTCCTTCAACATTTTCACTCAACTTCTTAACAGATATCTCTAACTTAACCTATCTAAAATTGATCTCCTGAAATTCTCCCCCCGTTATTGATCAGTCCAAAAACATTGGAATGTTTTTTAATCTCTCTCTCTCTCTCTCTCTCTCTCTCTCTCTCTCGTTCTCTTAATTCTGATTAGCATATCTTTTGGTTCTACCTTCTAAATACATCCAAAATTTGATCACTTTTTATTACTTCTGCTGCTCAGTTCAAGACACTATTATTTGAAGTCTAGATGAATATTATAGCCTGTAATTTGGTGTCCCTGCTTCTGCATATAGCTACCAGTGAAATCTTGTAACCTAAGTCCAATCTTTTCTTTCCTCTGTGTGTGTTCCCATCTCACTCAGAATGTCTGCTGTCCCCCATTACTTCCCTGACCCTATTATTCTATCTCCCTCTGCTGTAGCTATATTGCCCACCTGCTGTTTCTAGAATATAAAACATCATTGGAATGATGTTCCCTTGATTTTATAAATGACTACCCCTATGCTCTCCATTTCTTTCAGGTCTTTACTCAAAATTCACCTTCCTAGAGAGGTCTTCTCAAGCTTGCCAACATCATATCCGCACAATTTTATCCTCTTTCCTTGCACTGTTTTTCCCACCTGTATCATTTATCACTATCTATTATTTAGTTTTTACTAGAATGCTACTGCTCTGTAGAACTTTGTGTGGTGATAGAAATGTTGTATAAATCTGATTGTCCAGTAAATGTTATCCACTAGCTACATGTGGCTATTGAACCCTTGAAATGAAGTTAGTTTGAGAAAGGAACTAAATTTTTATTCCATTTTAATTTAAATTTTAAAAGCTTCAGTTGGTCAATAGCTACCATATTGGACAGTACAGGTTCAGAAGGTAAACTTTCAACCTCAAGGAGTTTTATCCAGCTGGGAAGAAAAATAAATAGAAATTATTAAATCTATGTGATAATTTTAATGACAGAGATATTAACTGGTAGGGGAGAAAAGAAATAAAAAATATCCTTAATGGTCAAAGGAATAGTTGGTGGAAATGGGAATGATACGGCTTCCTGGAGGATAGAGAGGATTTAAACTGTTTAGAAAAAGTCAGCATTTTAGTATAAGGACAACAGAGATCATCTTTGAGACTAGTTCCTTCCTCTAACATAAAATGTGGAAGTATTATGGGATATTTGAGTGCAAGGCATCGCATAATATGACTTTGTGTGCTATTATGAGGTCACAGTATAAATATTCAGAGAATACTTTTATAAAGTTGGAAGTCCTTCAACTACTTTCTGTTATAAAATTCTAAAGCAATAATTATTTGTTTTCAACTGTTGTTACCCCATTTCCATTGTTCTTTTTTTATTTCCATCAATTTTCCATCTACACAAGAAATATTTTCTTGCTTTATAGTGAATACAAATTCTTCTTTTTTCATTCCTAAAGAGGCATCCAGTTTACAAAAACTGACAATGAAAGTTTCTTTAGACAAACTTTAAGTTTTATTTTACTTTCAAAGATTATGGTCAAGTTCTCTCTGCTATGTGGAATCTTTTTGAATTGTCTAATTTTCTATTAAATTTTTAATTTTAGAGGAGGCTGGGTGGCTCAGTCAGTAAAGCGGCCGACTTCAGTTTAGGTCATGATCTCATGGTTCTCATTAGTTCAAGCCTGTATCAGGCTCTCTGCTGTCAGTGCAGAGCCCGCTTTGGATCCTCTGTCTCCCTCTCTCTCTGCCCCTCCCCTGCTTTTGCACGCTTTCTCTTTCTCTCTCAAAAATAAACATTTAAATTTTTTAAAAGTTTAATTCCAAAATATTTACCATACAGTGTTATATTAGTTTCAGGTGTACAATATAGTGATTCAACAGTTCTATACATTATTCAGTGCTCATCATGATAAGTGTACTCTTAATCTGCCTTAGCTATTTTATCCATCCACTCATGACCACCCCCTCTGGTAACCATCACTTTGTTTTCTATAGTTAATAGTCTCCTTTTTGGTTTGTCTCTTTTTTTTCCTTTGTTCATTTATTTTTGACAATGACAAATTTAATTGTGGAGATAAACAATGTATGTATATATAATGTCTGTTCTATATAACATATGTGTGTATATGATTTTTAATATCAGAGATACCTCATAAGCTCCATAAGTCATCATAGACACTCCAAGAAAACTTGAGTGCAGAAAAACCTGAAAGGCCACCTGTTATACAGCAGCAACTCATAGATCCTTTGTAGAATACAGCTTTTGTGTCCTTCTCTTATTCTAGTGCCGAGGATTAGGTGACAGTGGAGTGAAGAGTACTGTTAATTTGGTAAAGCAAGGTGCTATTTCAAACCTTTCACACCAGCCAAGGAACTTATCAGGTATCTCCCCTGAAAGCATAGCTGATTGTCACAGTTCAATATCAGTTTTCAGGTGCGCATAGGAAAAAGAAAATAAAATTGTTAAATATTAACATCAATATTAACAATATGCTTAAAAACCCATATCTCAAGTCTTTCTTAAGGTTAGTCTTCAGGTTTTTATATCAATTGTATACAATAAAAAAGAATCATAATTGAACTTGCTAATCGGATATGTTATTTACCAAGTAAACATATGTTGCATTTGGTAAGATAGAACCTAGGGGAGACTTGTTGGAGTCAGTTTGGTGCTTCTATCTGAGGTGTTTGCTAAGTTGTCAAACAGAATAGGACTAGAATTTGAGACATAAATGTGATTCTAACTTAATTACACGGAGCATTAACTAGTTAATTTTATCATAAGAATATTTTCATTAAAAGTATACTTGAAGGTGCTTTTGCATTTAGGAATAGTTTTTTTTAATTGAGATGTACATGAAATTTCTACATTTGAGAGTATAATAACAAGAAGTCCAATATAAATCTTTTACCTGTGAAATGAAGGTGATAATAGAAAACTTTTGGTTTATGAAAATTCCAGTTAGATAAATTACCCAAAGTGTAATAATGCTATGTAATAAGTTCCAAAAAAATTATAGTTATTGATATTCCAGTGCCAAATAATAATAGTATATCTCCAGAAATACTGTTACATGAATACTTTCCCTCAAGAACACAATCCTGTTGAAGCGCAGAGATACAGGAATTAACTATTTGGCTTATATTCATAACTAAATGGAATGTTGCTTATGGGTTCTTAGTGTATGTTATTGGTGTGGTTTATCATTAAACAGCTAGAATCCACTTCCAACTCCATATAATTTAATATTCTTTAAAGAAACATTTTATACTTTGCCTCATAATTACATGTGTTCATAGACCTTTACAAAGTGAAGGGAAGTTTCTTCCACTTTACTGCTGCTTTATTTTATGGATAAAATACCAAGAAAGTTCTGAATTTTTCAAAAGCCATATAGTATGTACCAGTGAGAGGATGAGGGCATTGGCTTCTGACTTCTAGGAGTCATCTTTCAGGATTCCTTCTGCTAGATCATTCTCTATCCTTCCTATTCGAAATAGCACATAACATTCTTTGATTAGAAATAACTTTCCTCAAATTATTTTCACCACACAAAAAAAATGTTTGATGGGTGTAAAATGTTTGTACTGCTTAATTACATTCTGAGGTATGTGAGATGTATTTTTAAAATTATACCAAAGAAACATAAGCTATATAGTGATTATTATTATTATCTTCTTAGTAAATAATAAATGCTTTTACTTTTCAACATGTTAAGTCTCTCAAAAAATATAAGTAGTTGTTTCATTGTCTTCCTTGGCATTATTTGACCAAGCTACTTATTTTCTGTTCTCTTAATCATCCCTCATAAATCAGTCTCTAAGCCTTTTAGACATTTCACTTATTTCTCCCTGAACTGCCTCCTACATGTTCTTATTATTGTAATTTATTTTTTGAGTGTTGACAGTTTGTTTGGCACCATTCAAAACATAATATCTTTCTATTTAGAGCGGTGACTCAAATTGCCACATTGAGTTTGTGTGGTCTCAGCAGACCACAGATGGAGTGTGGACTAACCCATCCCAATCAAGTTGGAGATATGAGGAAGGGATTATAACGATTAGTTAGTGCGTAGAGCTCAGAAGCATTTTTTAGCCTCAAACTCGTGTTCCCCATGACGGCGTTTGAAGTTATTTCAATTATAGTGCAGAATGAGTGCATGTGGCTAATTTGAGTTGCTTTGGACCTATGGATTACCAGAGAGCCTTGAGTACCAGTGGAATTCATATAGAAAATGAACGTGACTTGAAACTCTTTTGAGAAAGGTCTTTGGAGTATGAAGAAATAGCTATATTAAGTTAGCCAAAGTGTAATTTTTAAACTGTTTTGAAAAAAGCATGTTTAAAGTTTTTAGGTATAGATTGGTAGACATGTAAGTATATGGCTTAAATTAGACATTTCACTTTAAAAGAGAGAAAGAAATTAATGTAGGGAGGTAAAAATGCAAGGAAGGAGAAGCTACAGATTTCAGGAACTATGATAGGCAGGTTGTTGTTTACTACAACCTTGTCACTACTCTCACTGACCTTGGATATCAAATTATATGGTCTAAAATCTTATTAGCCAATTTCTGATCCACTAGATTTTAATGACTCTGTTAATAGTGAGCAAGTTAGTACATAGCATTGGAAATTAATAGGGTACAGAACTAGGCACCGGGAAATCTGACTGTTAATCTTGGATCTTCCATCTTTGGGCTATTAGGGTTGCTGGCTATGATGGTACAGGCTGTGCTCTGCCTCAACTTCCTGTCCTGGGACTAGCACTCTCATTCAAGTCCTTCAAACACTCGCCACTCAGTAATCATTACTTATATCTCTGGAAAGAAGTTAGGAATTTTATGTGATATAATACTTGGGAATAAGATTGTCCAGTGGTATATTCTTTATGGCCAATGCATAAGTGGATTAGAATAAAGATAGGCACCATCACCTTAAAGGGTAAGAAAGGAACTCTAACCTGCAGTAGTAATCATACTAAATCCAGTTATTTAAATAAGAATGTTTTTCAAAAAGAGGGTCATAAGATATGTAAGTGATGAATCACTGGGTTCTACTCCTGTAACCAGTACTATGCTCTATGTTAACTAACTTGAATTTAAATAAATCTGTTTTTAAAAGATGGTCATAAGGCAAAACTTGTCAGTATCAATCCAAACACTGTCCAGTGGTGAAGGAACTTTAGCCAACTTATACTGAATATTATCATTGTATTAGCAAGACCATTGAAAATATGGAATGACTATAAATGTACTGGGGAAGGGATAAGTGTGCACATAAAGGTATAGTGGGGTTGTTGTTCTAGAAGATGCGTAAGTCCCTGGTGATGACTTCTCTTGTCTCACCACAAACTGACTGCAGGGAGATGGGCATGGGAAGAGGGAGAATAGGGCTTTGAGGACCAAGGGAGTTGGGTGTGAAACCTCAGACAATGGGAAAGCTAGATTATTAGAAATCACATAGCAGTATTGAGACACTGTTGAGATTCCATTTGGAGTTTGATGTCATGAAATGTGAAGGCATCTGTTACTACAGTTTTGTGATTTTTCTACAGCAATTTTCAGGTCTTTAGTGTAAGCCATCCAATTTAAGTTCTACAAGGGAAAGAAAAGTAGGAGACCTTGATAAATGTTGGATGTTGGGGGGGGGGGGGGAGCAGTAGCATCTATAGATTGGAAATCTTGATGAGACCTTAGAAGTTATTAATAGTGAGATTGAGAGCAAGTGAAATAAAAGGCCCAAGGTGGTGAAGGGGGTGTTTGCATTCAAATTGTCAGGGGAGAGAAATGCCATATAGGTTGATGACAAATTCCAACTATGACCATTTCAATGTATCATTGAGGTAGAATGTGACAAAAAAGAATTAAAGGAAAAAGTTTGGGGTTGGGGGGGGGAAGCTCAAGAAATTGAGAAGTCACATGTTTATTGATGTCCCTAAGAAAGATGATTGGCAGTGGGGTAGAGAGAGACTCTTAACTATGTGCCAACCTCAAAAGCATAATTGGGTAAGAGACCCAGGTGCCAATCGATAATAGCAAGAAGGGGGGTTGGAGAGAGTGCAGAAACTTGATGGAAATAGCTTAAAAGAAGCACAAAGATTCATAAAAGAAAGGGTAAAGTTGGAGAGGAGGTTTGAATTTGATAGAGAAAAGGTAGAACACTTATGCTGCCCCCTAGCCCTGACGTAGTTGGGTGGAGGAAGTTCCAAATTGAAAGGTTATCAAGGGAAGTATTTTGGCTTTAAATTTTTTTGTAATGTTTATTTTTGAGAGAGAGAGACAGACAGAGCACGAGTTGGGGGAGGGGCAGAGACAGAGGAAGACCGAATCTGAGGTAGATTCCAGGCTCTGAGCTGTCGGCCTTGAGAGCCTGATGCACGAACCATGAGATCGTGACCTGAGCCAAAGTCGGATGCTTAACCGACTGAGCCACCCAGAGGATCCAAGGGAAGTAGTTTTGTAATGGAACAGCTAGGGCACTCAAGGCAAAACAATGAAACACAAACAGAGCATCTTCATAGTGTAAGGGAGAAGGACAGAACAGCGTAATGGGAACAGGACAGGTAGAAAAGCATGGACACTCACTCAGTTCTAGTTCTCTGTTCGTAAACATTTTCTTTAGTGATGTGGTGGCACTGACTGCATACTCTCCTCTGAACTAAACGCAAGGGCATGAGCCTGATGGCTGTGAGCAACCCTTTAGGCATCAAAGAACAGTGTGTCAGTGAACGACAGTGGCTTAAACTAGGATGGCAAATGGTCAATGTGAGTTTGCCCTTGAGAAGTGGATATGCTTGCAGATTACTGACAACTAGTGTTTAGTCTAAACACTAAAAACTTGCCATCAAGCAATGTGCACCTATGGGGTAATATCACCCATGGTTCCCCCTGAAAGGACACACGCTTCTACATACTGTGGTGTACTTTTCTTTTTCTATTGCACAGGAAAATAGAAACCTAGAAATTCTGAAAGTTTACCAACTTCTGAAATGAGGAAATATCAAACAGAGAGGTTTCCTATGTAGATATGTATCTGAGATTGTTTTTTCCAATTTGCCTAAACTTGCACCTTATAATTCATTTTTTTTAAATTAAAAATTGCAAAACACTTTTACACTTCAGAGTATTAGTGGTACCATTATGTTGGGTGAAACTCACGACCCATGTGTATTGTCACCGGATACACCAACACATTCTCATTAGTTGCGTCTATGTGTGGTTTGAAAAAATAAGTTCATAATTATTCACATTTCTTCTTAAAGTCATTTCTTCTTAGTAATGAGCTTGCCATTAAGATCTACACAGTTTCAGGGGACCCTGGGTGGCTCAGTCGGTTAAGCATCCGACTTCGGCTCAGGTCATGATCTCATGGTTTGTGAGTTCAAGCCCCATGTCGGGCTCTGTGCTGACAGCTCAGAGCCTCGAACCTGCTTCGGAATCTGTGTCTCCTTCTCTCTCTCTGACCCGTTCCCACTCGCACTCTCTCTCAGAAATAAACATTAAAAAAAATAAAAAATAAAAACAATTTCATAGAATCCATAGAGTTTACGGGAATTGATTGGTATTATAACTCACGAGGTTGATTACCAGTCAGGTCAGGTGGGTATTTCCTTTCCTTTCCTTTTTTTTTTTCCTAAATTTTATTTTTAATTTTTTAAAATTTACATCCAAATTAGCATATAGTGCAACAATGATTTCAGGAGTAAATTCCTTAGTGCCCCTTACCCATTTAGCCCATCCCTCCTTCCACAACCCCTCCAGTAATCCTCAGTTTGTTCTCCATATTTGAGTGTCTTCTGTTTTGTCCCCCTCCCTGTTTTTATATTATTTTTGTTTCCCTTCCCTTATGTTCATCTGTTTTGTCTCTTAAAGTCCTCATATGAGTGAAGTCATATGATTTTTTTTTTTATTTCTCTGACTATTTTCACTTAGCATAATACCCTCCAGTTCCATCCAGGTAGTTGCAAATGCCAAGATTTCATTCTTTTTGATTGCCGACTAATACTCCATTGTATATATATATATACCACATCATCTTTATCCATTCATCCCTCGATGGACATTTGGGCTCTTTCCATACTTTGGCTATTGTTGATAGTGCTGCTATAAACATGGTGGTGCATATGTTCCTTCGAAACAGCACATCTGTATCCCGTGGATAAATGCCTAGTAGTGCAATTGCTGGGTCGTAGGGTAGTTCTTTTTTTAGTTTTTTGAGGAAACTCCATACTGTTTTCCAGAGTGGCTGCACCAGCTTGCATTCCCATCCTTTCCTTTTTTTATCATCTCTTTATTATTTCTTTTATTAAAATATTTATTTATTTTGAGAGAGAGTGCATGTACATGTGGAGGAGGGGCAGAGAGAGAGGGAGGGAGAGACTCCCAAGCAGGATGGGGCTCAGTCCCTTGAACCATGAGATCATGACATGAGCCAAAATCAAGACTCGGATGCTGAACTGACTGAGCCACCCAGGCGCTCCATCTCTTTATGATTTCTTACATCATGTAAGTGTTCTGTGAAAAAAAGAAAGGAGTAATTTGGAAAGGGTGTCCTCACTCGTCTTTCTTTCCCTTTTGTTTCTCTTTATTAAATGTCACTTTCTAATTCCCATGTCATTATTTATTCAACATTTTCATGCCTCTCATTTGATAATGTTATAGTCTTAATTCTTTATTTGTGAAAACTAAAGGTTTTATGACTCAACCTTTCTCCATAAGAAGTTCAACTTTAAAAACAAGACTGTGGAGAGACTCTCGGAAGATGGTGGCATAGGAGGACGCTGGGCTCACCTTGTCCTGCTGATCACTTAGATTCTACCTGCAAATGCCTAAATAACCCAGAAAACCACCAGACTCTAGCAGAACAGACTCTCTGGAGCCAAGCGTAGACAAGAGGCCCACGGACAAGGGTAGGAAGGGCAGAGACGCATTGCGTACTACACAGGCTGGCAGGAGGGAGCTAGGGCAGTGGAGGAGCAGCCCGCCCGGCAAGGCAGAGCCCCCAAAGTCTGGCTTGCAAAAGCACAGGGCCCGGACTCTGTGAGTTCTGAAAGCCAGCGAGACTTAACATCTGGAATGTTAAAAGTCAACAGCTCTGCTCTCAGAGAGTTGGGAGGGTGAGAGGACACCAGAAGGGAGAGCTGTTGAGACCCGGAAGACAGAACTCAGCTCAGCGGGGGAGCAAAGGCCCTGGCAAGCGTCATCTCCCTCTCCCATCCCCCAGCCAAAATTCCAAACGTAACCAGTTCCTGTCACCAAACTTGCTTGCACCACGCACACGCCCAAAGCTGTGCTTCTGTGGATCCAATCCTCCCACGGGTCTGCCTCCCTCCAGGTGATGCAGGGCCCCTCCCGAAGGGGAACATCAACAGCAAAGCGAGCTAACCCTGCCCCTCCCACCCCTCCCACCCCTGTGCACCTTGCGGATCCACACCAGCTAATATGCCAGATCCCACTGAAGCAGCACCACAAGCCTGGCAATATGCAAGTAGCCCAGACAGGGGCCACACCACTCCACAGTGAGTCCTGCCCCTGGGAGAGGGGAAGATAAGGTATACACCAGTCTGACTGTGGCCCCAGTGGTGGGCTGGTGGCAGACATCGAGTCTGACTGTGGACCCACCCACCAACACAAGTTACTCCAGACAGCACAGGGGAAGTACCCTGCAGTTTGGAGCCACAGCAGGGACTACCCAAAATGAGAATATGGAAGAATTCTCCTCAAAAGAAACTCCAGGAAGTAGAGACTGCTAACGAATTCATCAAAAATGATTTAAGCAATATAACGGAGCAAGAATTTAGAATAATAGTCATAAAATTAATCACTTGGCTTGAACAAAGAATAGAGGAGAGCAGAGAATCTATTGCTACAGAGATCAAGGGACTAAGAAATAGTCATGAGGAGCTAAAAAATGTTATAAATGAGGTGCAAAATAAAATGAAGGTGGCCATAGCACAGATTGAAGAGGCAGAGGAGAGAATAGGTGAATTAGAAGATAAAATTATGGAAAAAGAGGAAGCTGAGAAAAAAGAGAGATAAAAAAATCCAGGAGTGTGAGGGGAGAATTAGAGAACTAAGTGATGCAATCAAATGCCACAATATCCATATAATAGGAATTCCAGAAGAAGAGAGAGAGAAAGGGGCAGAAGGTGTACTGGAACAAATCATAGCTAAGAACTTCCCTGATCTGGAGAAGGAAAAAGGCATTGAAATCCAAGAGGCACAGATAACTCCCTACAGACGTAATTAATTTGGATCGATATTCTGCACAACATATCATAGTGAAACTGGCAAAACACAAGGGTAAAGACAAAATTCTGAAAGCAGCTAGGGATAAACAGGCTCTAACTTCCAAAGGTAGACCCATAAGAGTAGTGGCAGACCTTTTCTACTGAAACTTGGCAGGCCAAAAGGAATGGCAGGAAATCTTCAGTGTGATGAACAGAAAAAAGTATGCAGCCGAGAATCCTTTATCCAGCAAGTCTGTCATTCAGAATAGAGGGAGAGATAAAGGTTTTCCCAAACAAACAAAAACTTAAGGAATTCATCACCACTAACTAGCCCTACAAGAGATCCTAAGGGAGGCTCTGTGAGTGAAATGTTGCAAGGACCACAAAGTACCAGAGACATCACTACAGGCATGAAACCTACAGACATCACAATGACTCTAAACCCATATCTTTCAATAATAACACTGAATGTAAATGGACTAAGTGCTCCAACCAAAAGACATAGAGTATCAAAATGGATAAAATAACAACACCCATCTATTTGCTGACTACAAGACTCATTTTAGATCCGAGGACACCTTCAGATTGAAAGTGAGGGGATGGAGAACTATGTATCATGCTATTGGAAGTCAAAAGAAAGTTGGAGTAGCCATACTTATATTAGACAAACTAGACTTTAAATTGAAGGCTGTAACAAGAGATGAAGAAGGGCATTATATAATAATTACACAGCCCATTCATCAGGAAGAGCTAACAATTATAAATGTCTATGCGCCGAATATGGGAGCCCCCAAATATATAAAACAATTAATCGCAAACATAGCAACCTTATCATAAGGATGTGGTAATTGCTGGGGACTCTAATACCAAACTTACAACAATGGATAGGTCATCTAGACACAGAATCAATAAAGAAACAAGGGTCCTGAATGATACATTGGATCAGAAGGACTTGACAGATATATTTAGAACTCTGCATCCCAAAGCAACAGAATATACTTTCTTCTCGAGTGCACTGGAACATTCTCCAAGATAGATCACATACTGGGTCACAAAACAGCCCGTAATAAGTACAAAAGAAATGAGATCATACCATGCACGCTTTCAGACCACAATGCTATGAAACTGGAAATCAACCACAGGAAAAAGTCTCGAAAACCTCCAAAAGCATGGACGTTAAAGAACATCCTCCTAAAGAATGAATGGGTCAACCAGACAATTAGAGAAGAAATTAAGAAATACATGGAAACAAATGAAAATGAAAATACAACAACCCAAACGCTTTGGGATGCAGTGAAGGCAGTCCTGAAAGGAAACTACATTGCAATCCAGACCTATCTCAAGAAACAAAAAAATCCCAAATACAAAAATCTAACAGCACACCTAAAGGAAATAGTAGCAGAACAGCAAAGACACCCAAAATCCAGCAGCAGAAGAGAGATAATAAAGATCAGAGCAGAAATGAACAATATAGAATTTTAAAAATCTGTAGAGCAGATCAATGAAACCAAGAGCTGGTTTTTTGAAAAAATAATGTTGATAAACCTCTAGCCAGATGTCTCAAAAAGAAAAGGGAGAGGACCCAAATAGATAAAATCATGAATGAAAATGGAACTATTACAACCAATCCCTCAGAAATACAAGCAATAACCAGGGAATACTATGAACAATTATATGGCAACAAACTGGACAACCTGGAAGAAATGGACAAATTCCTAAGCACCCACACACTTCCAAAACTCAAACAGGAACAGATAGAAAGTTTGAACAGACCCATAACCAGTGAAGAAATTGAGTCAGTTATCAAAAATCTCCCAACAAATAAGAGTCCAGGACCAGATGGCTTCCCTGGGGAATTCTACCAGACATTCAAAGCAGAGATAATACCTATCCTTCTCAAGCTGTTCCAAAAAATAGAAAGGGAAGGAAAACTTCCAGACTCATTCTGTGAAGCCAGCATTAGGTGATTCCCAAACCAGACCAAGACCCAGGTAGAAACGAGAATTACAGGCCAATATCCCTGATGAATATGGATGCAAAAATTCTCAACAAGATACTAGCAAATCGAATTCAACAGCCTATAAAAAGAATTATTCACCGTGATCAAGTGGGAATCAATCCTAGGCTGCAGGGCTCATTCAATATTCGCAAATCAATCAATGTGCTACATCACATTAATAAAAGAAAAGATAAGAACCATATGATCCTGTCAATCAATGCAGAAGGAGCCTTGAACAAAATTCAGCATCCTTTCTTAATAAAAACCTTTGAGAAGTCGGGATAGAAGGAACATACTTAAACATATTAAAAGCCATTTATGAAAAGCCTACAGCCAACATCATCCTCAATAGGGAAAACTGAGAGTTTCCCCCTGAGATCAGGAACACGACAGGGATGTCCACTCTCACCGCTGCTAACATAGTGTTGGAAGTTCTAGCATCTGCAATCAGACAACAAAGGGAAATCAAAGGCATCAAAATTGGCAAAGATGAAGTCAAGCATTCACTTTTTGCAGATGACATGGTATTATTCATAGAAAACCCGATAGACTCCACCAAAAGTTTGCTACAACTGATACATGAATTCAGCAAAGTCGCAGGATACAAAATCAATGTACAAAAATCAGTTGCATTCTTATACACTAATAATGAAGCAACAGAAAGACAAATAAAGAAACTGATCCCATTCACAATTGCACCAAGACTCATAAAATACCTAGGAATCAACCTAACCAAAGATGTAAAATATCTGTATGCTGAAAGCTATAGAAAGCTTATGAAGGAAATTGAAGAAGATACAAAGAAATGGAAAAACATTCTGTACTCATGGATTGGAAAAATAAATATTGTCAAAATGTCAATACTACCCAAAGCTATCTACACATTCAATGCAATCCCAATCAAAATTGCACCAGCATTCTTCTCGAAGCTAGAACAAGCAATCCTAAAATTTGTATGGAACCACAAAAGACCCCTAATAGCCAAAGTAATATTGAAGAAGAAGACCAAAGCAGTAGGCATCACAATCCTAGACTTTAGCCTCTACTACAAAGTTGTAATCATCAAGACAGCATGGTATTGGCACAAAAACAGACACATAGACCAATGGAATAGAATAATGACTCCAGAATTGGACCCACAAAAGTATGGCCAACTCATCTTTGACAAAGCAGGAAAGAATATCCAACGGAAAAAAGACAGTCTCTTTAACAAATGGTGCTGGGAGAACTGGACAGCAACATGCAGAAGAATGAAACTAGACCACTTTCTTATACCATTCAGAAAAATAAACCCACAATGGATGAAGGACCTGAACGTGAGACAGGAAACCATCAAAACCCTAGAGGAGAAATCAGGAAAAAACCTCTCTGACCTCAGCTGCAGCAATTTCTTACTTGACACATGTCCAAAGGCAAGGGAATTAAAAGCAAAAATAAACTATTGGGACCTCATGAAGATAAAAAGCTTCTGCACTGCAAAGGAAACAATCAACACAAGTCAAAGGCAACCTTTTATGGGAATGGCAAAAGATATTTGCAAATGACATATCAGACAAAGGGCTAGTATCCAAAATCTATAAAGAGCTCACCAAACTCCACACCCAAAAAACAAATAATCCAGTGAAGAAATGGGCAGAAAACATGAATACACACTTCTCTAAAGAAGACATCCAGATGGCCAACAGGCACATGAAAAGATGCTCAACATTGCTCCTCATCAGGGAAATACAAATCAAAACCACACTCAGATACCACCTCACGCCAGTCAGAGTGGCTAAAATGAACAAATCAGGAAACTATAGATGCTGGCGAGGATGTGGAGAAACAGGAACCCTCTTGGTGGGAATGCAAACTGGTGCAGCCGCTCTGGAAAACAGTGCGGAGGTTCCTCAAAAAATTAAAAATACACCTACCCTATGACCCAGCAATAGCACTGCTAGGAATTTACCCAAGGGATACAGGAGTACTGATGCATAGGGGCACTTGTACCCCAATGTTTATAACAGCACTCTCAACAATAGCCAAATTATGGAAAGAGCCTAAATGTCCATCAATTGATGAATGGTTAAAGAAATGGTTTATATACACAATGGAGTAATACGTGGCAATGAGAAAGAATGAAATATGGCCATTTGTAGCAACATGGATGGAACTGGAGAGTGTGATGCTAAGTGAAATAAGTCATACAGAGAAAGACAGATACCATATATTTTCACTCTTATGTGGATCCTGAGAAACTTAACAGAAGACCATGTGGGAGGGGAAGGGAAAAAAGTTAGGGAGAGAGAGAGAGAGAGCCAAACCATAAGAGACTCTTAAAAACTGAGAACAAACTGAGGGTTGATGGGAGCTGGGAGGGAGGGATGGGTGGGTGATGGGCATTGAGGAGGGCACCTGTTTGGTTGAGCACTGGGTATTGTATAGAAACCAATTTGACAACAAATTTTATATTTAAAAAAATAAATAATAAATAAAAGGAAGATTGTAGTATAGTTGAAGAGTAGTACAGATAGGTTTTACTAATCCATGCTTTTGTGGCTTTTAAAATAATCATGCAACAAGTGGACAGATCCTTACCTTGTAAACAGACTAGTTTCTTTCTTTCCTTTTTTTTTTTTTTTTTTGCCTAGGCCAAGTTGTTATTTGTCACTTAAATGTTAAATGTTAAATGTAGGTATTGGAATGCAGAATGACGGTCCGGAAAAGCTACACACAGCTTTCAAACAGCACAATGAAGCTTGCTGACAATGTAGCTGACTTTGATACCTAGATAGTACTATCTACTTGTCTGTCTGTGTGGAAAAGTTAAAAGTAGGTCTAGGAAGAGATTGCTTTAAAATTATTGGTAATTATTGAGGATCTACCTTTGTTATAATAGGTTGCCTGCCAGCTTTCACATTTACAAAAAGATTTTTCAGTGTCTACACAGAGGTCAATTATGACCCAACCACTTGTGAGAATCTAGAATGAATTTTCAGGACAGATGTCCTCAGTCATTAGTTCAAGATCTACCAGGTATTATTGAAGCCTTACCTTGCAAGTATCCACACCAGTTATTGCTGCCACATTTTTTTATTGTTGTCAGTGTTCTTTGGGATCTGTCATACCAAAGGACAAAATCCTCTAACACTTAGAAGCATCTCTGTCAACACTGTCTGCTACAAGAACTCTTAATCTTTTAACCCTATCCACATAAATAGTCTTAAGTCTTCTCTAAAAGATTGGGCTTGCTAAAATTAAAAATAACCAGAGCATGCAGCTCCTAAAATGATAAACTGCTGGTGTTTCCAAAATTTCCCCTATTTCTTGAGCTAGTATATAAATATAGTTTTAGTGTGAGAATTAGATACGTTAGCAGTAAGTATATATAGACTTACTGTTATATAGTTGCATCTGAGGAAAATATTGGTAAAGCAAAAACAGTATTATTTCATAAAGGGAGCCACCAAAAAGCACAAGGAGTGACTTAGCTACGGAGGACTAGAGTGGTGGCCATATCAGAGAACATCTTGCTTGAGTATCTGGACCAAGTCCATCTATTTTACTATTTTCCTAATTTATTTTGAGATGTATTCAGATTCCAGGTGGCATGTTTTTCATGATCAGAAACTTTTTTGAAATACATGCTTTTCAGGATGGAATGGTTTAGTGCTATTTATTCTACTAAATATGACAGTGTTCATAGATCTCAGAAACTTTCAAATTCTCAAGTCTCTTCACCACCTGTGCTTATCCATACCAGTGTTATCCATCCAGCCTTCCCACACACATCCCAAGACGTGTGGAGAGCTTTTTAATAGATTATAAACAAAAGGGGAGGAAAACCTATCATTCCATAAAATGAATAATCATGAAAATGTAATCTAAAGCATATGTATTGAATATCTGCCAGGACAGGTTCTAAATATCTTTATGTCAAAGTACCTTCTGTTTTGACCTGGTCTGATTCCTTTTATGTAATAAACAGTTAACAATGCATACTGCAAATGAAATTAAATGCAGAGTATTCAAGCTCAGACATGTTTAGGCTTTTACATTTTATTCTTGTGTATGCCCCAAACTTATAAATTAAGTAAGAAATTACCCTTAAGACGTTTTCAGAAAATCGTGACAAAAAACACTAACATTTTGTATTTGTATAGCATTTTAAAGTTTGTAACATTCTTTAACATGAATGACCTCATCTGAATTTTAAACAACCTGTGAGTTTGGAGAATGATCTGATCATCATTCTCCAGATTACAGAACTTCTGAACTGCAGTTCAGAAAGGTTAAATGACTCACGAAAGATCACAGGACTAGTCCCTAGGAAACAAGCCTTGCAGCCCCCTCGGCTCAGTGCTTTGAAGCATTTGCTGGCATTATAAGAGTCCCAGACACATGGCCCATTATCCTTTATGTCTACTCTTTCAAACCCTTGAGTTCATAGACTATCTAAACATTTTGGATTTAGTATAAAAAGACCATATTCAAATCTTTATTGCACTGTCTGTTAGCAGTGTGACCCTCATGCAAGTCACCTGAGCTCTGTGAACCTGACTTCTTCATCATAACGTGGTTATAATGCAGCTCTTGGCTCAGCCCGCAGAGGTCATATGACCCACACTCGAAAGGGAAAGTGTTCCAAAGAGGACTAAGTGCTGCTGTTCTAAAGTATAAACAAATACTATTTCATAACATCATGGCATTTTGTAATGAGGGTTTCACCCGGACGTAAAGACAGGGGGTCAAACTTCAGCTCTATCACTGGGAGCTATGTGATTCCAGGCAAGTCCTTGATCCAGTGTGAGAATCCGTTTTGTCCACTATGAAGTAATGATTGGGAGTGATATTTATATCACTAAAATAGTGATATTCATGCCTTACAGTGTTTCAAGAAGCCAAATGGAATAAATAAAATTGTGAAGTTCTTTGTAGACTGAAAACGTGCTATGCAAATATATGTGTATGTGGAGAAAAGCCTCATTAGCGTGTAGCATATTTTAAAATGTTACATTTTTCAGTCCTTCTGTCAGAAAATGTAGTGGTTCCTGAATCTTTGTGGGTTCTACAGGAAATAAGCCAAAGCAGTATGAAAGGGAACTATGTCCAGGTAAAAGGCCATATGTGACTAAAGCCTAGTGTATGACTTAACTGGCTTATTTTTTGCCCTTCTCTGCAGATTTCAACCATTCTCTTCCTTTATTTCTTAATTTCCTCAAGTCCACAAGGTTCTTATTTTTCTGCTGCTTCATAAGGAATTTCATAAAGGTTGAAGTGACTTTCCATACTGACTCCTCCCTTCTCGTGTGACTTATCAGCCCATTGACCCGGTGCCAGTGCGTGTCCCTCCACAGATTGAGTTAGACTTCTAGCCTGGCCAGCTCTAGGCCTCCTCACCCCCTCCCACCAACACCAACTTGAAGAAAGAGAGGGTGTTAAAGAGTTGATTTCTATTATAGCTGACATAAGGGATCACTTTTGAAAATGCCTTTGTTGAAAAACTATGCAGTATGTTCTCACTAGTACATGAAAAATATCCCTGAAGTTGCCAACACGGGAGAGCCACCGGGGGAGGGGGACAAACAAGCGTATCTAAGTGTAGCTTTACACCCTCAATATGGAGATGCTGTGGGTTGTCTCAATTCAAACCGGACTTTCTGACTATAGAGGAAATCCACAGAATAATCTGTGAGATTCATGTTAGAATTGGAAATATTCCTAAAATTTTCTTAAGATTCCAGTTGATGATATGGATTTGGGGACTTTGATGATGGAGGTAATTGAAATTTTTCACTTTATTTATGTAATTAGCTATTGTTCAGGTGTTATATGCAAAATAAGAAAAATTGTGAAGAGATTAAGAAAGCTTGTTTCATTAAGAAAGCTAAGTTTCATTAGGTTTATAATCATATTTAAAAAATCCTCCCATATTGCTATAAATTCATACATTCATGCATTACTCTCTGGTTTCTTAAAATTCAACTTGAAGTTTCCTTTTCTATGACACTAACAATAAAGCCCACTGCATTTCCTATATAATTAAATCATCTTGAAAAGAGCTTAAGACATGATACAAGAATGAAAGCAAAATAGTCTTTTACAGCTCATGAATATATTTTGAACACTCCCTGTGTGCTTTGTGATTTAGGTGGCAAACAGCTAAGATATAAATAGTCTACCACTATGAGGTCCTGAAAAAGTCATTTTGATTTGAGGCATATTTAATTTCTACCTCAAAAACATAGTTTTTATAATGGAAGAAATGCGTTTTGCTACCAGGAAACCTAAATAATATTCTCATCACAAGCATAACATGCTATATCCTTCCTGAAGTCAGTGTGTATTTCATTGGATCATTTTAATGTGCTCTGACTGAAGAATATCAATATCACTCTTCAGATGAAAGGTGGTTCCAGTAATGCCTGATGTCTAAGCATCATTTGTAATACAAATGATGAGGAGCCTGTGGCTTAATGGCCACTAATTTATTTTGAATGTATGATGCATTGCAGCCATTAGAAGTAAGCTGCTTTACATCAGTTCATGGGGAATAAGAGTTCTATTTGTGGTAGGTTTTATTTCTTGATGTCAGATGGGAATATATGCCCATTTCAAAAGGTAGAAAAAGGGAACAGCTCTGTAGTAAAGTGGGATAGGTCAGAAGTCTACCAGTTCTGTGTAACAGTTCTCATACATCATGCATTTCACTGTGCCTTATCACAGGTGACCATGAAGATGTTTTTAAATGGAAGAATGTGCATCTGATAGTTTTGCATTATATTTCAACATAAATTTAATAATAACTTTCACCATTTTCAACGCTGTTTCTCAATATATGTTTATCATTAAATACTTAAAGATTAGGTAAAATATTACAAATTTTGCATAATGGAGATTGCTGTACATTTGAATACACATCGACATTAGAATAAAGTTAAACTCTCTAACACGTATCAAGTATAAATATTCTGTGATTGGTACTATAGGAAAAAGAAGCAGAGCATTCATTTGTCCATCGAGATTACCATCTACTTGAGATAACAAAATTTTTGTAGGGAAATACATTTTGATGCCTGGTTTTCATAAGAACTCAAGGCAATAGGCAGTGAGATATATAGTCCTGTTAACCAGTGAGAAATTGATTCCTACATCTGACAATAGATGGCGCCAGTGGTTGGAAACATGAGAGCAAGGCTCCAAGGTCAGACCTTAGATGTGGTAGCATTTAAGCTGGATCTTAAAGGAAGAGCAAAATATGAGCATAAACTCCATGTGCATGTAGTATGGTAGAGGCAAAAGAATAAGAATTTCTAGAGCGTGGATGTGAAGTCAAATTGTTTATCCAGGAGCAGAGATTTCATAAATATGGAAAAATAGAAGGTAGAGTAGGCTTGGGTGAAATGCTTTAAGTGCACACCAAAAAAAACCAAAACCAAAACAAAACAAAACAAAAACAAAAACAAAACTCTTCAAAAATAATTTCAAACACAGTATGCAAATTTCTAACTGTAGCAGCCATTAAGGTCCATTGAAGGGTGAGTTCCTGTAGTGAATTAATTTTCTCCTCAGCCTTCTGTTCAGGTATCACTTCAAGGCCGGATTGGTCCAGGAGGCTACAGATGGTCTCTTTGCACCATAAACTGCTGCAGATGTCACAGGCACTGCAGTTAAAAAGTCCCTTTCAAACAGTTCTCTGGGAAGATACCACTTTAGGGTCCCAACAAAAGAATTTTTGACCGGCCTCATTAGACCTCACTGCCTGATCCTGCCTGGAAATTAAGACCATTGAGTTCCTTATTTCTGTCTAGCCTTTAGTACAAGCATAACTTTTCCTGATCATCTGCTTCCCTCACACATACCTTCCTCCACATGCTGACTAATGTTTCTCTGATGATTTCTAGTCCCCCCTTGGCATCCTTACCAATCCTTCTCACTGAGCTCTATGGAACTTCCTTTATGTATTATGTATTAGAGGACATGTATTATGTTCTCTAGGCTCAACATTGTCAGCCTCTTTTAATGAATTAGCCCTCTGTCTCCTTATCCTAAACCCGCCCTAGTTTCTTCTCAGACTCTACTTCCTCTCAAGTGAGGACTGCATATTGTCGCACAGTATTTAAATTTTTTTAAATTTTTTTTTTATTATTATTTATTTTTGAGACAGAGAGAGACAGGGCATGAGCGGGGGAGAGGCAGAGAGAGAGGGAGACACAGAATCCGAAGTAGGCTTCAGGCTCTGAGCTGTCAGCACAGAGCCTGACGCGGCGTTCAAACTCACGGAGTGTGAGATCATGACCTGAGCCAAAGTTGGACGCTTAACCGACTGAGCCACCCAGGCACCCCTGTCCCACAGTATTTTAAAAGCATGTGGCCAACACCCTCCCCACCCTCCCAAGATTCAGTATTTGTGCTTCTGCACCAAGGCATAATTACAGATGTGGTAGGGGGAGCAAACGAAACACAAAGGACATTGCAAGCCAGCTTCAAATAGGATGTACAACTTATTTTGCCTCCTCTACCTAATGCTACAGAAGACCATCTTCTTTGAAAGGGTTTTGGTACATACCTAAAAGCTTAGCAAATAATAATAATGAAGAGACTGCTTGTTATTCTATGAAATCGTTGACAAATTAAAATTGAAGTTTTATAATGAATGAAAATTCCAATATTTGAGCTGATTGCATTTTGGAGAAAGAGGAATTTCAGACCAGTTTATTGGAGTTCTCAGAAGTGATTATTGGTTAGTAATGGGCCTTTTAAAGTAATCAACACAGTCACTAAAACCCCATTCCTCTTGTAATGCCATAGAATAATTTTATTACTAACCAAGTGTTGATGTTACTTAACATCCTTAAATCCCTGGCTGGGATAAAAGTGAGCTGACTTTTTGAATAACTGAGTAAATTACATGGGACTTTTCCTAGTTTTCCTAATGCCATTGCTGTGATAGGAAGAAACTGGGCTTCTTTAGGGTGACTCGGCCTCTTACCTTGACTCTAGATTTGTCCCTGTAACAGCTCCCCTGTATCTCTAAACCAGTGTTCCTGACCCTGGTAGAACAGCATAATTGACTCATACTTTGACTATGGTTCTGTTTCTATCCTGCCAACGAGTCCAACTAATGAAATAGTTCCTTGCTTCTTTAATGGTTGAATATCTCTGCTTGTGTCCCATAAGTCATTGCTCTAAACTAGACCACATGCAAAGAGTTTGTGGATTGCAAAAACAAGTAATGCTCAGCCTTTATGGTATGAGATCATGATCACCATTCTCATATTACCATTCACTATGTATGAGCTTTATATAAAGTAAAACCTTCGAAGAGCTCTAGGCTATGCATTTACAGAATGACGCTTTATCACAGAAATATTGCACTTGAAAAAAAAATAGGTTCACAACAATTCCAGGACAGATATCTGGTCTCAGTACACCTACCAGGTTCGATTTGGGAAGTGTCAGGTTTTGATTTGGAGAATCACTTTAGCAGTCTAGATCACACCATCACAAGAATGAAATCTTTCCATTAAAGAATAAATTTAAATTCATCCACCAAGTATGGAACTATACTGTAAGATTTTCAAAGATAGCCCATCATTTACTAACAAAAATATAACTCTTGAAAGCCTATGTGTGAGTGATTATGAAACGCAACTATAAATTGCAACTGAGTGTGGAAGATACAGCCAAACTGAAAAATCAAATCAGGGTTTTAAATATTCCAAAATACTTGATCTTCAGTCTTCATCATCTTAATATTTCCTGCGTTGGTAGGTTGCAAGAAAGTTTATAGTTTTGCACACTGGAAGTTGAGAAGTAGTTCTTGCCTGGTGCCTTCTGTGTTCTCCACTTAAGCCTGGGAAGTGCCTTCTGTGTTCTCCATATAAGTCTGAGTGATGGCAGAGTGGGAAAGAGAGAGACTTACACATTTGAAGAGATTGGAAGAAAATATAAAATAGGCTTTGCATATATTTTGAGTGACCTGACTTGAATTGGAATAGGATGGCTGAACAGCTTGGAGATAGACACCTTTAAATGAGACAGGTGACCATGAATTTCAATTAAGTACAATTTCTTCCTAGACCTTAAGGGAATAAATACTAGTCAACATCAGATGACCACAGCAGGTCTAATGAGTAACTTGTGACATTGTCGGAAATCTGAGTAGGGCACCTTGCTATTGGAAACAGGACAAAGAAAGCATTCATGCTGGATTATGATCACATTTATATGTGAGGCGAATTGATGACAGGAAGACTTTTTGCTTTGAGAACTTTCCCAATTTCATCATATTGAGGAATTAAATTATTTCTAAAACATTAGCACCACTTTGATGTTAGAAAACTGACTTGTTTAGCTACACCTTTCAAAGGCAGAAAGGTGGCAACAGGCAACATAGTATTGTATCCTGACAAAAACACAGTGGCCCAAACAAATCTCTGAAAGAATTGCTCTGGCCTGTGTCCTCTTAAAAATTCTCCTGCCTCATCTTCTTATTTGCCCCTGTGATTTAAAAAAAAAATTGAATTGTTTTGAAGTTTCATTTTATTGTGGTAACAACACTTACCATGAGATCTACCCTCTAAACAAATTTTTAAGTATATAATACAGTATTGTTAGCTGTAGGGACAGTGTTGTGTAGGAGAGCTCTACAACTTATTATCTTGTTTAACTGAAACTCTGCCTTTTGATTAGTAGCTCCCCATTCCCCTGTCCACCCAGCCCCTGGCAACTATCATTCTACTCTTGATTCTATGAACTGGACAACTTTATTTTTTTTTTATTTATTTTTTTTTTAATTTTTTTTTCAACGTTTATTTATTTTTGGGACAGAGAGAGACAGAGCATGAACGGGGAAGGGGCAGAGAGAGAGGGAGACACAGAATCGGAAACAGGCTCCAGGCTCCGAGCCATCAGCCCAGAGCCCGACGCGGGGCTCGAACTCCCGGACCGCGAGATCGTGACCTGGCTGAAGTCGGACGCTTAACCGACTGCGCCACCCAGGCGCCCTGAACTGGACAACTTTAAATACTTCCTATAAGTGGAATCATATTGTCCTTCTGTGGCTTGCTTATTTCACTTGACATAATGTCCTCCAGATTCACCCGTTCTGTCCCATGTTGTGGAGTTGCCTTCTTTTTTAAGGCTGAATCACATTGCATTGTATGTAAGTGCCACATTTTTTTCGCCATTCATCCGTCAATGGACATTAAGATTGTTTCTCCATCTTTGCTATTATGAATAGTGAGTACTTTAATGTACCCCCGGAAAGTGCTAATAGCTCTTTAAGATTCTGATTTTCATTTTTTTCTGATTTTCATTTTTCTGATAAATACTCAGAAATGGAATTATTGGATCATTATTGGTGGTTGTACTTTTAATATTTTGAACAGCTTTCATACTATTTTCCAAGGGCTGTACCTTTTTACATTGCCACCAGCAGTATCAGGGTTCTAGTTTCTCCACATCCTTGCCAACACTTGCTGTCTTTTGTTTTTAAATAGCCACCCTGACAGGTGTTAGGTGATGGCTCATTGCTGTTTCGATTTGCAATTCCTTGATGGTTAGTGATATTGAACAACTTTTCATATACCATTTGTATGTCTTCTTTGAGAAAATGTGTGTTTATTTAAAAAAATCAATTCTTGGGGTGCTCAGGTGGCTCAGTTGGTTAAGCCTCGGACTCTTGATTTCGGCCCAGGTTGTGATCTCATGGTTCCTGGGATCGAGCCCCGCTTCGGCTCCACACTGACAGTGCAGAGCCTGTTTGGGATCCTCTGTCTCCCTCTCTTTCAGCCCCTTCCCCCTCAAAATAAATAAATGTAAGAAAAGAAACCTGTTAGTTTTGTTGAACTTGTGTTTGTTTTTTTAATGTTTGTTTGTTTTGAGAGAGAGAGCACACACAGAGAGAAGGGGCAGTCACTCATCCAACTGAACCACCCAGGTGCCTCTCTCCTGGATTTTTAAAATCTTATTTACTAGCTCCAAATTCTGATAGAGAACAACTCTTTGCCCTGTTTCTAAAATAGGGACTGTCTTTTGACATTCGTGTTACCTTTTACTGGCATTTCAACCTTTTACCTTCCACTGCATTTGTCTCTATGTTCCTGAGTATCTATAGCTGACATTAGTACTGGGCCACTGCAAAACCTTGCTTCAGAGAAAGAAAATGCTGTGAGCTCACAGCTTAACCCGGAGAGTTAAACTTTAGATACAAAAGAATCACTTGAGGATACTGATCATTTTTAACAGCAGATTTCTTTTCCCATGCCCAGAGGTTCTAATGCAGTAGGTATACACTGTAGCCCTTTCTACCATGGAGCACTTGGAGAAAACTTAACTAGTTTATTTGCAAATGCAGTGTGAGGGGTAACAGTTCCTTCACAGCTGTGTTGCAGCTGCCAGAACCTTCTTCTTTGCTCATGGTACTGGGTTAGTCCCAGGGCCCAAGAGTCTGCTTAGCTTATAGTAGACCCTTACTAAAAATAGGGCAAAACAGGCACCTGGGTGGCTCAGTTGGTTATGCATCCAACTGCAGCTCAGGTCATGAACTCACAGATTCATGAGTTGGAGCCCTGCCTTGTGCTCTCTGCTGTCAGCGTAGACACCTCTTTGGATCCTCTGTCTCCCTCTCTCTCTGCCCCTTCCCTATTTGCACATACTCTCCTCTCTCTCTCTCTCTCTCAAAAATAAATAAACATTAAAAAATTAAAACTAAATAAACATTAAAAACATAGGGTAAAACATTCCAAAGGTAAATAAGGGATGAGTTGCCCTGGAGATAGCATGCTAAAGCTGTCACCATCCTTTCCACTTGGAAAGTTTTGGAACTTTTCTTTTAAGAAGCAAGAAACCATTGGCTTGAATCTAAAGAAAATCACCTGGAACCCCTGAGACCAACCAGTAGCTGAAAGCAGGAACTATATGCTATTGATTAGTTGGTTCACAGCTAATTTTAGGACATAGAGGAAAGAGGTGCCTCCACTATGTCCCTGAATGGCAACCTAGAAAGGCAAGTGAAAAATTCCCAGGGAAGTGGGGAATTCAAGAGGGTTCTGAAATGGAAAGAGGAATTCAAGACAAGGAAAAATATTCTAAAGATAGTTGATGGAAACAGAGAAGTTTAAAATAAGCATCTACAGAGACTATCATGATCTAAAAGATAGAGGGGATGAGAGACATCATATAAATTGTTTATAGAAAAATAATGTTATATGACAATATGAATTTCTAGAGACATCTTTTAAGCCAGGTGGAAAGGAAGGGGGAATGAATGATGTGCATGGGCTCCATCTAAATCAGTATCTTCATCAATGGATAGAAATGTATTTGAGAGATTCCTTTTTTTTTTTTAGCATATTCCTTTTTTTTCCCCTCTGTCTATATAAATCCTTGCACAGTAAACTTAACTTAATGTTCATCATTATTTTTATTTTAGTTTTGTTTTGTTACTAAAGCTACATTTACTGGATGTTTAAGAAAGGATCTTTCCATCTACAAGAAAGCGTACATTTGTGAATCGTGAAACAAACAGATGATTTAAAGCATGGAAATTATTCTGACAAAGGAGGAGCCATTCTTTCAGATTAATATGTAGAACACTAGGTTCCAGGAGGAGCGATGGCTGGTGTCCCAGAGGAAAAACAGTCAGGAATACCAGCTATTAGCAGACTCACTGTGCTGTTTTACTAATAATTAGCAACATTGTGTTAAAAAGAGAAGTTTATGAGGCATTAGAGGCAGAGAAGTTAGAATAATTACTAATGAATTTGGACAAAAGTCAAACTTTGTAAATTACTTACCTCCAAACTGATAGAGTTTTTCTGCACTGATTTTAAAAAGCACCAAAGTTATATTAACAAAACATGTCATTTGGTTTCATTTGGTTTTAAATTTCATTCACGCAGTTTCTCTACACGAGAGAAACATACTAAGAGAAAAGGAGACATTATAATCTGGTATGACAAATTCTACATTTTTAAGTGCATTTTACTGTAGAAGCCCTAACCAAGTCTTTTCTCCCATTTTATTGGCTCAAAATAGTGTAGTTCTAATCAACCCCATACTGTACCAGCAAGAAGGATGAGATTTCTGTCACTGGTTTGGGTTCCTTCCTAAACATTTCACCTGGGGTTAGAATGAGTGTTGGAGAGTTTATCACAATGTCCATGATAATGATGATGACAGAGGGGATGAAGGTAATTGCTCTAGAAATTGATACAAAAGTTGCTAAATTTCAAGTAAAGACTTAAATCAACAGGTATGATAATGGAAGAAACTGTACATAGCAAAGTAGAGATGTAATGGGTTAGTCACCAAACCCACAGTGAATGACACAAAAGAATTTACATTCTGGTGAGGAAGACAGATGTATCAGAAACAAAGTAATACATGTCACAATACAAAATTGTACCATTATGATACATGCAAAGTAAAGAACAGATACTTTTCCTGAGAGATAAACTCCACAGGGAGTTACATTTAGAACAAATTTTGGAATTTATGTAGACGTTTTCTATGTTGGAAAAGAAGGCATTCCAAGCAGAAAGGATTAAAATGAATACAGTAAGAGAATAGGACATTTAATTCTCTTTTGTTTTGTATCTTCAATGCCTAGACCTGTCTAAAACATAGTAGGCACTCAGTGTCTATAAGATGAGTTAAAACAGCATTCACAAATATAATAGATCTTGAAAGAATGTAAAAAAAATAAAGTGGAATGTTGTGAAGTTAAAGACATAACATGATAAATGGGTCATATCTCATTTTTAAATATTTAAGTCTTTATTCTAAAGCTGATAGACAGTCAATTAAGGGTTTTGGAAAGAAAAACCATGATCAATAAGATGCTTTTTGAAAGATCGCTCTGGTCATCTATTTGTGTCCAGTAAAAGGTGATACAAACTCTAAGTAAGGAAATGGAACAAGGATGAAAAGAAGCAAATGGTTTCAAAGTATAATTAGGAACTGAAATCACCAGTACTTTATGATTAATTTGATATCAGATATGAAACATAAAGAATTATTTAGGATGGTATCTAGCTTTCTGGCTTGATTGAATAGATAGTGATGTCACTAAATGAAATCAGAAATATAGGAACAGAACCAATTTTTTCTGAGGCTTGAATGAAACAATGTTTGTGGCTTGACTGATTTTGAAATGGTGGTGATTAATGCTGCTGAAAATGCTAGAAGGAACTTGTTTTTCCTGTGCCATCATCATTAAAGAGTTTTGGTCTAGAATTTTGGATTTGGGACTTCTCCAATAATTAAAGTCTGAAGAAAGCTTTGAGAGTAGCTTCACATTTAATTGTGAGCTGAGCCAAAGGAGACAGTAAGATAATGTGTCATTATTATTATTTCCAACCAGAGCATACCTTAAGAGTATCCTAGTTTAGTTCTAGCCAGTTGACATTCCTCATAGGCTGTACCCTCATGCATCTGAATCTAGCAGAAAATTATTTTAGGTTTCCTTCAAAGAATATTGAAAGAGTAGGCAGCAGAATAATTAGGGATTTTATGGATGAAGATGTCTATGCAATCTGATTTTTTTCCCTAAAGTCAGGCAGGCTAGATTTAGTATTCTCATGAATAATAGTGAACTACCAAGAAATACACCTACATACATACATACAGTGACATAGTAACATGGGAGAAAGACTTTGAACATTTTAAGTTTCTATTTAAGCAGAAATTACTACAACTATTAGACTGGCTTGTAACAGTTATTACTGTGCTATGCATTTAAATAAATTAATTACAGCTGTAGACATATAATGAAATTATCATTTGATATAATTCAAAATATATCTGTGCAGAAAATATATATATTTATATTTTTTCTGATTATAAAAATTATGAAATTTTTTTTCTATTTGCTTTATCTTTATTATAATGAGTTGACACTAAATTCTGTCTTCCTATTCCCTGATTCCCACCACATATCTAGATCTTGTGATCTTACCTTTTTCTGGCTTGGTAAATGAAGGAGCAAACTTGAGTAAGAAATGAAGAGCGTAGAAGTAAGACATCATGAGTGAGAGGGTGTAAGGTACCTAGTTCACATATTTTAGAGCAGATGATATCATTAAATAGGTTTAATCCATTCCCAGACTCTCACCAATCAGATTAAAATTCATCCTTGTTAGGCCTGGAATAGGCTATGGTATTGGAGCTATAAAGAAAAGGGCATAAGCCGGGGTGATCTTGGTGCAGGAAGAGGAATTGGACTTTATTTCTTTAACTGTCCCAAAACTCTTTCATGTGTATTACCTCTTTGATCCTCCAGAGACCCTGTGAAGTAGTCTATAGACTGTAGATTGAAAACTCTATTACAGAAGTAATATGATCACCATAAGCCACTAGTTTATAAATTTTAATCTGAGATTTGGCCATAAAGGTTTCCCATTTTTTTTAAAGGAATTATGCCTGTGATTGTGCTGTGTGCTACCCCACACACAGACTTCATTTTCTATGACACACAGCATTATATGTCTTTTGTGTTGAATCTGTGCATTTGACATATGCAACCTGCAGATAAACATTTAAAGCCAGTGTTTGGTACAAGTGCGGGGTGATGTCTTTTCTGATCAGTGGGTGAATTGATCCGGATTAAAATAGGAATTTTTTTTGTGTGTGCATGAACTCTCTTAACCCTACCTAGCAAATTAAAAATAGACATACCCAGTTGAATATGAATGGAGTCACTAATGGTTATCCAGTTTATATGTATATAATGCATATTTGAAAATGTGTAAACCATTGTCGACTAATGTGAATTTTTAGTAGCATTTCTAGATCTTACAAATTTAACATATTTCTCAGCTGTGATAATTTTTCATGATGTTGCATTTTCATGTGCACATTTCTGTTTCCCTCCATTTTGTTTATTTATTTTTAAATGTTTATTTATTTTGAGAGGGAGAGAAAGAGAACAAGTGAGGAAAGGACAGGGAGAGAGGGTGAGAGAGAATCCTAAGCAGGCTCCAGGCTGTCAGCAGAAGCACAGGGCTTGATCTCACAAACCATGAGATCGTGACCTGAGCCAAAATCAAGAAGAGTCTGATGCTTAACCGACTGAGCCACCCAGGCACCCCTTGTTTCCCTACATTTTAAAATAAGTCTGTACTTTACAGTTAACTGATTCTTGAGCATCTATTTCTGAAAAATAGACACGTCTTCATTTGTCAGACTGCTTTAGGATAACATTATTTTAATGAATATTCTTTTCATTTTTGTGTCATCTTGTTGCCATTTTTAAGGCTGTCAGCTTTATTGTATAATTTGATATAAAAGATATTCTTGGGCCAATCATAAATTTTTATCATGACTCTTCTGGATGGATTATTTTACTACTTAAGGAATTATTTCTGTGTATTCTGAAACTAGACATATTTTAATTCATTGTGTGATAATTGCTAGCTATGAATGTAGTACAAGGCTTATAATTTGGAACTTTTATCTTTCAGAAACATAAGCAAACATAAGTATCATAGTACTTACAAAATATTAAAAAAATATCTGGTAGAGTACCTAAATTAAAATCTATCAGTCTCTCTATTATCTACCTGCCCTGTCCATCTGTAAAGATCCATTTTTCATATGAGATTGTATTCATAGAAACATTAAAGACTCATTAAAATAGTATCCTTAGGGGCGCCTGGGTGGCGCAGTCGGTTAAGCGTCCGACTTCAGCCAGGTCACGATCTCGCGGTCCGGGAGTTCGAGCCCCGCGTCAGGCTCTGGGCTGATGGCTCGGAGCCTGGAGCCTGTTTCCAATTCTGTGTCTCCCTCTCTCTCTGCCCCTCCCCCGTTCAAGCTCTGTCTCTCTCTGTCCCAAAAATAAAATAAAATAGTATCCTATTTTTTATTCACTTTGTAAAATTCACTTCATATTTATGTTTTTCTTAATACCTCTTGACACAATTAGGGAATTATGAAATTATAAATTCCACAATATTCCATTGGTTTTCTACAAATTATTAGACTAAGAAAAAAAATCCAGACTCCAAAAAAGGGATACACTTTTTTTTTAATTTTTTTAATGTTTATATATTTTTGAGACACAGTGACAGAGTACAAGTGGGAGAAGGGCAGGGAGAGAGAGAGAGAGAGAGACAGAATCCGAAGCAGGCTCCAGGCTCTGAGCTGTCAGCACAGAGCCTGACAGGGGCTCAAACCCATGAACTGTGAGATTGTGACCTGAGCTGAGGTCGGACGCTTATCCAACTGAGCCACCCAGGTGCCCCAAGGGATACAGATATTTTTAATAAATGGAAATAGACATCTCTCTAGAGACCTATAGCTTTAAGACACACAAGAAATATTTTATTGGATAAATTTAGGATAAATTCTGAGGAAAACATTTTTGTTTGTTTAAATTTATTTTGAGAGAGAGAGTGCATGTGAGCAGGGGAGGGGCAGAGAGAGCGGGGAGAGAATCCCAAACAGGTGCCTTTCTCTCAGCATGGAGCCTGATGCAGGGCTCGATCCCATGAACCAAACCATGAGGTTATTACCTGAGCTGAAATCAAGAGTTGACACTCAACCAACTGAGCCACCTGGGCACCCCAGAGGAAAACATTTTAATTCAGAATGCTTTCATGTTCTGCCTCTGAGTGATAGAACAATGCAGTGGTGTATTTAGGGTAAATTATGCAAATATTGAAAGCTGTGTCTGTTCAGCAGAATTATTTTAGGTCAGTTCTTATAACTCTTTGTTTCTTCAGTTGTACTGATTACTAATATTAGCATGACATGAAACCTTGTCGTTGTGTTTTTCTAATGAGATTTATTTGTGGATCAGAAATAGATGGCCTGTGTCCTCAGTTGTCATAAAGAAACTAAATGTTATGGGTTTTTAGCACCTTGGAATTTTTCCAACTCTCTGGATCACATTAGTTTAACAATCATAGATTATAGTAGCTAAGAAGTGCACAGACAATTCTCCTGTTACATGATCAAAACAATCTAGGCTTTGTGAAACTAAGTCTAAATTTGAAATTTTATTTATATTGCAGCCAAAAAATATTGGCATTTCTAGGAGTTGATCTAGATTTTGTTGTCCTTGTAATCTTGTACCATTTGGAGGAAACTTTTTAAGAAAAAAACGTAAAAATATCTTACTTTTCAGAGTTTACTAAATGTATGACCTTTTGAATACATCTCTAGCCCCTTCCAGGGCCTTGCAAGGGACCCATGAAAGTGTAGGGTTTGTAGCTTGAGCTGCCTTCATTTGACAGTAAAAGTACATTTGGATATAGCAAAAAGATATGAAGAAAGAAGCAGATTGGCTAACGGCTTCATTATCATTAGTTAAATATTTGGCAACAGTGCACATAGATACTCCTGTTAAATATTAAATCAAGTATTTTTTTTAACCAACTAGTTCTCAAGACTTTCAATATTTAATTCCATTTGCAAAAAAAATTCACATGTATCTTAATCTTTAATTTCAAGGATTAGTGCAGAAGGTACATGTGTTTTTGCAAGTAGAATATTTGAAATTGTCTTGTTCTCTACAGCCTTCATTCAGTGCAGCTTAATCACAGGAAATCTCAAGGCCATGGAACTATTCATTGTTAAATCATCAGTAGATAAGATTTAGTTGTTTTTTTTTTTTTTTTTTTTTTCCTTTCCTGCATTAGGAATATTTGTGTTGATCCATTTACTACTAAGTTCAACTTGGGAGATATACAAATGCTTTCTTTATTATTTGTAATGGAACATACAAAATCTTAATGCATTTGTGATTCTCTCACTAGTAGCCAATGTTATAAAGATGAGGAAATATAGTACGGCTGGGTGGCTCAATTGGTTAAGTGTCTGACTCTTGATTTCGGTTTAGGTCATGATCTCACAGTTAGTGAGATCAGCCCCGAATCAGGCTCCAAGATGATATAGCCCAGTATCTGCTTGGGATTCTCTCTCTCTCATTGTCTCTCAAAATAAATAAATAAACATTTAAAAAAACAGAGATGAAGGAAATCACAATTTACCTTAAATTCTGTTGTATTGGAGTCTGTCTACTCAACCCTTTTGTATTTTTTACCTTCACTTAGCTATCATAAATTATTTTATTTTTATTTTTTGCTAATCATAGTGATAACAGATCTTAGTACACAGTTTTATTTGAAGCACAGATTGGTCTCTAAAAAACATATCACAAATACTTGTATGTATCAATGAATATTTGGCATTTGGCATTTCAGGTAAACTATTTCAAGTGAACAACACACATTCTTAGCAAGAAACAGAAGAAAATACCTGATTCCCTGATGCCGAGGCACAATTCCCTGAAAATAACAATGCCAGAATGTCCAAGAAAACTTTGGCAGGGCTATATATTTTCACATGTTTCTCTGTTTATTCCCTTGGTATCAAGTCTCTACACGCAAATTCAGAACATTTGCATAGTGTCTGGGCATAGTTCTAACATCTCCTCAAAGAGGAGTACTGAAGGTAGACATTCTATGAGAGGAATGAGTAGGAAGGGCCTTAGGCAGTGTTGTGTTTGATCTTACCAGGATTGTTCACTCTGTCCTCTTAAGAGGCTTCTTTCTTTACTACTCAGGGCTCTCACCAAACTACCGCCATATACGGTGGAGGGATGGTACACATTTAAGCTCGGCTGAATTGTTGTCTAACATAAACTGACTCAAGCAAAAGAAATAAAGAGGGGCTTTACCAACAATCTACTGCTTTTTTTTTCTTTTCTTTTCTTTCTTTTTTTTGTTTTTTGAATTATCTTTCACTCTAGAGTCAGAGTTGCTCTGGCCTTAACCAATTATTGGAGAAAATTACACAGATTGTGTCTCTTAAGCCAGGATGCCATGGGTGGGTCAGGAGCCATTGTCTTTATACTGTCACTTGCAACTCCTCATGGAAAGCTTTTGTAATGAGTTGTTTCATTCTACTTTGAATATTCAAATATAATATCTCATAATTACATTTCCTTTATTATAGAATGTATTTAGTTATGACATTGACTGTGGATCACGTGTAAGGTTTTATAAAACTTTATGTGTAAGGTTTTATAAAACTTTGAAAATCTTTGCGTATGCATTATTTCTAGGCATGTTTAAAATTAACCAGTAAGTAACCTTGCAAAATGTCCATCAGCGACAGTCACTACCAAACAACCATTCCCCGAAGTCAAACAGGTTTAGAGAGTTTTTTTTTAATTTTCTCTCTGATAAAAATTTCTATACAAGCAAAGGATAGAAATAGTGACTTCTTTCTGAAGCAATAATAGAATCCAAATACCAAAATGATCTGTTGACCATTATCATTCATCTAAAAATAAATGAATGAATGAGCATTCAACTACAAAGTGGCAAATTTTGCATCCAATCCATATTTGAACTTACGTTTCCGTTATACTCCTGCAAATTACTTTCATGTTTTTAAGTATTTTTAATTTCTTTTTTCTTTCTTTGGAAAAACATGGCTTATATATCTAAATTAATTTGTAATTTTTTGGGATTCTAAGGTATTCACAGAATTATTATGATCTAGTTTCATTATAATATTATTATAGCAGATTCGATCAAAATAGGGTAATTCAACAAAAAGTAAACATTTAATGGAAAGGTGTCTTTTAATGAGATTAACAGGCCACCTTTGCTTTTACAGATGAATATTCTTTAGTGCTAGTTGAGCAGATACAGATTTTGTCTCAATTATATTCCTGTTTAGTTTCTATAGATGTAAACACTGAGTAAAATATTTACATAATAAAGTAGATCACAATGGAATGTATTTGATTTTAGCAATATCAGTCAGCTCTCTGAATTTGCCAAAAAATCATATAATGATTTCTAATAAAAAATTGTAATGATCGATTAGCCAACAATTTAACTAAGTCTTCCCGCAAATTATGAAAAGCAGAGCATTGAAAATCTATCTCACCAAAGAATTATTTTTCAATCAATAAATCTCTCAACTTTTGAGAAGTTTATTTAAAACGTTTACCAAGGGGCGCCTGGGTGGCGCAGTTGGTTAAGCGTCCGACTTCAGCCAGGTCACGATCTCGCGGTCCGGGAGTTCGAGCCCCGCGTCAGGCTCTGGGCTGATGGCTCGGAGCCTGGAGCCTGTTTCCGATTCTGTGTCTCCCTCTCTCTCTGCCCCTCCCGGTTCATTCTCTGTCTCTCTCTGTCCCAAAAATAAAATAAAAAACATTGAAAAAAAAATTTTAAAACGTTTACCAAAACTAACTAAACGATAAAATTTTATATTGCTTTTTCATAATTCAGAGGCAGATTTTTAATCTAATAAAGTCATAAGGGGTAGAGAAATTAAAATATACACCTTTTTAAATAAGGTGTTTGTGACTAAGAGCTTTGTCTGTCATGTGTTTTATGTATATATTTGTAAAAACATTGGAGGCACAGACTTAGCTTGTTCAGTGTGTGAGAACATGATTCCTTCTCATTTAATTAGCAAAACCAGTCCCTACTCAAACTAATCAGCTAAAACAATTTAATTTCAGTCAGAGAATGTCTGAATTGACTTTCAAGTTCAAATAAATATTTTACCATGCATTTGAAGATTATTGTAAAAGTACTGAAAATTAATTACAGGGTGCATCTTATAAAAAGTTAACCTAAATTAATTTTGTAACATATTTAGGTGTTTTTGCAAAAAGCTTAAAAACAAGAACAAATTTGTAAGCTGTTCCTGATACTTAGTATAACATGCCTCTGATTCCTATTTATTTATGAAGTCAGAATATGACAAAAGGCACAATATTATTTTAGTAAATATGTATCTGGAAGTATTTTAAGAATCAGGTGTAGGGGCGCCTAGGTGGCTCAGTCGGTTAAGCGTCCGACTTCAGGCGGTCACGATCTCGCGGTCCGTGAGTTCGAGCCCCGCGTCAGGCTCTGGGCTGATGGCTCAGAGGCTGGAGCCTGCTTCCAATTCTGTGTCTCCCTCTCTCTCTGCCCCTCCCCCGTTCATGCTCTGTCTCCCTCTGTTCCAAAAAAAATAAATAAACGTTAAAAAAAAAGTTTTAAAAAAAGAATCAGGTGTACATATCCAAAAATATCTTACTTTATTTTTAGATTCATTATTATGAAATTTTCATACGAATTTAACAAACAGAAAAGTATATGCTGCTGAAATACAATTAGTCCCATGGCTATCTTAGTATTTATCCATGAATTTAAAGTAAAAATGTGGTGTTCCAGAAAACATTTCAGGTACAATTAAAGGAATACGCTCCAACGATTTGAACTGCTCCAGCTGATCAAAGGTGCTTTTATTTCCAGTGACGTGTCCTAAGAGTGAAAAGAGAGAATAGCTGGAAATTATTAATTTAAATTTTGAATCTTTAACAAGCATTCATTTTTTTTTATATATGAAATTTATTGACAAATTGGTTTCCATACAACACCCAGTGCTCATCCCAAAAGGTGCCCTCCTCAATACCCATCACCCACCCTCTCCTCCCTCCCACCCCCCATCAACCCTCAGTTTGTTCTCAGTTTTTAACAGTCTCTTATGCTTTGGCTCTCTCCCACTCTAACCTCTTTTTTTTTTTCCTTCCCCTCCCCCATGGGTTCCTGTTAAGTCTCTCAGGATCCACATAAGAGTGAAACCATATGGTATCTGTCTTTCTCTGTATGGCTTATTTCACTTAGCATCACACTCTCCAGTTCCATCCACGTTGCTACAAAAGGCCATATTTCATTTTTTCTCATTGCCACGTAATATTCCATTGTGTATATAAACCACAATTTCTTTATCCATTCATCAGTTGATGGACATTTAGGCTCTTTCCATAATTTGGCTATTGTTGAGAGTGCTGCTATGAACATTGGGGTACAAGTGGCCCTATGCATCAGTACTCCTGTATCCCTTGGATAAATTCCTAGCAGTGCTATTGCTGGGTCATAGGGTAGGTCTATTTTTAATTTTCTGAGGAACCTCCACACTGCTTTCCAGAGCGGCTGCACCAATTTGCATTCCCACCAACAGTGCAAGAGGGTTCCCATTTCTCCACATCCTCTCCAGCATCTATAGTCTCCTGATTTGTTATTTTGGCCACTCTGACTGGCATGAGGTGATACCTGAGTGTGGTTTTGATTTGTATTTCCCTGATAAGGAGCGACGCTGAACATCTTTTCATGTGCCTGTTGGCCATCTGGATGTCTTCTTTAGAGAAGTGTCTATTCATGTTTTCTGCCCATTTCTTCACTGGGTTATTTGTTTTTCGGGTGTGGAGTTTGGTGAGCTCTTTATAGATTTTGGATACTAGCCCTTTGTCCGATATGTCATTTGCAAATATCTTTTCCCATTCCGTTGGTTGCCTTTTAGTTTTGTTGGTTGTTTCCTTTGCTGTGCAGAAACTTTTTACCTTCATAAGGTCCCAGTAATTCACTTTTGCTTTTAATTCCCTTGCCTTTGGGGATGTGTCGAGTAAGAGATTGCTACGGCTGAGGTCAGAGAGGTCTTTTCCTGCTCTCTCCTCTAAGGTTTTGATGGTTTCCTGTCTCACATTTAGGTCCTTTATCCATTTGGAGTTTATGTTTGTGAATGGTGTGAGAAAGTGGTCTAGTTTCAACCTTCTGCATGTTGCTGTCCAGTTCTCCCAGCACCATTTGTTAAAGAGGCTGTCTTTTTTCCATTGGATGTTCTTTCCTGCTTTGTCAAAGATGAATTGGCCATACGTTTGTGGGTCTAGTTCTGGGGTTTCTATTCTATTCCATTGGTCTATGTGTCTGTTTTTGTGCCAATACCATGCTGTCTTGATGACTACAGCTTTGTAGTAGAGGCTAAAGTCTGGGATTGTGATGCCTCCTGCTTTGGTCTTCTTCCTCAAAATTACTTTGGCTATTCGGGGCCTTTTGTGGTTCCATACAAATTTTAGGATTGCTTGTTTTAGCTTCGAGAAGAATGCTGGTGCAATTTTGATTGGGATTGCATTGAATGTGTAGATAGCTTTGGGTAGTACTGACATTTTAACAATATTCATTCTTCCAATTCATGAGCACAGAATGTTCTTCCATTTCTTTGTATCTTCTTCAATTTCCTTTATAAGCTTTCTATAGTTTTCAGCATACAGATCCTTTACATCTTTTGTTAGATTTATTCCTAGCTATTTTATGCTTCTTGGTGCAATTGTGAATGGGATCAGTTTCTTTATTTGTCTTTCTGTTGCTTCATTGTTAGTGTATAAGAATGCAACTGATTTCTGTACATTGATTTTGTATCCTGCAACTTTGCTGAATTCCTGTATCAGTTCTAGCAGACTTTTGGTGGAGTCTATCGGATTTTCCATGTATAATATCATGTCATCTGCAAAAAGCGAAAGCTTGACTTCATCTTTGCCAATTTTGATGCCTTTGATTTCCTTTTGTTGTCTGATTGCTGATGCTAGAACTTCCAGCACTATGTTAAACAGCAGCGGTGAGAGTGGGCATCCTTGTCGTGTTCCTGATCTCAGGGAAAAAGCTCTCAGTTTTTCCCCGTTGAGGATGATGTTAGCTGTGGGCTTTTCATAAATGGCTTTTATGATCTTTAAGTATGTTCCTTCTATCCCGACTTTCTCAAGGGTTTTTATTAAGAAAGGGTGCTGGATTTTGTCAAAGGCCTTTTCTGCATCGATTGACAGGATCATATGGTTCTTCTCTTTTTTTTTGTTAATGTGATGTATCACGTTGATTGATTTGCGAATGTTGAACCAGCCCTGCATCCCAGGAATGAATCCCACTTGATCATGGTGAATAATTCTTTTTATATGCCGTTGAATTCGATTTGCTAGTATCTTATTGAGAATTTTTGCATCCATATTCATCAGGGATATTGGCCTGTAGTTCTCTTTTTTTACTGGGTCTCTGTCTGGTTTAGGAATCAAAGTAATACTGGCTTCATAGAATGAGTCTGGAAGTTTTCCTTCCCTTTCTATTTCTTGGAATAGCTTGAGAAGGATAGGTATTATCTCTGCTTTAAACGTCTGGTAGAACTCCCCTGGGAAGCCATCTGGTCCTGGACTCTTATTTGTTGGGAGATTTTTGATAACCGATTCCATTTCTTCGCTGGTTATGGGTCTGTTCAAGCTTTCTATTTCTTCCTGATTGAGTTTGGGAAGCGTGTGGGTGTTCAGGAATTTGTCCATTTCTTCCAGGTTGTCCAATTTGTTGGCATATAATTGTTCATAGTATTCCCTGATAATTGTTTGTATCTCTGAGGGATTGGTTGTCATAATTCCATTTTCATTCATGATTTTATCTATTTGGGTCATCTCCCTTTTCTTTTTGAGAAGCCTGGCTAGAGGTTTGTTAATTTTGTTTATTTTTTCAAAAAACCAACTCTTGGTTTCGTTGATCTGCTCTACAGTTTTTTTAGATTCTATATTGTTTATTTCTGCTCTGATCTTTATTATTTCTCTTCTTCTGCTGGGTTTAGGCTGCCTTTGCTGTTCTGCTTCTAGTTCCTTTAGGTGTGCTGTTAGATTTTGTATTTGGGATTTTTCTTGTTCCTTGAGATAGGCCTGGATTGCAATGTATTTTCCTCTCAGGACTGCCTTTGCTGCGTCCCAAAGCGTTTGGATTGTTGTATTTTCATTTTCGTTTGTTTCCAATATTTTTTAATTTCTTCTGTAATTGCCTGGTTGACCCACTCATTCGTTAGTAGGGTGTTCTTTAACCTCCATGCTTTTGGAGGTTTTCCAGACTTTTTTCTGTGGTTGATTTCAAGCTTCATAGCATTGTGGTCTGAAAGTAAGCATGGTATAATTTCAATTCTTGTAAACTTATGAAGGGCTGTTTTGTGACCCAGTATATGATCTATCTTGGAGAATGTTCCATGTGCACTCGAGAAGAAAGTATATTCTGTTGCTTTGGGATGCAGAGTTCTAAATATATCTGTCAAGTCCATCTGATCCAATGTCTCATTCAGGCCCCTTGTTTCTTTATTGACCGTGTGTCTAGATGATCTATCCATTTCTGTAAGTGGGGTGTTAAAGTCCCCTGCAATTACCACATTCTTATCAATAAGGTTGCTTATGTTTATGAGTAATTGTTTTATATATTTGGGGGCTCCGGTATTCGGCGCATAGACATTTATAATTGTTAGCTCTTCCTGATGGATAGACCCTGTAACTATTATATAATGTCCTTCTTCATCTCTTGTTACAGCCTTTAATTTAAATTTTTTTTCAACATTTTTATTTATTTTTGGGACAGAGAGAGACAGAGCATGAACGGGGGAGGGGCAGAGAGAGAGGGAGACACAGAATCGGAAACAGGCTCCAGGCTCCGAGCCATCCGCCCAGAGCCTGACGCGGGGCTCGAACTCACGGACCGCGAGATCGTGACCTGGCTGAAGCCAGACGCTTAACTGACTGCGCCACCCAGGCGCCCCTCAGCCTTTAATTTAAAGTCTAGTTTGTCTGATATAAGTATGGCTATTCCAGCTTTCTTTTGGCTTCCAGTAGCATGATAAATAGTTCTCCATCCCCTCACTCTCAATCTAAAGGTGTCCTCAGGTCTAAAATGAGTCTCTTGTAGACAGCAAATAGATGGGTCTTGTTTTTTTATCCATTCTGATACCCTATGTCTTTTTTTGTTGGCGCATTTAATCCATTTACATTCAGTGTTATTATAGAAAGATACGGGTTTAGAGTCATTGTGATGTCTGTATGTTTTATGCTTGTAGTGATGTCTCTGGGACTTTGTCTCACAGGGTCCCCCTTAGGATCTCTTGTAGGGCTGGTTTACTGGTGACAAATTCCTTCAGTTTTTGTTTGTTTGGGAAGACTTTTATCTCTCCTTCTATTCTAAATGACAGACTTGCTGGATAAAGGATTCTCGGCTGCATATTTTTTCTGTCTAGCACCCTGAAAATCTCGTGCCAATTCTTTCTGGCCTGCCAAGTTTCAAAAGAGAGATCAGTCACGAGTCTTATAGGTCTCCCTTTACATGTGAGGGCACGTTTACCCCTTGCTGCTTTCAGAATTTCCTCTTTATCCTTGTATTTTGCCAGTTTCACTATGATATGTCGTGCAGAAGATCGATTCAAGTTACGTCTGAAGGGAGTTCTCTGTGCCTCTTGGATTTCAATGCCTTTTTCCTTCCCTAGTTCAGGGAAGTTCGTTCTCAGCTATTATTTCTTCAAGTACCCCTTCAGCACCTTTCCCTCTCTCTTCCTCCTCTGGGATACCAATTATGCGTATATTATTTCTTTTTAGTGTATCACTTAGTTCTCTAATTTTCCCCTCATACTCCTGGATTTTTTTATCTCTCTTTTTCTCAGCTTCCTCTTTTTCCATAACTTTATCTTCTAGTTCACCTATTCTCTCCTCTGCCTCTTCAAGCCGAGCTGTGGTGGTTTCCATTTTGTTATGCATTTCGTTTAAAGCGTTTTTCAGCTCCTCGTGACTGTTCCTTAGTCCCTTGATCTATGTAGCAAGAGATTCTCTGCTGTCCTGTATACTGTTTTCAAGCCCAGCGATTAATTTTATGACTATTATTCTAAATTCACTTTCTGTTATATTATTTAAATCCTTTTTGATCAGCTCATTAGCTGTTGTTATTTCCTGGAGATTCTTCTGAGGGGAATTCTTCTGCTTGGTCATTTTGGATAGTCCCTGGCGTGGTGAGGACCTGCAGGGCACTTCCCCTGTGCTGTGGTGTATAACTGGAGTTGGTGGGCGGGGCCGCAGTCAGACCTGATGTCTGCCCCCAGCCCACCGCTGGGGCCACAGTCAGACTGGTGTGTGCCTTCTCTTCCCCTCTCCTAGGGGCAGGATTCACTGTGGGGTGGGGTGGCCCGTCTGGGCTACTTGCACACTGCCAGGCTTGTGATGCTGGGGATCTGGCGTATTAGCTGGGGTGGGTAGGCAAGGTGCACAGGGGCAGGAGGGGCAGGCTTAGATCGCTTCTCCTTAGGTGATCCACTTCAGGAGGGGCCCTGTGGCAGCGGGAGGGAGTCAGATCCGCTGCCGGAGGTTTGGCTCCGCAGAAGCACAGAGTTGGGTGTTTGCACGCAGCGAGCAAGTTCCCTGGCAGGAACTGGTTCTCTTTGGGATTTTGGCTGGGGGATGGGCGGGGGAGATGGTGCTGGCGAGCGCCTTTGTTCCCCACCAAACTGAGCTCTGTCGTCAGGGGGCTCAGCAGCTCTCCCTCCCTTTGTCCTCCAGCCTTCCCGCTTTCCGAGCAGAGCTGTTAACTTATGACCTCCCAGACGCTAAGTCGCGCTTGTTGTGGGAACACAGTCCGTTAGGCCCCTCTGCTTTTGCAAGCCAGACTCAGGGGCTCTGCTTGGCCGGCGAGCCGCCCCTCCGCCCCGGCTCCCTCCCGCCAGTCCGTGGAGCGCGCACCGCCTCGCCGCCCTTCCTACCCTCTTCCGTGGGCCTCTCGTCTGCGTTTGGCTCCGGCGACTCCGTTCTGCCAATCCTCTGGTGGTTTTCTGGGTTATTTAGGCAGGTGTAGGTGGAATCTAAGTGATCAGCAGGACGTGCGGTGAGCCCAGCGTCCTCCTAAGCCGCCATCTTGCAAACCTTCTCCAACAAGCATTCATTTTTATTAATGCTCTGTTTACATTGTTCTCATCAGACTCTCCGTCAAGAGCAATGCATTCTTTGTAGTTGGAAGACCTGAAGCTGCTGAACATAAATTGCCATCACTTCTGCTATCCACACTACAAAGTATGTGGTTTCTGAACACTTAAAAATAAGACCTCAGATACCCCATGGACAAGCCTGCATTCCCCCCAACATTAATATGCACAAGATAAAGAAAGGAGGCTTTACAGTGGGTTTTTAAAAAACCTTTATTAATCCTTTAAAAGCATCTAGGGAAACTTTCCAAATGTCTCGCTAGTGCTTTGGGGGGTTTTAACACCTCTAAGCGGTGGACCCTTATGAAAGCAGAGGTAGGATAGAAGAATCTACATGATATTTGAATTTAGAGCATATGGAAATTGTGGATTGAAATAATTGAATACCTTAAACTACAAATGCTTTATCCTTTGGAAAGTTTGCATTACCTACAAGGGTAAGAACACCTCAATTTGAAAACCACTCTTCTAGAGAGGTTCCAACTTACTGAGTCATACCACTCTTTCCACCATCTAGAATGTTCTCCCTTTTACCCACTGTTCAGTTTTCTTGACTCTTGGAGGCACCTTTAAGTGGTCCTCTCTCATAACTGTTTTGAGATCTCCATAATAACAATACAGGATTGCAATTTGCTCTATTTCCTTATATGTTTGAACCACCCTCCTTTACTGAACGCTGAGATCCTTTAGAATAAGATTCTCCTGCCCCCAAGTTTGGGGTAGATAAGGTCTCTTTATTCCCAGCAACTAAGGAAACACTTAAAATTCCTGGCATATAAACAAAACTGTCTATGTGTTTATTGACTGAATAAATGAATTCCAGAACAAGTTACTGAGGCATAGGATTCTCAAACTTTTCTATAAAGAAAACCTAAAAGTCACTTAGCCTAATGGTTCTCAACAATCATATAATCAAGTGAAGCACAGTCTTTGCTGACAAGAAACAAAAACACTCACTTTTTCCAAGTACCTTTTTGGATGTGAAAATCTGCCTCTCTTTGAAAGTACTATCTCCATGACTGCTCAAGCACAGATGGCTGATTGATAATTGGAGATTTTTAGAGATATGCTTAAGGTTATAGAACCACGACCCTTTTTTCCCCCAGCTTACTAAACAGCAGTGACACTTAATCTTATTTTCTCAGTTTGAAATGAGAAACCAATTATCCATTACAAAATTTTTGGAAAAGCATCCATCTCACTACCTTCCCAACAGTGTGCCCAACATCTAATTTTTGTTGAGTCAATTCTCCTTATTAACTTAAACAGGAATGAACTGTGTATGTTCCAGAATGCTGAAATTCACTTGCATCCTTTTAAAGTTCTCTGCTTTTCCAGCATTCTTTCATATTCATGTTATTTTTAATACTGTAAATAAAATTATAATAAATATGTCATGAGTAATGACTGTTTATACTAAAATAGCAAAATCAACAGAAGGTAGAAAAGCTGAGATAGTACTTTACTTAATAATGAATTTACAGATTGCATGTTTATTGTAGGAAACTACTTTTGATAAGTAATTTACATTGTTTTTTAAGAAATGTAAGGTTCACCATAGTAGTTAGACTTAAAAATCATTTCAAAACGAGATTGGAATCAGTCATGCAAGGAGTTCATAATTTAGCATACTTTAAACTGCAGCTTTTATATGTAAGATATATGAAATATTTTCTTTGAAAATCCTAGGACTAAAAGAACATAAATGTCTGACCAACTTTCATTCCTTAAGTCTCTTTACAATATTCTTATTACATGGTCACATAGCTTCTGCTTGAACAGTTCAAGGGCAAGTAACTATCTCTCAAAAAATTAAGAATATCTTTTCTATACAAAGATCTTCTATAACTTCTGGTGTATCTATTAACCCTCTCAGTGTTCTTCAAATAATGAAAGGAAGCTGTTATTTTTTTTCCTATATCATCTTTATCAGAGCTAAGTATATACATTTTTTCAACCATTCCTCATTTTATCAGGTGTTCATGTGTGAAAACACTCTCCTCTTCAGGTAATCTACCCCTATTTTTTTAGCCCAGAGTATTCCATCGGGAGCTTAGTGGAATTTGAAATTGGCCAAATCTGTGTAATGGGTTTTACACCTTTCAGGAGGTTTAGCATCTCTGATCCCATCCACCAAATACTAATAGTGCTCCAAATTCCCATGAAAACAGACTTATTCTCTAACACTGCCAAATGTCCCATATGAAGGATAGATTTTACCTCAGGTAAGAAGTTCTGATAAGCAAAGGACCTGAATAGATGTTTTTCCAAAGAAGACATCAGAGAGCTAACAGATACATGAAAAGGTGCCAGACATCATTAATCATCAGGGAAATGCTAATCAAAAACACAATGAGGTATCACCTCACACCTGTTAGAATGTTTATTATACAAAAGGCAAGAGAAAACAAATGCTGGCAAAGATATGGACAAAAGGGAACCCTTATACACTGTTGGTAAGAATGAAGATCTTTACAGCCATTATAGAAATCAATACAAAGTTCTTTAAAAAATTAAAAGTAGAACTCCGATATGATCTGTCAATCCTACTTCTGAGTATATATCCAAAGGAAATAAAATTACTGTCTTCAGGAGATGTCTGCACTCCCATATTCATTGCAGCATTCTTCACAGTAGCCAGGATATGGAAACAACCCAACTGTCCTTCAGTAGCTGAATAGTTAAAGACTGTGTGGTAAATGTATATATGCAGTGAGATATTGTCCAGCCCTAAAAGAAAGCAAATCCTGTCATTTATGACAATATGGATGAAGCTTGAGAGCATTATACTAACTGATTAAGTCAGAGAAAGACAAATACTGCATGATCTCACATATGTGGAATCTAAAAAAGTTGAACTCCTAGAACCAGAGAGTAGAAGAAGGTGGTGTTGCCAGGGGGTGAGGAAAGTGGAGGAAATGAGATGTTTGGTGAAATGCACAAACTTTCCATTATAAAATGAGTAATTCGGGAGACCTAATGTACCATATGGTGACTATAGTTAACAACCATGTAATGTATACCTGAAATTTTCTAAGAAAGTAGATCTCTTTTAATTTTTTTTTCAACGTTTATTTATTTTTGGGACAGAGAGAAACAGAGCATCTGAATGGGGGAGGGGCAGAGAGAGAGGGAGACGCAGAATCAGAAACAGGCTCCAGGCTCTGAGCCATCAGCCCAGAGCCCGACGCGGGGCTCGAACTCACGGACCGCGAGATCGTGACCTGGCTGAAGTCGGACGCTTAACCGACTGCGCCACCCAGGCGCCCCAGAAAGTAGATCTCTTATGTTCTTACCCACCCCCCCCCACACGGTAACTATGAGAGGTGATGGATATGTTAATTAGCTTGACTGTGGTTATTCATAATGTAGGCATATATCAGATCATCATGTTGTACACCTTAAATATATTCAATTAAAAACAAGCTCTGATAATGTAGGTGAATTTTGGGGTGGAGTAGTTTAGTTTTTATTTGTTTTTTGGTAGTCACAAGTTCTCTATTACTTGATTAGTAACTGATCATAGCTTTCTATTCTAGTTTTTCTAAAAAAAACATCTTTCAATAATGTATGCTAATTTGTTCCTAGAAACCTTCAGATTGGGGCGCCTGGGTGGCGCAGTCGGTTAAGCGTCCGACTTCAGCCAGGTCACGATCTCGCGGTCCGTGAGTTCGAGCCCCGCGTCGGGCTCTGGGCTGATGGCTCAGAGCCTGGAGCCTGTTTCTGATTCTGCGTCTCCCTCTCTCTCTGCCCCTCCCCCATTCATGCTCTGTCTCTCTCTGTCCCAAAAATAAATAAACGTTGAAAAAAAAATTTAAAAAAAAAAAAAGAAAAGAAAGAAACCTTCAGATTTATTATTTATTAATCTATGGAAGACATATTTTTGTTTCTGACAAGTGGGTCTATATTTCCCTGACTCTACTTTTCTCTAACATCTTCTTTGTTCTTTTTATCTTAACACTATAATTTAATTACTTCATCAGCAGCTGTCAGTGCTTAGAGATACTCCTTATTCTTCCATATTTTTTCTCCATAAAAATCTTAATTTTCAGAGATTTGAACCTCATACGTCTCTTCTCTCGGTTTCTCTTCATGACTCTAGTTCTAATTCCATGAGGTATACCACTATTCTTCTCTTGAGTTGCCATTTCTTCTCCAAAAATCCACACTTGTCTTCCATTTTGGTCATCTCAGGCTTATTTTGTATTTGTGTAATTTTTCTAATTTCGGTACCAAATATTTTTCTTTAAAAAAGTGGTTTAAAATATCCTAGAAAGAATGTTGGAAATAATATAAAAAAGTGAAGGAGTAAGTGTAAATGTCTGGAAATGTGAGTTCAAGCCAAAACCAAAAGATGGGGAAGTATATTAAGGAAAAATATTCTGCAAATACCTTCCAAGGTTGCTTCTGGAAACCACTGTTCAGTGCCCATATGTCAGTTTACTCCTCTGTCTGTAGGCCTGCATTGCAGGTGCTATTTCCACAGGTAACCTGTGGTGCTTTCTGGAACTTGTTGATTCCTCATTCAGAAACACAAGAATATCATACATCATATGTTTACTAAACAGTTGGATTCATTCATTCATTCATTCATTTTTTTTAAATGTTTATTTATTTTGAAGGAGAGAGGGACAGAGCATGAGCAGGGGAGGGGCAGAGAAAGAGAGGGAGACAGAATCTGAAGCAGGCTCCAGGCTCTGAGATGTCAGCACAGAGCCCGACTTGGGGGCTTGAACTCACAAGGCATGAGATCATGACCTGAGCTGGAGTCAGACGCTTAACCGACTGAGCCATCCAGGCACCCCTCATTCATTCATTTTAGACTTACTCTGTGAACACTGTTATAGCTGGATCCCACTCATAGAGGTTCTAGAAGATGCCAAAGGATATAAAATGTCCTACTGTGACTTTTAAAAAAAATAATATTGTTCCCTGGATTGATAGTAATGTTACATAAATTAGAGCATATATGTCCCATAATTAATAATAAATAATGAGATTTCTGAGGCCATTATTAACATTTTTTAAAATTTTATTTTGAGTTCATACGTGTGTGTGTATGTGTAAAAGATGTTGGTTATAAAGAGGTTAAAATACAAACCAACCACAAAGACGTATCTAGACAATGTCATATATTTTATCTAAACCCCCGTGAAATTCCAAACACCAAAAAACCCTTGTCAACTTAAAGTTTTTATTTAATTTATGAATGTATGTATTGCCATAAATTTATGACTGCCACTTACTTCAGGAAATCTATAAAACAAGCTATTAAACGAAATACCCAGTTCTTCAAAGTAAAATTACAGTTTTTCAGTTAGGCATGTGATTGAACCAAACTTCTTTTGTTGTAATTACTCTTGGTATTTCCAAATCTATCTTTCATTAGACCACAATATTTAAGGAAAAGTAGTCTTTTTTTGCACGTTTATCTGCTAGGGTGCTTTCAGTTTAAACACTAAATAAATACATTCCTTCATTTAACGAGGATTTAAAGTATAGAGTGACCATAAAATGGCATCATTAGGCTCCAAGTCCACTTCATTGTGATGCTCTGTGAAGTTCTCTAGCTTCTGTGTTTCACCTTTTCCTCAGGCCATCTCTCTTCATGTTTGTAAGACAACTGCTGTGTTTCAAAGTAACATACATATAGGAGACAACATTTAGTGATTTATTCTTCGTATCTCTCTCTGTCTTTTTTTCTTTTTCTTTTAGAAAGAGAGAGTGGGAGCAGGAGAGGGGCAGAGAAAGAGAAAGAATCTTACGCAGGCTCAACACTCAGCATAGAGCCCCACATGGGGCTTGATCCCACAACCCTGGGATCATAAGCCGAAGACTCAGATGCTCAACTGCCTGAGCCACCCAGGTGCCCCCTCTTTGTATCTCTTTTCAAGAAAAAGACTTTTGGGGTGCCTGGATGACTCAGTCAGTTGAGCATCCAACTCTTGGTTTTGGCTCAGGTCATGATCTCCTAGCTTCATGAGTTCAAGCTCCGCCTCAGGCTCAGTGTTGCTTGGGGTTCCCTCTCTCTTCCTCTCTCTCTGCACCTCCCCCATTTTTGCTGTCTCTGTCTCTCTTGAAATAAATAAATGAACTTAAAAAAAATGAAGAACTTTTCCCAGAAATTGCTAGATTTCCTCTCATGTCTTGGCGGCCAGAATTGTGTCATAAGCCCAGACCTAAATCATTCAATGGAGAAGGGAATGATGTTATCACAACTGGCTGTCTATGTAAATCAGGATTTACTCCTACCTCCATAATTCTCTTAGCATGAGGCTGCACAGTGAAAAGCAGAATCCTGCAGGGAATCCATGTTTTCTCAAAAGAGAAAGCAGGAGAAAATGGATGCAGAGATGCAGAGTTTATAACCAAGAGTATTAGACACAGGAGGACTCACTTAAATATAACTTTTGTTTCTCTGGTGATGACTATTCCCTAGAATAAGTGGAGAATACTAATTATTATCACTCTGTAGTACTTTATACCAGCACTTATGTAAAAAGTTCACAAAGGACAGTAGGAGCACATTTTCTTGATACTGTGTCTCTTAGGTTCAAAACACACCTACACACAAATATATCTATATATACACTATATATACACTATATATACGCTATATATACACTATATATACGCTATATATACACTATATATACACTATATGTAGTGTATGGAGTCAAATATGGTAATAAGTAGTGACAGAGATATTGGGGTATGTGGACCTCATACCTTTAGTTAGGAATTTTGTATGCGTAAAATCAGTCTTCACTCACAAACAAAGGCACTTTAAAGAGAAGAGTTAAAATCAGTGGAGCTCATGTACTCATCTCTAAATTGACCTTTAACCTGGCATATGTGTTTCTTGTTTTGTTTTGTTTTACATATCATCTTTAGATGAAAAGAAAAAGGAACCCAGTAGATTAAATACCCTCAATAAAACCTGTCTGCTGTGATAAATACTGATACCATGTCGAAGTGAGGGTGGCATCATATGACAGTTCTAAAATCAACTTAGAAAATAATTCCATCTAATTAAATTAAAAAATAATTCCTATCTCCTATATGAAATAAATTGTCTTAAGTCTAAGTAAATTATAAATGAGTCACATTATGCCCTTACCCTCCCAAGAGCTGAGATTCTAGTGACTAATACAAATATGGAAATAAATATCACAAAGTAGAATATTAATACTAACTTGAGAGAAGAACAAAGTAGTGTAGCAGCTAAAAGATTAGAATACATTAGATGGATGTGTTCATGGAATGCATTAGAACCAAGTTATTTAAAGCTAATTTTGAAGAACACATGGAAGGAAATAATATAAAATTTCATAGGACTTCATGCAATATTCTATGTACAGTAAGAATTATGAGGGAAAAATATCCATGAACAGAAACATATTTTAGCACCGTTTAGAAATGGTCATATTGTTTATTAGTTGCCTAAGACAGGTATGAACCTTCAATTTACAGATTGAATTTTCCTGACTGGTTAAGAGAAATACATATGTTTTAAGATACATTATCAATTACATATCCACATTTCAAAACTTCCATTGAGGTTAAACTATTACAACATTTAATGGAGTATAACAAATTGGAAAAATGTTAGAATCACTTTAAATGTTCTATAGTTAGATGGGGTGCCTGGGTGGCTCAGTCAGTTAGGTATCCGACTCTTGACTTTGGCTGAAGTCACTATCTCACAGTTTGAGTTCAAACCCCACATTGGGCTCCCCACTGTCAGCTTGGAACTCTGTCTCCCTCTCTCTCTGCCCCTTTCCTGCTGTAAAGTAAACTTAAACATATATGTATATCTATATAGTATTATATATATAAATATATCCATATCCGGGTGCCTGGGTCGCTCAATCATTTAAGCATCTGACTTTGGTTCAGGTCATAATCTCATGGTTCATGGGTTCAAGCCCCACATCAAGCCTCTGTGCTGACAGCTCAGAGCTTGGGGCCTGCTTCGGATTCTGTGTCTCCCTCTCTCTCTGCCCCTACTGTGCTCATGCTCTGTTTCTCTCTGTCTCTCAAAAATTAATAAATGTTTTAAAATATTAAAAATTATTAAAATATATAAATAAATGTTCTATAATTAGATTTCACTGAAATAATTCTGTGAAACTAAATAAATTTTTTAAATAATATATATATATTTTATTATTTGTTTTAATTTAAATCCAAGTTACTTAACATATAGTGTAATAATGATTTCAGTAATGGAATTTAATGATTCATCACTTACAAATAACACCCAGTGCTCATCCCAAGTGCCCTCCTCAATGCCCACCACCCATGTAGCCCATCCCCACACCCAACACCCCTCCAGCAACCCTCAGTTTGTTCTCTGTATGCAACAGTCTCTTACGGTTTGTTTCCCTGTCTGTTTTTATCTTACTTTTGCTTCCTTTCCCCTATGTTCATCTGTTTCATTTCTTGAATTCCCCATATGAATGAAATCATATATTTGTCTTTCTCTGACTTATTTCACTTAGCATAATACACTCTAGTTCCATCCACGTTGTTGCAAATGGCAAGATTTCATTCTTTTTGATCCCTGAGTAATATCCCATCGTGTGTGTGTGTGTGTGTGTGTGTGTGTGTGTGTGTGTGTCTATATATATAGACACACACACACACATACACCACATCTTCTTTATGCATTCATCAATTGATGGACATTTGGGCTCTTTCCATACTTTGACTATTGTCAGTAGTGCTGCTATAAACATTGGGATGCATGTGTCCCTTCAAATCTTGAATCAGCACTCCTGTATCCTTTGGATAAATACCTAGTAGTGCAATTACTGGGTTGTATGGTAGTTCTATTTTGAAACTAAGTAAACTTTTAAGCTTTAGGGGAAAAGAAGGTATTTAGTAGATGTCAACTATTTTTTAGTGTGAGATAGTATTAATAGATTTTTGAGATAGTGTTAATAGTATTAATAATAGTACTTTATGAGATAGTATTATAGATACTATAAAGACTATTATAAATATATTTTATAGATCTTATTAATACTTTACATAGTATTTTATGAGATAGTATTAATAGATTTTATTTTTTATGAAATATATTTAATAGGAATTGAATTTTTTCTATTATATCAGAATGTCTTAGACTGCAAGCAGGGAAAAATCCAATGTCCATTGGTAAACTAACCAGCACTGAAGCTTTATGATGTTATATCACATGAAGTCTGGTTTGGTTAATTTATTGGCTCTTTGGTCTAATCAATGGCTTAAATGTCTGTCTCATCTTCGAGAACACTTTACAGTCAAAAGATGACTATGGAACCTCGAGGCATCACATTCTCATGAAAACATACAGAGGCATTTTATTGCTTTATTGCTTTATAAGACTAAGGACATCCTTTCCCAGAAGCCCTCAGAAAAATTTACCCTATATAAATTGCCCCCAGATGCTCAGGTTTAAGCCAGTATTTGGTGATGGGAATGGTCCTGTCATGATTGGCTTACAGTACTTACGATTCATTCCCCAAGCGTTAAGGCCTGGGGTGTCACAGAAGAGATTAATTATAAAACAAATCAGGATTCTTTAGGAGAGAGTAATTATAAAACAAAATCAGGATTCTTTTAGGAAGAATGAAGGGCGTAGACAATCAGAAGTTTCTGCAATATAGTCTTATTTTTTCTGTCTTCTTAAAAATCATTCCAAAGATCAGGGATTATAAAGTATACATTTGCATAATGTAATATTAAATGTAATTTTTTATTTTGAATAAATGAGCATCATACATGTAAAAGAAATGTGATCTCTGCTCCCAGGAATAATGATACTTGTGCGAGGCATGCTCTAGAACAGGTAGGTGTAGCAGAGGGCTTGAGCAATCCTTCAAAGTTATCACTCTGCAACTCAGTTTCCTTATATATAAAATGGGAATGAAGAAATCATGCCAACTTTTAGAGAGATTTTAAGGATTCAATGTGATTTTATATGTGAAGAGTTTAGAAACATGCCAAGTCCTCAAGAAAGGTTTTTGTTTTTGTTTTTGTTTTTTTACGGAGCCATTGTGCCAGCCTTAAGTGAAAATGGTTTTCCTGGTTGGGAAGCAGGTAACCTGTAAACACCGAGGAGGTGTTCGGCATTTCTGCCAGTGCTCACAGGGAATGTTCGTTTTCAAACACTTTGATTTGTAGTGAAAGGTTTTGAGGTCAGTTTGTTCACTCTCGCACCCCTCCCCCATGCAGAGTGACCATTCCTTTAAACAGCTGTAATGATGCCAGGTTGGTACGTTCATCCGTTGAAATGGTGAGATGTCTGTCTGAGGAGGTGACATATGCACGGAGACCTGAATGTGAGAAAAAAGAAGCCATTTATATATAAAGGGGAGAACATTTCAAACAGAGGGAACAGAAAATGCAAAGATGAGTTCGTAGACCATGTCACCCTCCAGTACCCTCTGTCCCTGTTATGCATCAAAATACACCTAGCATATTAATCACCCCTTTCTTGATTTCTACAGCTACTCAAACCATTCGTTCAAAACCCTCATATACTTAAAAATCTAAAATACTAGTTGAATGCTGAATGAATATACTATGAGTGCCTTCGGCCGAATAAAAATTCATCTTTTGTAAGAGCCTGAATGAGCTCTAGTAAATCAAACCGGCGCAATTATCATTGAGCAGCATGCTAACTGACGATGATTTACCGGCATAACATTTATATCTCCATCCTTTGTAAAGGTAAATGCGATAGCTGCTTCCTAATTATGAGGGACTCTCCCCTCATGTTTTTCACTGACCTTAAGTGAAATGAGATCACTTGGAGAAAGAAAGCAGGGGAATTTTCAATTCCAACTTCAGTGCAGGGATAAACGTCAGGCAAACAAGTAGTTAATGAGGAGGCTCCCACCCTCTGTCCCAATTAAAATAGCAACAGTTTTCTAATTCAAAAAATCTCTTTGAAAAATCTTTCAAATTTAGAAAGTCCCTGTCAGTAAGAAAAATACTACAGTAGTAAACACAGATAAATTTCTGTAATTGCAAACAACTTTCTCCCAGCCCTGCACTAGTGCTTTTTATCATTTGATTTGACAGGATACCACATATACAAATTTGAAATAAAGCAAATGAAAAATAAATTATAGCAGTTTATCATCTCTTCTGTTAGTGTTTATGCTATGCATAAAATTTTTATATAGCTCAAATTGATAGTCAATTCCAATTCATGGTTTTAGATTGATCAAATATATTTTATGAAATGTTCATTACATAACATATTCTCTACATTTTCTCACAGCATTTATCATGTACTCATGCCATATACCAAAGAAATAAAACAAACACTATGAGTTCATGTTTACAGAACAGAATAACAATGCACAAAAGAATAGACCAGCTCCTGTATACATAGGTCATACATTTTAAAAATAGTTACCGAAAAAAAAGATCAGTTGTTTAAATATAACTACATGCAAAACTCAAAATTAGAAGAGATATACTATAGTAGTTGTATTCAGAATCCCCAAGACAACTTTCAGGTTTGATGATTCACTAGAAAAGTTCACAGGACCCAACAATGTCTTTTTCATGGCTATGATTTGTTATAATGAAAGGATGCCAAACAAAGTCAGGAATGGCAAAAGCCCATGGGTCAAAGTCCAGGAGAAACTAGGAGCAAACTTCCAAGAGTCCTCTCCCAATGGAATCACAGAGGATAAGCTGAATCCAGCAACTAGCTGTGACACAGGTGAAGGGTTGTCTACCAGGAAGATCACTGGAGACTCGAAGCTTATGATTTCTATTGGGTTGCTGGTCACATGGGCATTCTTTGTCGCGCATGACCTAAAGATCCACACTCGGGGTAGGAAAACAGACGTTTGGCGTAAACCACATCATGAAACAGTTCAAGCACAGTGAGCCACCTCACCAGTTAGGGAATGGTGGGAACACGTCTGAAATCCAAGTTCCCAGGTGCCAGCCTTGCAGGCAGGCCTTTCTAAGGATGGCAGTCTCATACATGATATGTTAATTCTTTTCTGCACAGTAGTAAAAGGTGTAAGTTTTATACTCAGATGACCTGAGGCTCATATCCACATTCTACCACTTATATTGATGTGTCCTTAGACAAGTTATCTAAACATTTTGCATATATCAGTTTGATCAACTCTTACATTACTGTAATTATCAATTGCCATGAATATCACATGCAATAATTCATGTACAATTCTTAACACACTGCCTGCAAAGAGTAATAATTCAATAAATGTTGATGAATAATAATAGTATATGTGGTGACTAATGTCACAGAGCTTCAAATAGAATATATGAATAAGACTCAAATAAAATAGAGAGTAAATAAGTATTGCGGTATGTGTGTGGGGGGGGAGGGGTGACGAACTATAAGTGCAACAGTTCTAAGAATAAGCAAACACTGTCTGTAATTTGTAAGAACCCACAAAAACTTCCTTGCCAGAGTATTCTTTTGCTAAGTGTTATGGAGCCATAGTTATTAAAAGACAGAAGTAGCTGACAGAAGTAGCTTTCAGAAAACAAAGAAGGTGAAATATGGGTGACAACATTGTGATCTTCATACTGCTCTCTGAGAAAGTCCTCCTTTACAGCATCACAGCTACCATGAAAGTGACTACTATAATTGACTCTAAAAATTCTGAGATAGTTCGGAAAGCTGGATCAGAAGAAATTAGTGGGTAGATCAGGCTGGTTTGGATACAGTCTGATAGTTTCTTGGATTTTTTGGAAGTAAGACAATATAAATAATTCTTACACATAACTTTTTTTAACTACTTGAGAAATAAAACACAGCATTTGGATGAGTAATACCTTTGCTCTACTTAGATATGGGCTCAGATACAACTCTCAGCAGGGAGAGAATTTTTTTGACATAACTAATGATTAAACATCATGACTACTTAAAAACATATGCTGAGTAAAAACTTCCACACTGATTGAATTAATAGATAAATGAATGAATGGGCTCAATATAATTAGGCCTATGATTCATCAACAAAGGATAACTGCGAGGCTAGTGCATGTTTAACAAAAATTACATGTGATGAGAATTTATTTTCTTAAAACTTTATCTTTCTTGTTAATACAATGAACCAAGCTGTTTGTAGGTTGGAGAAAGAGGTATTGAGTGGCATTGTGTTTTGCATCTAATTTTAGATGCCTCCTCAAGCTAATATTAAGCATTTAAAGATTCTTTACAAAATAAGTATAGTTTGTCCTGTATCATAATTTTAATTAGATCCACAACTGTTACAAATAGAAATACTTTATGACATTTTATAAGCATTTAATACGAAGAGGTAAGGAGCTTTGATTATTTCTAAATAAATCAACTTAAAAAGTATATATTTTTAATATATTTTTTATATATTTCTTTTTGCTAGGAAAAGATTATAGATGAATTATGTAAGTATATTCCTTATAGATTATTTTAAGGATTATCACTTAACTAAAGTATATGATTTACAGAAAAATCATTTGTTAAAATCAGAACTCTTCATTGCATCTTGACTGATACTACGGTAGAAACTATAAAGACCCCTTCCAAAAAAAAATGTTAACACCTCTAAATATTTCCTTTATTGGCTACTCTACTCTTTTTTTTAAATTTTTTTATTGTTTATTATTTTTGAGAGAGAGAAGCGGGGGGGGGGGGGGAGCTGAGAGCAAGCAGGGAAGGGGCAGAGACAGCGGGAGACACTGAATCAGAAGAGGGCTCCAGGCTCTGAGCCCTCAGGACAGGGCCCGACGAGGGGCTCAAACTCACAGGCCATGAGATCATGACCTGAGCTGTAGTTGGCCGCCCAACCAACTGAGCCACACAGGCGCCCCTTTATTGGCTACTCTTAATCAGTCACAGTTGGGGGTGGGGGATGAAAGCCTTTATGTCGTTATCCTAAACTATAGACATCATTATTTACAATGCATTGCAAATTAAGTTGTGATTCATAGCCTCTGTTCAAATTTAAATTTATACCATTTAGGCAAATACATTTGTAAAATGTAATTAGCCCTTGTGTTAGTTATCCAGGCATCACATAGAAAATGGCATATATAATTTCAACGATACTGAGAAAATTGTTTTTAGTCCAAGTAATTGATAAATGCCTTTGAATAGTCTGGTATTTAATCAAAGCACTCATCGCAGTTCTTAAAATAACTTGTTGTTAATTTCCTCTGGACTATAATGCATTGATGTTTATAGCTGTGCGTTTATTATTTTATGTTTGGTGTATGTCAACTGGTTTTATACTAGAAGCTCAAGAAATATTGCATTGAACTGATTTGAGTTAAAGTGAAGTGAAGTGAATTGGTTAAGTAATTTTAAGAAAAGGAATATACACTTAAGTTCAATACTTAATCAAAGCTAATCAGTTCTCACAAAGGCTATCTGAATTTAGCTATGTGCTTTTTAATGAAAATGCTCATTTCCTAAATCATATGAGTTTTTACCATCTTAGTGGTAGAAATCTATTGTTTTCACATTATCTTGTGCAATTTTCGTTGATTTCTCCCCCAACTCTGTTGTTTTTATAGAGCTATCTTTCATATGGCCCTTTTTAGTTTTGCTTTGTTTGGTATTAAATGCAAAATGTGATATTCTGTTTTTGAGTTCTTTTTGTAAAATAATGTGTTTTTACCAATACCATTTCAGAAGATGTGTGGAGTAATATTAGGCCATGAAGTTTTTATTTCAACTTATAGTTAAGGAATAAAAATAATAACTATAGTTGTATGAAAGAATAAGGCTTACTGAGAAATGAATCTGAACATATTTCAAATACTATCCACGTAAAAATTCTCAAATGCAGTACAATAGCACTTAGCAAATTTTTAAGTTATAGTATTAACTAAAAATCATTAATTATTTTCTAGGCTAAATATTGGACTGAGAATTCTGACCTAATGTAGTATTTTTTTCCTCAAAGCAATGGCCCTTGTTATAGATGAAATATGATTTTTAGTTAAGAAGGAAATGTCAAATCAAACCATTTACATGTTGACAGGTCTCATAAAATAGTATAAACTTTCACAGAATCTAAGATGACCTCAATTGTTAGGTTGTACCATTATTTTATGAGATACTGCTAAAAACATTGCTGTGATTAAAATAAAACAGCTCTTAATATTTAGAGCCTTTATTTTATAACTACCAAAAGAGCTTTTCTAGATGTAAACATAGATGATTTTAATCCTTTTAATCACTCTTGCACATTTTATATATATATACACACACACATGCATTAGGAAGTGTACATTAAATAAATTGAGTAAGACATTTCTAAAACTTCTTCCCATTCAGTATATGGCTCTCCTAAATTAGTTTTTGAGTCAGTGTTCTCAGTGTTTGTGTTTCACACGTAAGCTTGTTCTCTTTGCCAGTGAGGCAGCATATCTTACTAGAGAGATCTGCCATTTTCTCTGGTAATTTCATCTCAGCTGCTCTACCTATTCAGTATGTTTTGATGCTGGTACTTTCTTGACATTATCAGAATGTGTCAACAGGAGAATATTTCAGACAATAATCAGGATTCATATTCATATTACTTCTTCAAGTGGTCCTTAATATGGTTTGATTGCAATTTGAAATATATGAAATATGAAGAATTGCCATTGTCCAACCAAGCCACAGAATTAACCAAATTCCAGCATGCATAGGCTGTGATAGCTACTTTGCTACCTATGACCACCACCTGTCAAACAGGGATTGTTAAGAGACCTCTAGTGTGAGACATCCTCATTTCTAACATAATAAAATATGAAAACAATTGGTATCTTAGAATCAAAAGAAATTTTTCAAAAAAGGATTTATAAAGAAAATCATACTGTGGTATCATAAAACAATTTTGAGCTCTAATTAAGAGGATATGTGTGTGTTTGCCCATAGAATATATTATTCTAGAAAATAAAATGATAACAAACAAGTGATTTCTGTAATCTCTAGATTGTTACATAAATTTGTTTGCATTTATTAAATATTGGGTAGTATAACTATGTCCTGTTGAAAAACTTTTGCATCAAAAGTTGAATGATTATGGTCATAAACTGTATGTTAAACACTTAGAATTTATTATTTTATGTGCTGTCATATATATGGTTAAAGAAAAACAGTCGATCTGATTAGGAAGTATTGAAAAGTCTTCATTATATTCTATGTGAACTAATATTTTTGTTTGATCATTAAAACGTGCTTTCAAAATTAACAAATGTTAAAAAATAAACTGTAAGTAAATGACCCAGCAATTGAATATTTCTTCATTTCCTCTCTACCTCAGGTCCCATAAGTAGTGTTCTGGTGAATAAATATGGTAGCCGACCAGTAGTGATGATAGGAGGTTTATTATGCTGCTTGGGAATGGTCACAGCCTCTTTTAGTACCAGCGTAATAGAGCTCTACCTCACTGTGGGATTCATTACCGGTAAGTCGTTTTGTTTTCTGCTTATTTTCTTCTTAACACTTCCATTGTTTGCAAAGCTCTATAAGAAGCATAAACAATAGAACATTTACATTGTTTTACTTGAGTTTATGTCTTGTAGCAGATGCTATCTTAAAGTATTTTCTTCGAGTACAATGAAATGCTAGCGTGGAATGGCCAATCAAACTTATTTCAAGAAATGGAAGAAACAAAATATTAGACACATTAGGTGCTATGATATCAATGTCAAAAAGAAAACCATTTTCATTCAATTTTACCATTTCACCATTTGCTCATCAGCCAGTTAAGATGGGGTATTATGGACATAAACTTTCTGGCATATAAATAGCTTCATTTTTTTTAAAGTTATTTTTCATTACTTACCACTATTTAGGGTATCTGACTTATGACTCATTATAGGTTAAAAATGATGCCAAAATATATTTTCTGCATGCACTGATTTAGCTCTAACAATAGAATTATTTTTATTTGTGTTCTGGTTAGTGCTAGGGCTCTGTATTAGGGTCCTTTCTTTTCCTTACAAAAGATTCCAGTTGCTTAAAGGCCCTGTAAGGCACATTTGCTGCTAATATTTTTAAATTTTATACTGTCACTTGATTACAGTTGTTCCTCATGTGTAATGTCTGTTGACCTAAACTGACCTAAATATGTACATTTGGAAAACACTACTTTTATTAGCCTTAACAATAAATTGCATTAAGCAAATCTACATGCAAAGTTTTAAGGAAAATTGGATTCAGTGTATAAAGAAATTGAATCTTTTCCTTATGCTCACAGCAAAACAGTAAGTGTGTTTCTCTTTTTATAGTAATTTTAGATCAGTCTAACCCTGCAGTGGCATATCATTTGATGAAAAAAAATAAGATGTAGTAAAGCCTATAGTAATAGTGATGTTAAAATCTTTCTCTTTACAGCCTATCCACAACACTCTAGCTTTTTGATGTGATAAAATACTTTTTGACATTGTAAATGAGAATCTTCTATCTAAGAATTGTCATAGTGCAGGGAACACCTTTTTTGTTTTGTGCAGAAATACCGTATATTGCATTTGACCATAGAAGTCAGGCTGGGCCCACAAATAGATGTAATATGGAAACGATCATTTTGATATTACTGTCCCAAAAATTTCAACAGCATTATATGCTATTCTGACTTCAATTCCATTTATTTTGAGTCTTGAAGACTTTGGTGCTTCTGGAGTCAACCCTTAAATGTACCTATGAGAGATTTATCTTAAGACATTATCAGCCAATACTTTTTGATAGACAATCTAGTTTGAATCCTGACTTAGCACATATTAGCTGATCATGGGTAAATTAGCCTCTTTCTATCTTTTTGTCTTTAGAATATGGAAAATGATAGCTCTTTCCTTTTGGAGTTGTTGGGATGATGCATGCAAAAAATGAATACTCAGTACCTTACAGAGTGCCCAGAATTTCATTACTTTTAAATAAATATTTGCAGATAATTACCATCATAATGTCATTATATAACATCTTAAGAGTTCTAGAACTTACTTGACTTTGGCAAAACCCTCATTTGTTATTGTTGAGGGGATTGGAACTCAAGAAGTCTAAGTGTTTTGCCCAATAATGCATATAGGTGGGGCGCCTGGGTGGCTCAGTAGGTTAAGTGTCTGACTTCGGCTCAAGTCATGATCTCACAGTTTGTGAGTTCAAGCCCCGCGTCGGGCTTTGTGCTGACAGTGTGGAACCTGCTTGGGGTTCTCGCTCTCTCCCTTTCTCTCTGCTCCTCCCATGCTTGCGCTCTGTCTCTCTCAAAATAAAAAAACAAAACTTAAAAAAAATAAAAATAACAAAAGTGTTCACATAAATTGCACTCTTGTCTACAAGGTAGCAATCTATTGTATATGTGTGTATATAAATATAATTCATATAAAAATATATGTTACATAAATGGAGAGAGAATTAACCTATCTGTGGAATTACATGATTTTAAGTAAGAACTAATAATTCTGTCCATATTTCAACCTATTCTATGAATATGGAAACATCAGAAGTTCTTGGGTTTAATTTTGTGCTTTTACATGAAAGCAATATGAAGCTGTCATACATGTCAAATGTCCACTTATGAGAACCTCTTTGTTGATGTGCAATTCTGTGATAATAATTATCATAAAAAATTACCACCTGCTGTTGTACTTTGGGTCCTGACTTACCCACGTGAATGTACCTTTTAAGGAGTGATTTCTTTTGTGAGTGACATAATGTGTTTGTGTTTTTCTTCCTTTTTGTCTTTCTTTTTAGGTTTAGGTTTAGCGTTCAACCTGCAACCTGCCCTAACAATCATTGGCAAATACTTCTACAAGAAACGACCCATGGCTAATGGCCTCGCCATGGCAGGAAGTCCTGTTTTCTTAAGCACATTGGCTCCTTTCAATCAGTACCTTTTTAATACTTTTGGCTGGAAAGGAAGCTTTTTGATTTTAGGAGGCTTATTGTTGAATGCTTGTGTGGCTGGATCCCTCATGAGACCCGTTGAACCCAAACAAGCTATGAAGAAGTCTAAAAATAAGATTGGCATAAGAGAGAATGACCCAGATGTGAAGAAAAGCCATAGGAAGAAATCAAGATGGGAAAGAGTTAATAAGTATTTAGATTTCTCCCTTTTTAAGCATAGGGGATTTCTGATATACTTATCTGGAAATGTCATTATGTTTCTAGGGTTTTTTGCCCCCATTATATTCTTGGCTCCATATGCCAAAGACAAGGGAATTGATGAGTATTCTGCAGCTTTCTTGCTGTCTATTATGGCTTTTGTTGATATGTTTGCTAGACCTTGTGGAGGAATCATTGCAAACTCCAAATTTATCCGACCCCGAATCCAGTACTTCTTCAGTTTTGCAGTCATGTTTAATGGAGTGTGTCATCTCCTGTGCCCATTGGCAGAGGACTACACAAGCCTGGTGTTGTATGCTGTGTTTTTTGGTCTCGGATTTGGGAGTGTTAGCAGTGTCCTCTTTGAAACGCTCATGGACCTGGTTGGCCCTCAGAGGTTTTCCAGCGCTGTGGGACTCGTCACAGTGGTGGAGTGTTGCCCTGTTCTTCTTGGCCCTCCTCTTGCTGGTAAGAATCATTCTCATCCAGAGGAGCAGAGAGCATAAGAGGAATACCCACTAGCCAGGACCTTCTTTGGAATGTATGATATAATGTGGCTCATAACAATAAACATGAATAGCCTACAAGGCTGTGGGTGTGTTAACTTTAGGGTTTATTATACATGTATTTTTAAATTGCATAAATAGTTGATTTTAGACATAAATTTGCTTCAGAGCCTGGACCTATGAACTTAAGAATTTAAGTTAGACTGGGGCGCCTGGGTGTCTCAGTCGGTTAAGCGTCTGACTTCCGCTCAGGTCATGATCTCACAGTCCGTGAGTTCAAGCCCCACGTCGGGTTATGTGCTGACAGCTCAGAGCCTGGAGCCTGTTTCAGATTCTGTGTCTCCCTCTCTCTCTTACTCTCCCCCGTTCATGCTCTGTCTCTCTCTGTCTCAATAAATAAACGTTTAAAGAAAAATTAAAAAAAAGAATTTAAGTTAGACTGATAATTAGTAACATAATCTTCAGGTTTTTATGCATATCTGTTTTTTTGTGCTTATAAAAACGTATCATAATAATAAAATTCCACCTTTTATTTATCATTGATGAACAAATTTCTGTTTATATTAAAAAGAGTCAAAAATTTAAAATAATGCTATCAAAAGGTCAGGATCTCTTTTCTTATTGGAGTACATTGGTTATATTAATATGTTACGTGCCCAAGGATAGCATACTTTTATAATATTGATGACAAAAATATGAATATATATACATATGTGTGTATATATATATACATATATACATGTACATATATATGTGTGTGTGTATATATATATATATAGGAAGGAAAAGAAATTCATTTTGAACAGATACTTACATTTCACACTTATAAACTATAAAGATTACTTTTAGATTTTTAAGATCTGAAATATTTCAGTCATGCCTATGAAAGTATCTGTGCTAGGGGCACCTGAGTGGCTCAGTCGGTTAAACATCTAACTTCGGTTCAGGTCATGATCTCACAGTTCACGAGTTCGAGCCCTGTGTCGGGCTCTGCACTGACAGCTCGGAGCCTGGAGCCTGCTTCGGATTCTGTGTTGCCCTCTCTCTCTGCCCCTCCCCACCCTCTCTCAAAAGTAGATAAACATTAAAAACAATTTTAAAAAAGAAAGTATCTGTGCTAAATTGCACACTAAGGAGACTAAAACAAATGTATAAGTGCATTTTTGAAGTTAAGACTTTGTTTAATCTTAGACTTTCATGTTGTAAACATTATGTGGGCCAGTCTTTTCTAGTAACCGCTGGAAACCATTGTTTTGCTTAATACTAAACTTAGGTATTCAGTTAGACTCTTGGCCTGACACCCGTGGTCACAGTAACTGCCAGGCTCAATGTAAAGTTTTCCATGTATGTAAGTCAGTCTTTAAACTGTTTCCTACATGACATTTAGGTATAATTTTTTTAATACCAGTATAATTTACATACATTGTTACATTAGTTTCAGGTATACAATATAGTGACAAGGAATCATTTTGAATTGGGAAAATTTGTATTTAATTTGTTGATCTTAAGGTATCATTGACCTTTTGCCTTGCTTTTCCACTTGGTCAGGAATGAGTGGTACAGCTATTGACTTTTTCTGTCTACCAGGGAGGGCTGTCCTCTCCTGTCTAGCACAGATGTTTTGGGTGGTATACCTTTTAATATGTATATACTGTGGCACCAAAGCAATTTTCAAAAAGAATGAAAGCTAGTCTTATTTATCAGCCAAATGATTTTGCTGCATAAGACAAATACAATTGACCTATCTTTTCCTACAGAATTAGTTTTACCAAATAGGTTTTAGAAGCCTATTCATGAGCAGCAGAATTCTTAGTATTAACAGAGAAAATTGTATTTCACCAGCCATGGTGGGAATAAAAAAAAAAAAAAAGTCAGGTCAACAGACATGGTAGGTAGGCTGTAAGAATGAAAATGAAGGAATGTGATTTGATTATTTCTACCTGTGCTGAGAACCTGTATTAATGGGGCTTCTGGGTGGCTCAGTTGGTTGAGCGTCCGACTTTGGCTCGGGTCATGATCTCATAATTCGTGAGTTCGAGCCCCGTGTCAGTCTCTGTGCTGACAGCTCAGAGCCTGGAGCCTGCTTCAGGTTCTGTGTCTCCCTCTCTCTCTGCCCCTTCCCCACTCATACTTTGTCTCTCTCTGTCTCTCAAAAATGAATAAACGTTAAAAAAATTAAAAAAAAAATATTTACGTCAGTTTCAGTATTCTTGAGTGCTTATTGTGTTAATATTGCCAAACCATTGCACCAGTAGTGACAAAGACAATAATTAATTAGGGGCTCCTGTTGAAGCTCTCAGACCATAGCCACAATTATCCATTTTTTTCATACTGTATATGTCTCCTGCTACCACAGATTCTCCTTGATGTTTAGACTGGCTTCTTTTCTACAGCCTTGATCGCTGATAGAATAATGTCTGGCACATGGAGGCACCCAGTAAATACTTTCGAATGAATAAATGTTGTATTTACTTCTAATACAGTTGCTGTTGGTGCTACTTTTTTTTTTTTTTTTTTTTTTGCTACTCTTATTAGTAGAGCAGTGGAAGGTAGAGAGAGTATGGTTTTGATTTTTTTTTTTTTTTTTTCAGCTCAAATTTTCACTGCTGTCTCACAAACAGCTGAAGTTTCAGTACTGGAAATCACATCTGGTTTCTTGATGATGCTAAGAAATTCCCCAAGCATTTAGAAAATATGTCAATATGGTAACCCAAAGTGATATTAATTCTGATGGGAGCCATAGACCTAATGTTTATGTATTTAGAAGTAGAAAAATTACTGCATGAACAGAAATATTTGACTTAAGTTAGAATGGAAATGTAAGTTATGCATTATTGTTATGTTTATGTATATGGCACACTTAAATAAGCCAATTTTAAAAGTCAATAAACCTTCAGGTTGTATGATACCAGGCTAGTTTTTAAATGTTCTTAATAATCAGATGGGATACATACTTTCTTCCTCATTAGTATGGCCTTAATAATTTAGATTCAGATAAACTAAAAAATTGTGATCAGCCTAAAGAGTTAATGACTCTTAACCAAGAGTTTCGCTGAACCTATTTTGCAGAGTAGTTAAGAACCAGAGATTCAGACAGATTTTGGTTAGACTCCAGATTCTGCCACTCACTGGCTGTGTAACCATGGTCAAATTACTTCCTAGTGCTCTTATAAAGATTAAATGAGATATTACCTCATTTAAAAGTGTTAAGCCTAGGGGCACCTGGGTGGCTCAGTCGGTTAAGCGTCCAACTTCAGCTCGGGTCATGATCTCACAGCTCGTGGGTTCACAGCCCTGTATTGGGCTCTTTGCTATCAGTGCAGAGCCTGCTTCAGATCCTCTGTCCCCTCTCTCTCTTCCCCTCCCCTGCTCGTGCTCTGTCTCTCTCTCTCTCAAAATTAAATAAATAAACATTAAAAAAAAAAAAGTGTTTAGCCTAGTGCTGGGCATAGAGAAAGCATTGAGTAAATATTATGCCCTGTCAAGAACCTTATAAAAGCTTTTGTGTCTTTCCTAAAAAAATGTAATATTCTCCTCTGTATTTTCTTTATTGAAAAGAAGCATGGAAAGGATGAAGCAGTCTCAGTGTGTAAATATTAATAGATAAATAGATCTCTTTATATACATATAAATACAAAAAACATGCCTCACACATACATGTATTTACAAATATACACCCAAACAGATATATATACCTACTTTGTCTTGGTTGTACAATTTTACTGAGGGGAATAATCTTTAATAAATTTAACATACTGGTAGTATAATGCTGTGTGTGCCTGTACATGCCTTTTCTATGCATATATAGAAGACATAATCGAGGACAGTTTTTTGTTAAAGTCTCGTTCAGTATTAAATAAGAAATAGGTATACTTATCAAAAATGTCATCATTTTATGGCTGTTTTATTATGCTATCTTAAAAGATTTCTTTTGTCTCTTAGGTAAATTGGTGGATCAAACTGGACAATATAAATACATGTATATCGCCTGTGGAGCTATTGTGTTCCTATCAAGTGTGTGGCTACTTATCGGCAATGCTATAAACTACAGATTGCTTGCAAAGGAAAAGAAGCTGGGAGAAGCAAGGAAGAAGAAAATGAGTTCGCCTGAGTCCAAAGAATCTGAACCTTTGAACAAATCTAAACATCATGATGTCAGCATCAAAAGTACAAGAACAGAGAATAATCCCTCAGAAAGAGAAACTAATATTTAATAAGAATCACATCTCTGATTTCAGTGTTTATGACTTTCTTAGGAGTATTTTTTTTTCAAAATATTGGAAAGGTTTTTACTTGAAATGAGAAGTCATAATTAAGGATGGAAGTGAGATTTTCCTCAATGGCAAATTTTTATAAGTTTGTTTTTTAAAACTTGTTTGGGTAGTTAAAATTCGAGGTTATGCCTATAAAGAATCCATGCAATGGGTTTATTTCCATACGTGACTCTGGTTGTGGTGGTTAGAGTAATTGTAGAGTCTTCCAGTGACTTCTGGTCTTGGTTATAGAGATCTGAATCCCAAATCCCTGGTTTAAATAGCGAGAAGGAATATGTTTAATCAAATAAGAATACCCTGTCTAGATTTTAGTTTTCAGTGTTAGATGGAATTGAAGGAAAATGAATTTTCTTATAATGTGCATATGCACACATACACACTCACCTGTATTTACACACATGCACACAGAGTATCTAGAGGACAAAAGACAAATAAGTTCAGAAAGAATATTATCACTATACTTTTTTTTTAACTTTAAAAACAAATCCGTGGAGAGTGAAGAAATGTATTAGGTCTGCATACTACTTTGTAGTGTAGATTTTAAATATAAGAACATGGGTGAAATGAAGATGATCTTAATTTGAAAACGCAACTAACTGCTGTAAAAACTAAAAGTATTTGCATATATAAAATAAATTTGAAAAAAAAACAACCCTCCATTTTAAACCATTATTTCTGACTACTGTTAAATTTGATGAATCCATGCACGTAGTTTCTTTGAGGATGGCCATTAGTACTTGGTGCTAGAGAATAGAACCCTCAAACAATTTTCAGAATTCTTACTTAATATATAAATCAAATTAAAAGCCTAAATGATTCTTAGCAATGAGCTACGTTCATTAATTTTAAAAGGATTCTAGTTGCTAAGCCAGAAAGTAATAAGCAGGGATTTCTTTTAATCAGAACTCAATCCAGACTCCCTGTCATAGACTTCAGAATGGAATCTACCAGAAACCTGGTTGACAGACTGACAAATAGGCCAAATTCTAATTTTTCCCAGTCACGTAGCAGTGATCAGAGAGTTACTGTTATGAGTGACCCATCTGAATAAAGCTGACTAAGAGTGCGAGGTGCTTCTACTGAGGCCTCCAAGTTCTCCCATTTTTATCCCCTCGCCAAAATGCAAAAGCGAAACAGAGAAACCCAAATGGGCCTTTGACTCCACCACTGAGATTCCTTACGTTGTGGGAATGGCAGCTCTTCAAAATCCCACCTACTCCCAGTCAGACTTTCTGCTGCCAGTGAACATGACTAGGAGACTGTTAAAGGTTTCTAGAACTGGAAGCTGTATGTTAGTTGGCATATACTTGTGAAGGGTAGGCATAGTTTATCATACCATAGTAAGAAGCTTGCAGCATTGCGGGCTGGGTTAATATAGTGGTTTCTCATTTTCATAGCGATGTTAAAACATCTGAGAATCTGAATCACCCTTGAGTATGGAAGCATATGACAGTTACTGTGCGCTCAGAACTATAAATACAATTTAGAGTAATAAAGTACTTCTAAACAAGGAAGAATTTGTGCCTTATGGCTAATGCGATAAGTATATTAATAAATCTAAAGTTTAAGCATATGATTAATAAAAAACATTTAGTGCTTGATTATTGAAGTGATGTTACTATTAAGATGTCAAAATGAATTTGCCATTCTTTTTTTTTTTAATTGCTGTAGAGGCAGGTGCTATTCTTGTTTCTTATAAGAGTGCACCTGGACACCAAGCTTTTGTGATAGTTAATGTTAGGGATTTGATTTGTAAAATTTATGCACTGGTTAAGCATGGGGCTCATATTTAGGAAGCTATAGAAAATTCCACATCTCATTTATCTTTTTTGCAGATGAAGAGGTATTTGTATTTTTTAAATATTAAATAAAACAACTTGTGCCAATATGATAGGTAGATAAATCAGGCAAAATGTGGCAGTGTTTGGCTGTCTTTAATTTAGTTTTGCCCAGTCTTGAGTCTTGAATGAGCTGCTTTCATTTTATTAGTGCTTTTGTATTGAACTCTGATTCATCGTAAGAAATGCAACATGATAAATTGTGTAGTGGCTGTCCAATATTAAAGATTTCCAAAAACTGTCTTCAGATTCTCTGAGGATACCTATTTAAATTAATACAGATATAATATCCCAGGGGGAATAAACAGCAAAGTATTGATAGTGGGATTTTGTGCCTAAGGCTTTATAGTCCTTTTTGTCACTTGCTGGTACAAACAAGCTGGTGGGTGCATTCCAGTGCCTTCCTCCATGGAAGGGGGTTTATTCACTTATTGATGAGGTTTTTGTCAGGTCAAAACCGATTCGAATTTGTTGTGTTGGTCTTTGGTCATCCTCATTAAATTTTCATTCCTAACACTATATATTAGATTGTTAAAAAAGAATGGGAAGTAAAATTGCACAAAGCACATGATATGTATGTAGCCATACCCAGCAGTAGCATTACACAACGTTACAAAATGTGCAAATATTAATTCCCATACGTACATGTTGGAAATTAGATCAGAACACACCTGAAACACTGACACAGACTCACGTACAGGATTGAGAATTGTTCCAGGGTAAAGTAATCTTCTAGTCATTCACTCTCCACTCTCTTGAACTTGTTAGAATACCTGTTGCTTTAAGAGAATCTTTGGAGACTGAGCAGAAGGTACCAACCTAGAAATTCACATAGTTGCGTAACTAGAGGAAGCAGTATAGTTGGCCTCTGAGTCTGCAGCAATTAGCATATTTCTTCCCCTAGGAAATGATGGGTTTTAGATGTTCAAGGTGTCATGAAGCAAATTCAGAATATACACCATTAAATTTCCTTTTAGTCTCATTCCGTCACTGACGAATTGTGCAGAAGGGAGGTTATAAACCAAGGTACCAAAATAATTCATGATCACTGGATACTTTTAGGTATTTTTCTACTTGTGATAACTGAGCAGCCCATGTCTTTCACAATTTAACCTTAAATATACCTTCACTAATTTATGAATCGAATATTGGGCTTAGGCTTGTCCTGACCTATCCCTACTCTCTTTCCTTTTCTGGGTCAGTATCTAGTGTATTTCACATTGGAAGACTTGATGTTTTCTCAATGTAAATTCACAAGGCTCATGAGTTTCACTTCTTTAGTATCAAGTTCCAACCACCCTATCTCATGACCCATCCCCTGAAACTAGAAAATAAATAAAATAATTGTCTGATATATTTAAATGTGCACTTTCAAAATCTAGGCACGTTTTTTCACTCCTCCTTCTGTGGCTGTACATGACAATTGAGGATACAGGAAAAAGACTTCAAGATATATGGTATAAATGTAAGTTTTTATATTGATGTCATAAAACGTAGAGATATCCCTAATCACTTAATTCAAAATAATTTTACATCCGAAAGGACCTTTTAAAAAAAGGCCCTCTCAAATGTATAATGTTGCACACTTTTAATAAAACAATTAAAAATCATGATCATTAGGATGCATTTAACAGGGAGAAAGGATAGGAAGTGAAAAGAGAAGTAATATTTATAGCATGCATTTTGGCTACATAATACCTTTTAATATTCAAACCAAATTATAAGTAGAGGCTATTGGCCTGATATAATAGATGAGAGAAACAAAACAAAAAAATCAGACACACAAAGTTCAGCTAATTACCCAAAGTTGAAAAGTAGTATGTGACAGAAATAGAACTAAAACTCAGGTTTATCTGAGAGCAGAAAGAGCCCCTAGGGTGTTCACTACCATGCTTTCTTCCAATAGAATCTATAGAAGCAAAGGTAGATAAAATATAGATATAAGAAATTTAAAACCTATATGGTAAACTAGTTAGGTTTAACTGTAATTTGTAATCTGATTTATTTAGTGTTCATTAGAGACTGTTTGCCATAAACTGAATATATAATTTCAAGTTGCTTGCTTTTCTAGCCCATGAAAATTATCCCAAATAATGGTAATGATTGTATAATAACCCTAATTGTTTTAATACAGCTTTTTTTTCATAAAAATAATGACATTTATATGACTCAGGCATAATATATTTTCCCTGAGGTTGGATTTAGAAGGAAAATGTTATTTTCTTTATGGATAAATAATTCCCATATTAGTTGCTACTTATTATGACTCAAAAATAAAAAGTACCTTATGCAAATCATATTCAGAGATACAGAGATTCCCATTTATAGGATCATCCCAAGCTATCAAAGAAATTTAGAAAGATTGTAAGATATAATTGACTTGATTTATCTATATAAAGTATTTATTTTCCTCATTGAATGCAACTGCCCCTTAAAGCCCTAGCTCATTTTTCAAGTTTCCTTGAGCATCTGTAATTGCCATTCTCCATTCTGTCCATTTGTTCTTTAGACAGAAAAGTGTCATTGCTTTTGTCCTTTCCCTCTAGACTTTTGGCATCCATAGAATATTGTTCTCAAATATATATATATATGTATATATATATATACATATATATATATATACATATATATATATATATATATATATATATATATATATAGTTCTCCTTAGCATTGTCTCAGATAGTACACTTCTAGTGTCTTACATCTTTCACAAAACCACACATGCTGTATCTGGTCTTCTTTATTTGTGATTTGTAGGAATGGCCATATTCCTGGAGCCAGCAGTATATATTTTTGGCCATGACCTCTCATCTTCACAAATAAGAGAACTTGTGTGACTATAGGCTTGAGGTATCCTGCATAAGGAACGTGCTTATATTCTAGAAGGCATTTTGTTAATGAGTCTTCCTTATGCATGATAGATATATAAATGAACATGATTTTTGGGAATCTAAAAAAATCGATCTTCCTGCCCTTGATACTCACTATCTTGGATGTTTCTAATTTTCTTAAAGTCCCTCACAACTTTGAGAAACAAAGCTTAACACCCCATCACAGCACCATTACATATCATCCTATACACAGTTTTAATGTAACGACATCCCCGACACATCATACCAAGTAGATTCCCTACCAAAACACTTCACAGTACCAAGAAGCATCAAAATTATTCAGATATAAATTGAAATTATCATCTTTACTTTATTCAACTCACTTTGTTTATTATGTTTTGATTTCTACACACCCATGTGCGTGGTCTCCATGCACTTAGAAGCTGAGGGGCTCAATTATCAGTAATTATAATGCTTGTATAATGAAAACCATAAACTATCTTTGTTGGTAATTAAAAAATGAATAATTTTCTGAGCTCACATCATTTTTTATAGTTCTCATTTTCTCTTCTTTGCTCTCAATTGTTTGCACACTATTTCATTTTTAGCTCCTACAAGATCCTGCGATCTGATTGATGTTAGTCTTCCCCCACTACTGCCTTTCTTTCACTTTATTTCACTTACATGCAGTTCTTGAAAGAATTGTTAGAGTATTGAGAATCATAATTTTAGGTCCTTGCCTTAAGAGGAAAAGTAATACTGCAAGCAGAATGTTTGGCGTTAGTAGAGCATATGGGAATTTTTTAGACCAAATTATTTCTCCCATCGCACCCCTGTGCTACCGTAACTCCTCACCTCCTTTTTTCCTCCTCATAACTATTAAAAAAAGTTATTTTTTTTTCCTTTTGGGGTGCCTGGGTGGCTCAGTTGGTTAAATGTCCAACTCTTGATTTCTACTCAGGTCATGATCTCAGGGTTCGTGAGTTTGAGCCCCACATTGGGCTCCACACTGAAGTGCCCAGCCTCCTTGGGATCCTCTCTCTCTCTCTCTCTTTCTCTCTCTCAATCTCTCACTCTCTCTGCCCCTCTACCACACACGCACATGCAGGTGCTCTCTGTCTCTCTCAAAATAAACTTAAAAAAAAAAGATAAATAAAAATTATTTTCCTTTGTTTTTCATAATATCTAGGTCAGCTTCTTTAACATTTTTCATCTAATTCTGGGCATTTTTAATATAGAATTCTTGTTTTTCTGGTGGGTTTTAGTTACACTTCCCCTATGTGCATGAATGCCATGTTTTCCAGTGTCTGTATGTACTTGTTAATAGTGTGAGTAACATTCAGGAATATTTCAGTAGGTGATTAATTCATCACCTTTTCAACAAACATTTCTTCTTCACATGGCAAAATAAGCTTTTTTTTATTTCCTTGTTTAAAATTCTAATATGGCAAAATAAGTTAGAGAGGCTCTGTATGAAAACACAGATATTCAATATCTGTCAAGGCATAAGTTGGTAACAAGTTCTGTTTGGGGACACCTGGGTGACTCAGTAGGTTAAGCATCCACCTTCAGCTCAGGCTATGATCTCATGGGTCATGTCAAGCCCCACATTGGTCTCTGTGCTGACAGCTCAGAGCCCGGAGCCTGGTTCAGATTCTGTGTCTCCCTCTGTCTGCCCCTCCCCCATTTGCACTCTGCCTTTCTCTCAAAAATAAACATTAAAAAAAATTTTTTTTAAGTTTCATTCAAATGAACAAAAGAATGGAATTCTTATGTGAATTTCAGGGTGAAATTTTAAAACACATTCTTTTAAGCTTTTTATGCTGCATTTGTTTTTTGTTTTACTTTAATATGCATCTAAAAAAGATTTTGAAGTTAGTCCTAGTTTGTATAGCTTGTTCATTAGAGCAGAGTACAAATTTTGGATATACTATTTAAAGGACTTTATTTTTCTACCACATGCTTTCTATTTCTAACTGAAGGATGAAGATTTCTGGATTTAGTGAGAAAGGATACGCAAACTAAAATGTTTATTTTCTGATCATTAGATGTAATTGTATTTTGATTTGTATTGTATTTTGGGTTTGATCTATTTATGTATCAAAAATATATTTAATTCATTTCATCTTCTCAACCCTCTAAATTAGGTTTGTTAGATATGCATGTTTGTACAGAATAAGACTATAACAGGTTAAGGGCTTTGCCTAAACAGATATTTTGAATTTTGAATAAATGCAGGGTAGGAAGTAGAACCCAAGTCTTTTGAATCCTGGCTCATTTTTTTTTCTCCATTGCACTGAATACGCCATACTATTTGTAATGGTGAACTTTATAGACTGAATACAAATTTACCTGGAAATATTTATTCTAACCTTGCTTGATAAAACCTTTATTTCCAGAGTGAATATATTTCTCCTGAGTCATACTTTGCAAAATCACATTTGTAAATTGAATTTGAAGAATATTTAATGATTTCCCACAGTAGATAATTCAGAGTAAACTGGACATAATAATTGGTGGGGTGAATGTGCATAATAGGTATTGTTATAGCAATATCTAAGTCATTAAACATACTCGCCAATAATGTGTTTATAGAAACCATGTGTCAGTAGTCCATTAATTCCTTTATTGTGTATGTTCATATTTTATTTCAGAAGCATCATTCACTTGTTTCCTAAAAATTTAATGCCAGAGCACAGAAAACACAAGTTTGTTAAATTATTAAGTTCTATGCAAGAAATTATTGCCACTGTATAATCTTGAAGAGAACACTCAACAATATTTCTTGATCCAGGTATCTGAGAATGGGTTGATAAAATTATTAGGATAAAATCTATCTAGAAAATTCTTGCTTTGTTAAATGGTCATTTCATGTATTTAACACCAAAATCTACAACAGAGGTCTGGCAACAGTAAAACTATAGTTTCTGTTACCTTAGAGATACCATCTTCCTCTGTCCCCATTTATCTAGATAGATATTATTTTCAGATTTTCCCTTTGATTCTATTCTAGAAAAAAAATCAGGTCTAAATAGAAAATCCCTTGTGAAAGGGATAGTGGTTGTTATTAGGAATTTGTTCTGTGAAATTGTAAAAACAATTTGTACTCTGTATTTGTTTGCTTAATTCATCAAGGCTATTCACCCTAAGAACATACTTTAATAAAAGTTTTGATAAACTGATGTGTCACAGTAAAATCTTTCATGAAGATTATGTGTTTGCGGTCAGTGACGAGTTATTCAGCCAAACAGACATCCATATGTACTCAGTGCCTTGTCATTGGGATGGAAAAAGCCTCAGTAGCTGCAGTGAGCACATCAATAAATATGAGGCCCCTTCTTTGTAATGATGATAAAAATGAGATCGCAAATTGCTTAGATACGAGTCAGGTATAGAAATTCCTGTGTTGGATATGGAAGAGTAGGATATTTCCACATATTTGCTAAATATTCCCTCCAGCTATTTTAAACTACTGTGTTGATTAGTATTTCCTAGGGTGAATAATTTCCCATTTCTGAGGAATATAAAATAGTATTTTATTGGGGCATCTGGGTGGCTCCGTTTGTTAAGCATCTGACTCCTCATTTTGGCTCAGGTCATGATCTCATGGTTCTTGGTGTGGAGTTCCACCCCTTGCTGTCAGGCTCCACGCTGACAGCACGGATCCTGCTTGGGATTCTCTCTCCCTCTGTCTCTGCCCCTTCCCTGCTCGTGCTCTCTCTCTGTCTCTCAAAAGAAACTTTAAAAAATGTAAAAGAAAATTTTTAAAAATTACTATTTATATTCCTTCAATAAACATTTTTTTTCTTATCCCATTGGTATATTGGAGCAGATATTAAAAGTAAAATCATGGGATAAAAGTCATGCATAATGACATGTTGTTAAGAAGACAAAAGATACTCCTTAGCAATAGCCACATCTGGCTAACTTTTCCAAGAATCCTTTAGGAGCTAGATTTAGGGGTTAATCTGTAGGATTACTTTTTTAAAAAATATAAATTGTATCTTGGGCTGTATTTTTATGATTTTTTTAAGTGGAAGAATTAAAATGTAGTTGCTTTGTTCATCCTAAAGACCACTGAACAAAATGATCCTACCGTCTGTCACAGGGCCTATAGACTACAACTAAAATTAAAGAGAAATTAAGAGACAGGGTGGTTTTGCTTGATAGGTAAGATGATTCGGTCAGTTGTTTTTATGACCTAAACCATGGTTGCATATAATTTCACTTTCCAAAAAAATCAGTAAGGTATAAAATAATTTGAACATCGATCAAAGTTTTAAAATGTAAGATAGAATGCACTTCCTTTTGCCTTCTTACAGATGAAGGTACTTAAAGTATATGTATTTATTTCTATAATTTTTGCATATCCAGTAGTTCTGGACTTGGTAAATAAAACATGGGGTGAAATTAAAATGAAAGAGCTAGCATTTTCATACAAATACATATTTTGTTGTTAATTAAATATAATGTAGATTTCAATCAGGAATATATTATGTTGTTGATTATTTTAAAGTATATTCAATTCAGTGTGTTCCTACTTTATTTTTTTCCTACTTCTTCATTTTTAACGAAACTTGTTTGACTACTGAATCATTTACCACTTAACTTTCATTTATACTGTCTTCGTTAATTGTATCTTCTGTTTCTCAGCATAACTAATTTGAAACCAAATGTTGAATTCCTTTATGGGAGTACATATTTTGCCTGCAGTTTTGAATATATTTTCAAATTCATCTGTTTCTTACTAGAATGTGAGTTTCTTGCAGACAAAAATGTTAGTTAACTTTGTTATAATAACAGCTTAAATGCCTACCTAGCTAAGTACCATGCACAGAATAATTCACTTATTGAAATAAATGGATGGATCTAGATTATTAAATTAATACTATAGCATCCTATGATGCAGGCTGAATGGATATTAGAGGTATTCTCTTGCTAATTTTCAAAGTAAGGTATAGAAAACAAATACCTGTACCTTTTTTGTTATCTTAAAATTGATAATTCTGCTTTGAGGAATTCATTTTTATTTCATTAGTAAACATTCTGTGTAAATTCTGAAATATGCAGTAGCCAAACTTCCATGGTACATATTAACTAGTTTTATTTACAAAATCAGAAATGCACTATTAGGCTTCCTGGAAATAAATGTTGACAATCATTTTATTGACCAGAGGTGCTACTTATTTCCCAATATTTACATTCATCATAAGGGCTCTTGTCTACTAAGCTTTGGTTCTTCTTTTTTGGGTGTGGGTAGGGGGAGAAGCACACAAAACTAAAGCATCTTTTTGTCTGAATTCTGCAATTTAGCATTGTATATATTCCTTTGTACTGTATTCTTATTGTATTTTAATTATTATTTCTCATTGCTCACTAATTTTTATTGCAGGCCTATGCTGTTTCTTGGAAAGTATATGAATATATATTTATATAATATATAGAAAAATATATATATATATATAATATATAGAAAATAATATATAGTATTGCATATTAGGTTAAAACGACAAATAAATGTTCATGCTAAATTTTGAAATGAAATCTGCCACAGCTTTTTTTTAAGGACAATTAAATGCTATGCTATACTATGCTAATCAAAACAATTTCCCACATCAGCTCAAATATTAGGGTACTACTTTTTCAGAATGCACAAAATTGATGAATGTTATTGGAAGTCAAATACAGCCAAAATACAAATTATTCTTAAGGGCTAAAATGAATGTCTACTGTTTGCTATTTTCCATGAGTATACAGAAGGAACACACTCATTTTAAAAAGAGAATATTACCTGCACCATAGAAGTTCCTGTCAAACCACTTTTTAGCTTATTTTCCCTCCTTTAACTTTATTAAATAGACTTTATTTTTTTAAAGCAGTTTCAAGTTCAAGGAAAATGGAATAGAAAGTACGGCAATTTCTCATACTCTCCCTGTCCCATACATGCATAGGCTTCCCCATTCAGCATCTCCCCCACCACCACTGCCACCCAGAGTAGTAACTTTGCTACAATTCATTTTTGTAAAAATACAAAGTATTTTTAAATTTATCTTCACATTTCTTCTTTGAACCCTCTGTTACTTAGAAGTATGATGTTTAATCCCCAAGTGTTTGGGGATTTTCAAGTTCTCTTTCTGTTAATTGATCTCTAGCTTAATATTATTGTGGTCTGAGAACAGACATTGCATACTTTCTATTATTTTAAATTTATTAAGGTCTGTGTTATTGCCCAGGATGTCTATGTTGGTGAATATTTCATGTAAACTTGGTAAGAAAGTGTACTCTGCTGTTGTTGGATGAAGTAGCCCATAGATGTCATTATATTTAGTTGTTTGATTGTGTTGTTGAGTTCAACTGTGTCCTTACTGATTTTCTTCTTGCTGGATCTGTCCATTTTTGATGGAGGATTGAAGGTCAACAACTGTAACAGTGGACTCATCAATATCTCCTTGCAGGTTTGACCTCATATTTTGATGCTTTGTTTTTAGGAACATACATATTAAGGATTGTTGTGGAAAACTGACACCTTTATCATTAAGTAATGCCACTCTTTATCCCTGATAACTTTCCTTGCTGTAAATAAAGTGTGTACTATCTGAAATTAATAAAGCCACTCCTACTTTCTTTTGATTAGTGTTACCATAGTGTACTTTTTCCCATCCGTTTACTTTGAATCTATAGGTGTCTTCATATTTCAAATGGGTTTCTCAGAGGCAACATATAGGTGGATCTTGTTTTTGTTTTACCCTAATAATCTCCTTGTTAATTGGTGCATTTAGACCACTGATATTTAACATGATAACTGAATAGTTGGAGTAATATCTACCATAATTTGTTACTACATTCTATGTGCTGCCCTTGTTCTTTGTTCCTATTTTTGTCTTCCACTCTCTTTCTGATTTTCATGGCTTTAAAGGAGCATTTTATATAATTCCATTTTCTCTCCTTTCTTAGCATATTGATTATATTGGTTATATTTCTTTTTATTTTTATTTTTTTACTTTTTTAGTGGTTTGTCTAGTGATTGCAATACACATTTACAACTAACCCAGTACTTCACAGGTTGTGCAAGTACCCTGTAAAAACAACACAGTCCTAATTCTGTTCTATCTCTTGTATCATTGCTGTCATTCATTTCATATATGTAGGCATATGTATATGTATGAATATACATGCATACTTGAGGACATTATTGCTATTACTTTTTTGGACAAAATATTATTTTTAGAGCAATTAAGAATAAGATAAATAAAAGTTCGTATTTTACCTTCATTTATTCTTTCTCAAATTCCTTTCCTTTCTGTCTATAGATCTGAGTTTTTGACCCCTATTATTTTCCTTCTCTCTAAATAACTTTTTTAAACATCTTTTAAAGGCTGGTCTACAAGTGAAAAGTTCCCGTAATTTTTGTTTGTCTTAAAAAACACTTCTCCTTCGGTTTTGAAGGATAATTTTGCAGTATACAGAGTTATGGGTTGGGCTTTTTTTCTCTCAACATTTTCAGTATTTCCTTCTACCCTCTTCCTACTTGAATGGTTTCTGAAAAGAAGTTGGATGTAAGTCTTAGCTTTGCTCCTCTACAGGTGAAGTGTTTTGGGTTTTTTTCCCCTCTGGCTTCTTTCAGGGTTTTTTTTTTTTTTTTGCCATATTTTTACTTTTCTATAGTTTGAAAATCACATGCCATGTATAGTTTTCTTACATTTATCCTGCTTACTGTTCTCTGAGCTTTCTGGATCTGTTTGGTACCTGATATTATTGGAGAATTCTTGGTCATTATTGTTTCAAATATTTCTTCCTCTCTTTCATCCTCTTCTGATAGCCACATTATACGTATGTTACAACTTTTGTAGTAGGCCCAATTGTTGGATATTCTGTTCTGTTTTCTGTCTTTACTCTTTGTGCCTTTCAGTTATAAAGGTTTCTATTGAGATAGCCTCAAGCTTGCAGATGTTTTTCCTCTGCTGTGTCTAGTTGACTAATGAGCCCATCAAAGGTGTTCTCCATCTCTGTCACAGTGTTTTTGATCTCTAGCATTTCTTTTTGGTTCCTTCTCAGAATTCTGCCTCTCTGCTTCTAGTGCCTCTCTGTTCTTTCACGCTGTCCACTTTATCCATTAGAGCTCTTAGCATAGTTGTTTTAAATTACTGATCTGATCATTTCAACATCCTTGCCATAACTAAGTTTGGCTTGAATGCTAGCTCTCCATCTTCAAGCTGTGCTTCGTTCCTTTTAGTATGTCGCATAAATGTTTTTCTTGATTGTCAGACATGATGTTGGTAGAAAGAACTGGAAGAAGGAAGTGCTTAAGTAAGCCTTTAGTAAGATGTTCTGTGCCCTGCACTGTGCAGTTCACACGTGCTTCTTATTTTTCTTCCTTGCCACCCTACCCCCCACCCCCCACCCCCCACCAGCCCAGCCCTGGATGGGACAGGATGGCTAGAGTAAGCTAGAATTGAGTATTTTCCTTCTTTCTCACAGAAAGCTTGGCGGGGGGGACTATAATTGGATATTTCCCTTCCTTTATGTGGAAGCCTACAGCCAGGTGGAGCTGGGTATTTCCCTTCCCTTAAGTCAGTTAGGCTCTGATAAGCCCCAGCAGGTTAGGCTCTGGTTAAGTAGTTTCTTCTGAGGACAACCTCGCTGAGTAAAAACAGAATGCTCTGGAGCATTTCAAAATGGTTCCTTTTCCCTTCCCCCTGCCAGAAGTACAAGGGAGTTTTTCTCTGATATCCACCGTAAGCACCTGGTAAGGCTCCTGGAGGAAAACCCAGAATGTGTGGGGCTCTCCTCTCTGACTGGGTTCCCCTGGAGTTTTTAATTCTCAGACTTTTTCACGCTGAGATTTCGGCAATTACTGTTGAGGTTTTCTTACCCCGGCCCTGGTTCCTGTGGAATTGCTGCTCGCAGGTGTCTGCTCTGGTAAGTCGTGGTTATTCGTATTTGCCCGTCCAGCTCTCCAAAGTGGGGGGCAGCAGTGTGCCATGGTACCTCATCTCTCTCAAGGCTCCAAGAAGAAATGTTGATTTTTCAGATCCGTTAGCTTTTTCACTTATTGTTAGGACTGGCAACTTCTAAGCTTTGCATAACAGACCAGAAAGCAGAAGAGTTTTTGTTTTTGTTTTTGTTTTAAATGGCCTTTGAAATGGATCTCATCTCCTACTTATTTTTAAGTTAAAGACATAATTTAACATTTAACTTTTGTCGTGAGCTCTTGTCCCCACATGATTTCAAATTAGTGATTAAACCTACATCTTCAGAATAATAAAGAAATGGCTCTGAGAGCTATCAACCTAAAAAGTGTAGCTCACGGTAATGGGAAGACTTAGTTGCTTATATTTAAAGTACATTCAGTGGGGCATTGGTATTGAATTTGTGTGTCAATATCGTCTACTAACAAGCTGTCTTAATACAGTCCTATCTAGAATGAAATTAATTAGGTCATATCTCCTTTCACTTCTTTTTATGATGTGGGATTTAGAGAATCTCCTGTGGAAAAATGATGTATGCACAACAAAGAGAACTGCAGAAATAAGTACCATAGGTTGACATTTGATTTCACACAAACGTATAGCATCGGGTGGAATATTAAATGTTTTTTTTTCATTTAAAAAAATTTTTTTTCAACATTTATTTATTTTTGGGACAGAGAGAGACAGCATGAACGGGGGAGGGGCAGAGAGAGAGGGAGACACAGAATCGGAAACAGGCTCCAGGCTCTGAGCCATCAGCCCAGAGCCCGACGCGGGGCTTGAACTCACGGACCGCGAGATCATGACCTGGCTGAAGTCGGATGCTTAACCGACTGCGCCACCCAGGAGCCCCTGGAATATTAAATGTTAAGCACTGACTTGCCTCACTTGTACTAAACAACGTGTATGAACAAGTATCGTTACTCTGAGATCCTCCCCCCCTTTTTTATTTATTTTTATTTTTTTAATTTCTTTTTTTTAATGTTTGTTTATTTTTGAGACAGAGAGAGACAGAGCATGAACAGGGGAGGGTCAGAGAGAGAGGGAGACACAAAATCCGAAGCAGGCTCCAGGCTCTGAGCTGTCAGCACAGAGCCCGATGCGGGGCTCGAACTCACGGACTGTGAGATCATGACCTGAGCCGAAGTCGGACGCTTAACCGATTGAGCCACCCAGGCGCCCCCCAACCCCCCTTTTTTAAAGATCCTCCCTTTTGAATATAATTTTACCTCATGAAGCCATTAGCTCATTTCAGTAAATTAAAATTGTATATTAAATTCCCTAATACCCCATTATTACTTTAATATAGCTCGTTGTTATCAAAGTATTTCACAAGGAATGTACTATTGCAAATAAGCAAGATGTAGCATGGTGTTATTGTATTTATGCAGCTAATTACATCAACACATTTGAGTCACTACTACGTCAATTAGGAATGTAATCAGAAATGCAGAAAACCCAAGTACAGTGACTTAGGCAAATCGATTTTTGTTTTATACATCATGAGAAATCCAGAAGTCAGCTGTTTGCAAGCACTGAATGATGCCATCAGAGACCAAGTGTCATTCTGATTTTCTGCTCTGTCAGTCTTACATTTTGGTTCTGCTCATGTTTATCACCTTATGATGGCTACACCTGCCATTATCACATTCACAATGCAGGCGGGACAAATGAGAAAGGGGAAGGATGAAGTGTAGAAGAGTAAAGCACCCTGCCAATTGGATTTGACCTTATTATCGGGGAAGCAGAGACTCTGAAGCCCATTTCACTAGCTTCCCACTTCTATCCCACTGGCCATGCTAGGTCACATGGCCAATCCTAAACAAATTTCTGGCCAATGAAATTATTGTATCCACTTTGGAGTCCACTGATGATGATTCTCCTGGGGATTAGGTAGAATTTGTCTTCACTGAGCTCAAGGGCCCTTCCTATATTTCTAACAAATCAAGGCAATAAGTGGGAGATGAATATTGGTGTCTGTCACATTGTGGAATTTGGCATAATATATATACTTTCCATTTGGGAGAAAAACTATGAAATATAGCACCATCTACACTGATATTAAGTCAGAACCAAAATATATATTTTTTCTTTTCTTACATTCTCTGAGAGAGAGAGTAGGGGTAGGGAAGGCCTGGTAAGTGGGACTAGGTGAGATATATCTAGTGTCCAGAGATTTTCTGGATGCCGATTAGGCCAAATTCACAAAGTGGTGGTGATAGGAGGTATAAATGAAGGAATGAATAAAAGTATATAAAGCACACAAGCAGCTACATACATTGCAAAGCATACCACTTGATAATTATTTGACAAACATATTTGAATACTTGAAATTGTAGAAACATTCGTTCTAAATGCTAAGTTTATGGTAAACAAAATGGTGAATATATTTAGACCTTATGAAATTTAAGTTCTACTGGAGAAAACAAGAAACAAAAAAATGAACTCATTTACTATGTTAGATACTAGGTGCTAAGGGAATAATAAAGCAGGGAAGGGGATAAGGAGGTTACAATGTTAGGCAAGGTGGAAAACATAGATGACATTTGTACAAAAACCTGAAGGAGGTAAAGGAAAAAAAAATATACAGGTTTCTGAAAGAAGAACATCCCAAGCAGAGGAAACTAGAAGTGAGAAACCTCTGAGTTAGGAGCATGTCTGGCAAATTCAAGAAAGGGCAAAATGTTCAACCTAGGGAGAAGAGCGACAATGAAGGGGGTCGGGGGGCGGGGGGGAGTTGTAAATGAGATCAGGGGAGGCCTTGGGAGTGTTTTTAGAGACTTAGTGGTCAAATAAAGGACTTTGACTTGTATACTGAGGGAAAATACCATTAAAAAAAAACCTTTCATCCAGATAGAAGACAAAACCAAGAAAAACAATGCAATTGTAGAAGAAAGCTGCAACCAAATCAACGGCATCCTACCTTTTCCACGTACACTACCACATCTCGTCTGTAGTCTCTGTTCTAATTCATAGAGGTCTTGAACAGTCTATTGTTAGCATCCTTTTTTTCTCTATGACTATTTTATTCACATTCTAGCTCTATTTCTATCAAATAACCACCACTCTCCCAAATACTCAATGTACTCTGTTTTGTGAAGAAAAAGATCAAAGTCCTGAGCATAGTATTAGAATTCTCATTAGCTATTGCCACTTACCTTTCCAGACTGGTTTCTCAATAATCCTTCTGTAATTACTAAAATATAGTCACATGGGTCTCTCCTCATTTTTATAAAGCTGCCATTGCTTTTTGCCTCATGCTACCCCATAAGCCTATAATATTTTTTCTCATTCCTTGACCTGATTAATTCCTTCTTATAAGTGTTCAATAAATGTTTTTCAGCTATGGACTTTTATACTGGCAGACTTAATTATTAGACTTCAGTTAAGATGGAAGCTTAAATACATACATCTAATATCACCCATTCCAAAGTCTGAATAAAATTATCAGCAGAGTAATAAGAAAAATAGTCTACAGTTGTATTTGAAATGGGAAAAAGTTACGTAAGTGTGCCGGACTCTGAAATTTCTTGATGAAGTCTAGAATGGCCATGTACGAAATACCACGGGAACACTCCCTTTTGAGAAAAAGAGAGTGAGGGAGGGAAGGGGTGGGGGAGGGAGGGGCAAACCAAGAAAGAGACTCTTAACTATAGAGAACAAACCCGTGGTTACCAGAGAGGGAAGGATGGGTGAAATAGGTGCTGGGGATTAAGCAGTGCACTGTGATGAGCGCTGGGTGTTGCATGGAATATTACACCGTATATTATTTACACTGTATATTACAGTGTATATTACACTGAAACTAATATGACACTGTATATTAATTGGAATTTAAGTAAATACCTAAAACAAAAACACCTTCCCCTCTGATCACGCCAGGATTCCAGACCCTGCTGCACTACTAAGCCAATATTCTGCCCTCTTTGGTCCAAATTCTCTAGCTCCCCTGGATGGAACAAAATCACTGAGACAGAAAATAAACTGCAATGGGAAGGCGGATCTCTTTGCTTTTGTTAAATTAGAAACTTGAATTATTCTTTTGTGCTTTGTCCACAAGTAGAGGAAAAGGTCCTTGATATGCTATTATTTCAACAAACAAAAGGCTGAGTATCCCTGAATTGTTCCTCAAGTAGATGCCTATTTATCTGGCTTCTATTTATTTCATACAGTGATCTGGAGAAGACAAATAAAATAGGATTCGAGTTCTTAAAAAAAAAAGAGAGAGAGAGAAGAAAAGAGCATTCCTAACGTTGGCTCCCGATCAAATGTCCCCTATTCCTCTTACAAACTCCTATCTTATTCATTATTTAACATAGATATAAAACTCAACATTTTCTGTAAACTCTCATCTGGTTAATTTCTCGGGTTTTAGCCCTTTATTAGGTTACTATTTCCAGAGTCTGACTCTTTGCCCAACTCTACTGAGGTAGACTTGACCAAAAAAATGTATATATTTAAGGTGTACAATATGATGTTTTGATATATGTTGCAAAATGATGACAACAATCAAGCTGATGAACATATGCATCGCCTCTCATAGTCATGATTGTGTTTGTGTGTATGTGTATTTTTTTGTTTGTGTGTGTGGTGACAAGCAAGATCAACTCAGCAAATCCCAAATATACAATAGAGTATTATTAACTGTAATCACTATGCTGCATGTTAGATCTCCAAAACTTCTTTATTCCCTCATAACTGAAGCTTGTACCCTTTTACCAGCATCTCCCCATTTACCCACCCCCCCCCAGCCCCTGGCAACCACTATTCTACTCTGCTTTTATGAGTTCGACTTTTTTAGATTCCACATATAAGTGAGATCATGTAGTATTTGTCTTTCTGTGTTTGGCTTATTTCACTTAGCATGATACTCCCCAGTTTCATCCATCTCCTCCCCAAATGGCAGGCTTTCTTTCTTTCTCATGGCTGAATAATATTCCGTTGTATATACACCACATTTTCTTCTTTTAAAATGCTTATTTATTTATTTTGAGAGAGAATGAGCTAGTGAGCAGGGGAGGGGCAGAGAAAGAGGGAGAGAGAATCACAATATACTCTGTCAGCACAGAGCCCCAGGCGGCGCTCGAACTCATGAAACATGACATCATGACCTGAGTGAAGATCGGGAGTTGGGTGATTAATCAACTGAGCCACCCAGGCTCCCTTAGACCACATTTTCTTTATTCATTCATCTGTCGATAGACACTTGGATTGTTTCCATGTGCTGTCTTTTGTGAATAATGGTGTAATAAACATGGGAATACAGATATCTCTTTAAGATACTGATTTCATTTCTTTTGGTATATATACAGAAGTGGGATTGCTAGATCATATGGTAGTTCTATTTGTAACTTTGGGGAGAATGTGTATACTGCTTTCCATAGTGGCTATACCAATTTACATTCCCAGCAACAGAATAGAAAGTTTCCCTTTCTCTACATCCTCACTAACACTCATATTTTTTGTCTTTTTGATAATAGCTACTCTGACAGGTATGAGATGATACCTCATTGTGATTATTATGTACATTTCCCTGATGATTAGCAATGTTGAACACATTTTCATATACCTGTTGGCCATTTCCATGTCTTCTTTTGAGAACTGTCTACGCAGGTCCTTAGCTCATTTTTAAATTGGGTTAATCTATTTTAGGTATTTAGTTGTTGGAGTTCCTTATATATATTGGATACTAATTTCTTATTGGGAATATGGTTTATAAACCTTTTCTCCCATTCCACAGGTTGCCTTTTCATTCTTTTGATTATTTCTTTTGCTGTACAGAAGTTTAGTTTAATGCAATCCCACTTGCCTATTATTATTTTTGTTGCCTATGTTATTGACATCATATCCCACCCAAAAATATCACTGCTCAGACCAATGTCAACACTTTTTCCTTATATTTTCTTTTAGGAGATTTACGGTTTCAGGTCTTATGTTTCTGTATTTAATCTATTTAGAGTTGACTTTTGAATATAGTGTGAGATAGGAGTCCAACTTCATTTTCCTGCATGCTGATATCTAGTGTCCCCACTATCATTTATTGAAGAAACCATTCTTTCCCTATTGTATGTTTTTTGTACCCTTATCGAAGATCACTTAACTATAGATGCATGGATTTATTTATGGGCTCTCTATTCTGGCTTAAAACATAGAGCATCATCTCTTAGCTGCTCCCTCACAAGCTTTAGGATTCTCTCTCATTGGACGATTTTAGGTCATATGCCCATCTGTTAACCAATCCCTGTTTCTAAAATAATCCGGGGCTTTGTTTTACCAGGCTAAATCTCAAATAGAGTCTTGGCTAGAGTCCCTTCTGAGCTTTGTTGCCTGAAGTTGGGTGGAGGATATTCTCCCAAAGGCAATTTGAAATGCTGTACCAGAGAGGAGAGGATTTTGGGTAGGCAAAAACAAAAAATGGCTATATTGAAAAAAAAAAACTATATGACTTCAAGTTGCTATGTTTCTATTGATTATGTGTTTTCATTTTTAATTTGCTTTAATTGAGATAACTGATGCCTCATGAGGTTCAAATTAAAAACATCATCATTACCATTATCATATCAACCTTCTTGACTTCTATATGAAAGGCACTTTACTAAAATGAAATTTCCTCATTACCCAAAGTGGAAACTCATGTAACCATTTCCTATCTTAAGGGCTAATTGATTCTAAATCATAACTATATTCATTATCACAAAGTTAAACATTCGTATTTCACTCTTCAAGCTTAATTATCAACAAGAAAATATATTGAGTCATTTTCCACATTTTCTTCTTCATAGAATTTTCTTTGTAAATATTGTTTATACAACTTTTATTTTAAAATTAAGAAGTCAAAAACAAATAAAAAAGAAGTCAATTTAAAGCTTGGTATCTTAGTTTTGTGTAATACCAAGACTCAATGTTATAGCAAGTGAAAAATACATTGAAAACATAATGATAAAATACAAATCATTGAATATAATATTCAGAGAAATATATTCCCCAGTTTTATATTTACATTAGGAAATTGGTGGAATCATACATATTTCTCTAAAGCTAATTATTCTTTGCAGAATTTTTCATACAACACATTAGGTAAAGGATACCTCTAACAAAAGTAGTATGAGGAGGCAAAAGTTGTCTAGAGATATCACAGAGCAAAGTGTGATAGAGATATGCAGCTACCCTCATGTCAATGTGTGTATATATGTGTGTGTATGTATATATATGTGTGTGTGCATATATATTTATGTATGTGCACATGTATGTATATAACTATATATGTGTGTATATGTGTGTGTATATATATACATATATATGTATATATGTGTGTATATATATACATATATATATGTATATATGTGTGTATATATATATGTATATATATGTGTATATATATGTGTATATATATATAATTGTAGAATCTAAACAAAAGTCCAAATCATAAAAAGTGGAAAAGTAATTGCCAAGGACTGGGGTGGGATGGGAGGATATGGCAAAGGTTGATAAACAGGTGCAAACTCTTATAAGAATAAGGTCAGGGCACCTGGGTGGCTCCTTTGGTGAGCATCTGAGTCTTGATTTCGCCTCAGGTCATGATCTCTCAGTGGTTTGTAAGTTCCAGCCCTGCATCTGGCTCTGCACTGATGGCACAGAGCCTGCTTGGGATTCTCTCTCTCCCTCCCTCCCTCTCTCTCTCTGCCCATCCCCTGCTCATATTCTTTCTCTCTCTCTCTCAAAATGAATAAACTTAAAAAAAAAAGAAGTTCTGAAGATCTAATGTAAAACACGGGGAGTGTAGTTGAGAACACTGTATTGTATAATTAATATTTTCTGAGAGAGTAGAGATTAAATGTTCTCACCAAAAAAAAAAAAAACAAAAAACGATGCAAGGTGATGGATGTGTTAATTAACTAGATAGGACTCGTCCTTTCACAATTTATATGTATATCAAATTACCACAATGTACATTTTAAATATCTTATAATTATATATTACAATTATATTTCAATAGAGCTGAAATTAATTTTTAAAAAAAAGGAAAGAAAGAAGCAGATGAAGTAGAATGTACGCTTTGTTCCCAGGAGGACTTTCCCAGTTAATTTTCAGACAGTGTTTTGCAGAGACAAAGGCCTTTTTGCAGAAAGTAGAGGAGTCACCTCTGGGACAAGGGGAACTCCAAGAAGGCACTAAAGACCAGGACCTTTATTAAACCTGCTTCAAGCCAAACAACTTTTTCTGTGGGGTGAAGGTCCTCCTACTATTTCACTTGAAAAAGATTCCATTGCTTTAAATAAATGCTTGAAGAGCAAAACACACAATAACCTAAAATTGTAGTGGTATTAACCATTTCAACTGTGAGAGATCAGAACCCCACTTGATTCAGCTGGAGTAAAACAAGAATTTATTGACAGGACATTGCACACGTCTCAGAATTGAAGACTTGTAGGACATCTCTGATACATTGAAACTTGACACTCTCGGGGTATTCTCTGCCGTTTCTCATCTCTGTTTTTCTCTGTGTGCATCTTTATTCTCCGTGTGATGAGGGAATATGCTCAGGTGTTATGTTTATACGACTCTGTGACCACAGGGGAAAAAAAAAATCCCCTTCCCCTCTACACGTGTATGTGTACACAATATCCCCAACTGTAATACGAAGACATGTTAATTCCAGTTAAAACTCCAGGAGAGGATTCCAGTTGTCCTTTCTTGTGTTATTATTCACACCCCTGGACCAATCTATTTGTCTAGTTTATGGATTATGAGTCTCACAACTTGGATCCCATGGTTGCCCCTGGGATCGGAAACCAGGTTCTGTTAGCAGAAGGAAGGAAGAGTACTCCTGTGAAGACAATGATATCAGGCACCACGATAATTACAGAAAAAAGGTTGGTTAAAATAATTTGAATAATTTTCTATTTATTTTTGCTTCCCTCTGGGTAAACGTGTAAAACATTAAGTATATAATACATTGGGGGGTTAATGAAGGCAAAGCAGGAGGGAACAAGCATGGAGAGAATCATGCTGGAATCTTTGAGAGACCACTTAATTTCAAAAAATTGTTTTCAACATTGTCGGTACCTTTATTAAAATAGTTATTTTACAATTTCAAATTACGTTAAGTGAGAGGTTCATATTTTTATGTTTATCAAAGGAGACCAAGGGTTTGTAAAGATTTAGAAAGCTAGTGTAACAAGACTTGTCTGTTGACAAAACATAAACTCTGAAATTGATCCCAATGTATTGCTTGCAAACAAATTTGCTACAAGTCAGCAAACGAACAAGGATTAACTTTCCACTCATTTGCCGTTCTATAGCTAGGGAATATTTAGCAAATCCTGTGGCTGTTGCTGAATGAACTCTAATTTCTAATTGGACTTGAGATAACATCTCCAATCTCTTGTCCTTTGTCCCTATTGCATTATTACTAAGAAAGATCGAAAGCACGATGTTAGCAGCACTCCCAACAGGATTTGCAGATACTTTCCTCAGTGGCAGAGCATTTCTTGCCCTTCTCTGTGAAATTTCTAGTTTTACTAATTTATTTTTTTTTTATTGAAGACATATACTAAGGGGAGGAATTTAATTAACCAATCCATCTCCTGAATATTTAGCACAGTTTTATCCATGTGTTTGTGCTTGTTTGTGCACATACATGTATATGGAAAGGGAGCTCAGAGCTTATATGAGAATTTCCAAAGCATTTCGGAACAACAACAACAGAAGCCTAAGAACATCCAGTAAGAATGGGGGAAACAAAAAATTATTGCTTATTTGAATAGAACTATGTTAGAAATTTTAACACTTGAACACTTCATTCCACTTGGTACCTAAAAAATATATTGAATATTAATAGTAGCAATACTCACAAAGATAAGTCAGATGCTTGCTGTGGGATGGTGTCTGTTACATTCCACACATTAGCTAATTTAACACTTGCCACTCTTCTTTGAAATAGGTAAGGCCAACCCCACATTGTCCTTCAGAATATTGCAAATGAGAAAAGCGAAATCTTTGGCTGGGGTCATGTAGCAGTGAATTAAAGGGCCAGAATCAGAATCTATTCCTGGTTACCAACCCCATTATCTTGCCAGGAATAGGGTAAATACTCAATAACATGAATTGATTCAATTAGAATTTTGACATGAGGAGGGTATAATAGGATAAGAATGGAATATCTACCCAGCTCTCATTAAACTGTCCTTCAAATCGACTATAATAGTCCTTCTTTTCCATCTCATCTCATAAATATTCTTTTTTCTAATTTTTAAAACATGTGATAATTTTATTTAGTCATCTCATCATTTTGATCATTTAAACAAAATGTGTCTCCAGAGTAAAGCAGGATTCCTTAGAAGTACAGAGAACAGTTGAACTGTCACATCCTTTCTTCCGGGCACTCTACTTCTATTAATGTAACAGAAGGTCGTGTTAGCCTCTTGGTCAGACATATCACGTTGTTAATTGCAGTCAAGGAAACTGAAATCGTTTTCATATGGGATTCTGGAAAACGACATCTTCATCTCTACACTTGCTCTGGGTTTTTGGATACAATTGTAGTCTTTTATGTTCATTTCTGTGACATATTTGAAATACTAGATTCAATTCAATTCTAAGCTAATAAGAATTTTGAGATGCTAATTGCTACATCCGTAATATGAGTATTCCGCTTTTAAAATAAAATGATTAGATTTATAAAAGAATCCACGTCAAGTAGAAATGCACCTTTGGAAAGGGAGAGATTATTATGATATTCTCCATTTTATTGTTACTAACGATGAAATTAATAAGTAGTTATTTAGATAACACCTTCTAATTTGCCTTTAGAGGAGTGAGAATAATCAAACCTATCTATACCCAGTAGAATTAGCCATGAAGCAACAGATTTCAAGAAGGGAACACACTGCTGGAGAAATTCTTTGTTACTCTATACCACAAAATATATGCCTGGGGTGGTTGAGGCATGAGACAGGGTTGTAGAAAAGGACATCCTTGCTGACTTTTTCCTTTTGATTCCTGGTGCACCTCCTGAGACAGCCCGGACAACTGGGCCTGGTTAGACTTTGACACATTTTAAAGCTATGTGAGAAATTAATTAATTAGAGTTATTGCAGGAAAGCAACTAAACAAAATAGGATATTATTTTCTGTAAATCTTAGAAAGAAATAAAGTCACATCACTTAAAAACCTAAAGAAGTTTTCCTGAAATTCTCCCTATGCTTTGCGATAATACAGTTGGGCACTGAAGCATGTCTTACAAAAATCATCACACTCTGGCTTGTTATAAATAAAAGTTTATAAAAGTCTGGACTGGAAATATCCGATCCCAACTTCAATTACCAAAATATCCTGCAGGCAGTTATGGGAGTGGAAATGAGATTTGCATCTGTCATGGGCTCGAGGCTGCCCCAGTGCAAAACACAAACACACGTCTGTGTGGGGAGGAAGTCGATGGAACTAGTTTGCGAATTACATTTGACCTGGTAAATAGTTCTTAGTTGTCAAGGGACAAGAGCCAGAGATTAATGAAGTGGGAAGAGAGAAGGAGGTATTGTATCAACTTTTAAGTTTGGCTACAGAAAATAATTTTTCTTGAAATGCGCCCTGCAAAGATAACATAGGGTGTTGAAGAGGCATACCTGGGGGCATAGGTAGTGAAGTTTTGTCACTATTAAAATGAAAGATTTAAGGTCCATAAAATTAAGGATACGTTTTGTTAAACATCCCCTTAATTGCATGTTTTCATTCTCATCTGGGCCTTATTTTAATTTGGAGATGAAAACAGGTCTCCTGCTTTACAACTAAATGGGAGAGAACACTAACCATAGAGGTATCCCTGTAACGTCATTTTTCCATTTAATGCTTATATTTAAAATGCTTATTTACCTTTCACTATAACCAGATTTGGGAGGGGTCAATTCAATAATTTATGGAGTTGCACTGTATAAAATATGTAGCAATTCCACATTGATGAACTGTCTGGGTCAATTAGAAATGGTCAGTAGTCTATTCAATAAAATCATGGCCTTTAACTTGTGCCTTTGGTGAATGCTTAAAAGATACAGTCTCACATACCTCCTTTATCTTATGTTTAGATGAGATAAAAATGTTTTAATTATAGATGAAATAAATGAAGCAGAAGTTACATGGCATGCCCAAATTCGCAAATCATGGAAGATAAAGAATTTAAATATGGAACTTCCTATGGTATACAAAATTGCCTTAAATTTTTCCATTTCATTGCATATTAGAAAAGGATAACAGATACTATAATGACTGATCCTAATTAATCACTCATAGTTGATAAAAATTCACTATTTGCTTTGCTGCTGGAACTGAAACATTTATGTTCGTTAGTGTTGAAAGAATATAATAGAAACTGAGATGATCAAGAAGATAGAATATTGTGGGGCGCCTGGGTGGCTCTGTCAGTTAAGTGTCCAACTTCAGCTCAGGTCATGATTTCACACTGTGAGTTCAAGTCCCACATCAGGCTCTGTGCCAACAGCTCAGAACCTGGAGCCTGCTTCAGATTCTGTGTCTCCCTCTCTCCCTGCCCCTCCCCTGCTCATGTTCTGTCTCTCTCTGCTCAAAAATAAATAAAAAACATTAAAAGAAAGAATATTGAGAAACTATGAGACAGAATACATTAAAGCAAAATTTCTATGTCAAAGGTTTTTTGTGTTTTTTTTTTTTTTTTTTTTTTTTGTTTTTTTCAGATCTCTGTGTATAGGTCCAACAAGAGCTGCATGGATAGCCAGACCAGAAGAAATTTCTCTATAAGTCTTATCTTTTAACCTCTTACTGCGGAGACAAACACTAACAAGTTAATGCTAAATATTCATTTCCTATGCTGCTCTCTGGGTGATAATCTTCAGAATTATAATCTGTATCATTAGCTAACAAGACATCACTGAAAAGTATTGTCTCTTTCAACTTTTAAAGCTTCTGTAATATAAAACTGGTGATGAAGGTTTTGTTCCATCCCTCAGATTTCTCCCCATATGCTGTGAATCAGCTATGAGTGAAAAGCCAGAAGATAAAAAGACATCCCTATCTATGTATCTATCTATCTATCTATCTATCTATCTATCTATCTATCTATCTGATAGGTACATAAGAGTTGTGTCTGATATGAGACATAACCGATTAATAATAATGTTCTTTTATTACATTTTAATGTTTAGGAAAACAACTTTCCTCTACCCTCTTATGTTTTATCACTGGGGTTGGTGCATTAGACTGACAAAAAACAGATTAACAGGAGGGAAAAAAAACACAAAAAACACATTTATACCTGTAACATGTATACATGCAGGAGAACTTGGTGATGAGTAACTCCAAGGGGTGGTTAGAATTTTGGGCTTATATACCATCTTAACAAGGAATGATAAATTTGTGCAGAAGTGACAAAACAAGGGAGATTTGAGTTGGGACTTGTAGGCACAATAAGTTGCGGGAATGCAGATAAAATTAATGGAAGATAAGAGCTACTTTAGTAAGTAAGGTTTGTTTGTACCGACCCATCTTGATGCTGCCTTTCTGTCTCCAGTGATGAGGGTTGTTTCCCCCCTCTTGGTGCTGAAGACAGAGAGGAGAACACCTTATTCACAAAGGAAGTTTATGTTCTGCTATAGGCAGATGGGAGATGCTACATATGCTGCTTCTTAATTGCCTTCAGTTCAAAATAGCCCATATGCCAGAGTGGCGATGACCATCCATGTCATCCTCCCTACCTTCTGAGAGGAGTGGATGAGGAGAGGTAATGGCCATGACAGTTAAATTTTGTGATATTGAAAGTAATATGGCGTCAGCAATTCTTCCAAGTGGTTTATGTTGCCGGAAGAATTCAGTTTATTCTGATTCTGGTTTAAATCAGAAAAGTCTAAGGGTTTCCTTTCAGTGACATACTGTCCAGTAAAGAAAGAACCATGGGAATTATGATACATTAGATATCCAGGTACTGATAAATTGGGTGCTAGGAAAATTTTGGAAGAGGATAGATCTATTGATCTTCCCACAGAGATGCACAATAACTAATAGGAATGGGAAAATATCAAGTTATAGATAAAATTGAGTGTGACAAAATACTTAAAATGTGAGTTTTATTTTTTAATTTTTTTAACGTTTATTATATTATATATATATATATAGAGAGAGAGAGAGAGAGAGAGAGAGACAGAGAGAGAGAGAGCATGAGTGCAGGAGGGGCAGAGAGAGAGGGAGACACAGAATATGAAGGGGGCTCCAGGCCCTGAGCTGTCAGCACAGAGTCTGATGCGGGGCTCGAACTCACAAACCGGGAGATTATGACCTGAGCCACAGTCAGATGCTTAACCGACTAAGCCAACCAGGCGCTCCAAAATGTGCGTTTTAAATAGCTGTACATCGTATCAGTCATTAATTATGTTAAAGTAACAAATGAGCCTCAAGCGTCTAGCTTATTTCCCACTCATGTGATGTGTTGTGGATCAGCTGTGGCTCTACTTAGGATTTTTTCCCGTTCAGTGTCCAGACAAGAGGAGAGCCCCTGTCAGAATATACTGTGCTTCTAGTGGAGGGAAAAAAAATGGTAAGGGAACCATAAGATAGCTCTTTAGGTTTCTTCTCAGTGGGGTACCTGGGGGCTTCCCTTGGTTATCTCACACTTGGTGAGTTGGAGCCCCACATCCTGTGCTGACAGGGCAGACCCTGCTTGGGAATCTTTCTTCCTCTCTCACTGCCCCTCCTCTACTGGTGTGCATGCTCTCTCTCTCTCTCTCTCTGTGTGTCTCAAAAATAAATGAATAAACTTATTTTTAAAAGAGCAGCAAACATCACTTTCTTTCACTTTTTTTTTTTTTAATTTGAGAGAGAGAGAGAGATAGATCATGAGCTGGGGAGAAGGGCAGAGGGAGAGAGAGAATCCCAAGCCAGCTCTACCCTCAGCACAGAGCCCGATGTGGGGCTCGATCCCACAACCCTGGGATCATGACCTAAACTGAAATCAAGAGTCCTACGCTCAACTGACCGAGCCACCCAGGAGCCCCTCTTTCACATTTGAACACTAAAAGTAGTGCTGTGACTAATATTGATGTTATTGGGTAGGGAAGTAAAATACTCTTGAGGGTATAATTTTGAACAATAGCAATCCATCACATAAAGATGCAATTACTCCTTATAACAAGTCAAAATTTATCTCCTTCTAATTTTTTCTACAATTAGTAAAGTCAATTATTTCTCACCACAGATATGTTCTAGGATCCTCTTACTTCTGTGTTCCCAGTCCTCATCCTCATTCAGCTTACTTTCATTTTTTTTCTTCAACCATGATTGCTTTGCTTCCTACCTGGTTTTCCCCCTCTTCTTTCCTTGTCTCCATCCCCAATATACTCTCTACACAAGAGTCATCTCCTTTAAATACGAATATAATCGTGCTGGTCATGCTGGTGTTTAAAACTCTGTAATCATAATCACTCGTGACAAGACTATCATTCTTCTCCATGGTTAAAATGCCCTACTTGATCTCTTTCCTGATTTCCTCTCTGCATTCTCTTCCTATGCTTTCTCTCTGCCTCCAGATACTCAGTGTAGATCAAAATCTTGCCCCCAACTTTTCAAATGGCTCATTCCTTTCCTTTATTTTGTACTCAGTTTAAATGTCACCTCATCAGACAAGTCTTCCTCATATATCCTGTCTAAAGTAGAACCCCTACCACATTATTTCCTATGTCAGCTGGTTTATTTATTTTATAGCATCAATCTCTAGAATGTTTTGTAATGGGGCACCTGGGTGGCTCAGTCAGTTGAGCGTCCAACTTCGGCTCAGGTCATGCTCTCGCGGTCTGTGAGTTCGAGCCCCGCGTCGGGCTCTGGGCTGATGGCTCAGAGCCTGGAGACTGCTTGGGATTCTGTGTCTCCCTCTCTCTCTGCCCCTCCCCCGCTCATGCTCTGTCTCTCTCTCGGTCAAAAATAAATAAACATTAAGAAAAAATCTTAGAATGTTTTGTAAAGCACTAACATAATATTATTGTGTTCTGAAGTTAGGATGTATGGATCCAGAATCATGAATTATGAATAGAATCAGGCCTCTGGCCATTCCTCCCAGAGACTTACTAGGAAATGTCTTTCTCCTCTGTATAACTTTAGTCTCTGCTGAGTTAGGCTTTATTTCCCAGATAAGGAACACTTCCACCATGGACACAATGATGTTTTCACTGAAACTGGAGCTATGACAGTTGCATTGTCACTTGGGACATCCTATTATATGCCAGTAGACTATCACAGAAAGGAAATAGGTACCATTTTACTGAGGGAAAAGGTAACTCTGATGGTCATGAGGAGCTAGGCCCACAGCTATGTAATCAGAATGGGGAGGAATGTGTCTGGAACTTAGAGAATTTATTGAAGCATATTTTGGGATTTTCTTGCCTGTTAAGAGTGGAAGGAAAATTGCATCTCCCACAGCTTGACAAAACCAGATGCTCAGTCCCCTAGGGAATAAAGATCTGAATCAGCTCATCTAGAATATGGAGACTTAATAGAGCATTTCTCAGCAACCAGACGTTGATAAGGAAAAGGCAACCAAAGTCTCAGACTCCTCAAGAAAGGTCCCCATCATCTGACTAGACACACACCTAAACCAGCTACAGTTCTGGAAAAAGGGCAATCTAGAACGGGTTGTTGTGGATGGAGATAACGAATGTTCTGACCTCAGGGAAAGCCATCTCAGTGAGCACTATAGCTTGTCTCATTAAACCTAATTACTGAATTTTTTTAAGAGAATGTGGTTGGTTACCACCTTGAAGAGTAAGTGACAGTAAAATTAACATGGGTTACAAATAGATCTGAGCAGTGTAAGCAGATGTTTTTGCATATCCTCTTACCCCACCCCTACTTTCAGTTGTGATATATATATCACATATATATATATATATATATATATATATATCATGTATATATGTGTGTGTGTGTGTATGTATATATATATATATATATATATATATATATATATATATATATTTCGATTCCATGGTGGTAAACACTTCTTTGAGTCCTGATGGCACCCCTCCTCAAGCATGTGCCATTAATCTTGCTGCATTTCTAGCTCATAATTTTCCCTGATCATGCAGAAGCCCACTCAGCTCACATACAGGCATTGCCTGGCCGTGCAGGGGTGTTAATGCTGCAGGTGTTGGGATCTGATGCATAACTGTCCTAGCCATCCTCTGCATGGACACTGTTTTGAGGCATTCTACATATTTAATCAGAGGACCTGGTTGAGTTGAGCCCCTGTTGCCTACAACTGTGACCTCAAGAATGTGCCTTTTATTGGCTTTTCCTACTTCATATCACATTTTCCCTGTTCCCCCACTCCAACATTCTGGAATGAACTCCCAACTAAAATACCTGTACCAAAATGTGTGTCTTAGGTTCTGTTTCTGGGAGAACTCAAACTAAGCCAGTTACGGTATCCTTTGGAAAACAAGGATATGGATACATAATGGATTGCATATAACAATTAACTTGGGTGTCTAGAAAGCCAAATAGGACAAGGAATAGCAAAGTACAATTATTTAGCAGCAAAAAGATTTATATTACATAAGCTGGACATCCAGGAAGAATTTTATTGTTGGGAGAAAAGTCCATCTGTCATTTGTGCAAGATGCTTATTATTAGCCATCCTACATTGTTGTGTTTCGTATACCAGATTAAAATAGATCAAACAGAACAACTGTGTAAGTCAGTTTTCTCCTCAGTGTGTTTTTTAATACAGTGCATATTGTGTCTTCTTATTTGTAAAGTGATATGTATTCATCACAGAAAATTTGAATATTATAAAAACATATGGAAATATTACTTGCCAGCCTACCATCCAAGAATTTCCATCAGGTAGTGTGAAACTAAAACAAATTTAAAGTTGTGTGATATATACATTTCAATTCCATAAGTATAAATCTGCAACTGTATTTATATGCCATGTGGATCTAAAGTGCAAAGTCCATATTTCAGACTCATTGTGAATGTAACGCTCAGATACTAGTTCCTTGCTCCTTTACTCCTTCTCCTGTATCTCCTCAAAGCCCCTCAACTGTCATAAGCTTGATAATAATATTTCAGCCTACAAATATTCTGTGGTCTGCTGACCTACTCTTAGATTATCGGGATTGTTAATTATTATTATATGGGCAAATCTACAATGAGACTACGAGGCAAAAAGTTAGAAACACTTTTTGTTTTTAATAATATTGCTGGATTGCTTTTCTGAAAGGTGAAATCATCTTTCTACCAGCTAGTGGTGAATAAAGCCTCCTACCCTTACCAACGGTGGGTTTTGTTTTGTTTTCCTTAAATGGTGAGAGGCCTGATTCATCAGGGGAACCATATTAAGAGGGTATCATAGACAGTGACTTTAACAGTGCATTACTGGGCCTTAACAGGTACCTAAGGATAAGAATGAACATGAAAACTGGATGAGACCTTCTCATGGTACTATCTATACCTGAACTAATCAATGGGGTCTCATCTACTTAATAGTCATTGCTCATTTTTGCATGCATATTGTTGACTTTACAACATAGAAGTCTATTTAAAAACGTAACCCTTACAGGTGTGATATTTTAATAAGAACTAAAATTTTAACTTAAAGCAAAAGAAAACACAAAACAGATCATCCTCAATGCTGTTGAACCCTCTGAGTTAAACCCGAGCCCTCCCCTATGTGTAATGTTGTCCTCATTATTATTATTTTTTTCTGCCAGATGGCTTGCTAATTTAAATCCCTGAAGTGATAGGTGTTTTATTATAGACAACCCACTTGGCTGGGAGAAGACTGCAGCCTTTCACACCTTCGCTGATGAAGTTAATGAGTTCATATCAAGTTTATGAAATTCATTTCACTTTTTCAGATTTGCAGAATTAGATGTAGGGAGGATAAACATGGATTTCAAGTTGGGAATATTTTGATAAAGCTTATCCAGAAATAGTTTTGGAACCAAGAGAAAAAAAAATAATGTTATTTTCCATTAACATGACCAATATTTCTAGTCAAGCTCTTTATTAATTCAAAATCAGTCAATGGCCAAAGGTTTTTAACTGGTTTTCTGCTTTTAAACTCTTGCTTCTCCAAACAACTCTTCATATGGCCATTACAATAGTATTCCTCTGATGTCTCTAACATCATGCAACTAATAATTATTTAAGGTCAAATGTCCTTGGCCTATTGTTCAAGTCCTGCACTCCTCACTTACCTTTCTCACAAGGTTTCTTCTGCACAAACTCTGCACTTTTGCCAAGATGAGACCACTCGTGGTCCAGTCGTGTTAACTTTGATTGGTTCAACTCTGCTTGTATTTCTGGTCTTGGTTTATCTGTTTCTATTTTATGTATCATTTAGATCCCAGCCTAAGAACCACCTCTCTTATTAAGTCTCCTTTATCTCCTCATCTATGCCTCTTCTGAACTCCTACAGGATTTGCTTTCTGTACCACCCATGGGCAACAATTTAGGTGCTGTCTTTTATTGCAGTTAGTTAAATTTATATGTGAACACTGCAGATTATAAGTTATTGGAACGCAGGGAACATGGTTTATGAATTGTTTACATTCCTTACTGTACTGAACAGGTAACTTGGCAAACAGTAGGTGTTAAATGAATATTTATTTAATTTCAAGTCCATGTGTATTTTCTAAGGAATGTTGATATTAAGTGACTCATAATAGTACAGTACAGTGAGTTACTTACCAAGAAAGATTTCAATACAAATTAAATAATGTACTTTCTTGTTGGCACTGCTAAGGTGCATAAACTAGAATTTTCTAATAAGAGGTCTAATTGGATAATGTGGATACTTTAAAATAAGGGTTGAAGTATATGTTTAAAATAGCTCAGACTAAGATATGACATTTAAATGGATACGATATTGTGAAATTAAAGCATCATATGAGATCACGTAACTCAGCAAGTGCAGGTCGATAAAGATATACTTAAAAATTATATAATTTCAGTTTAATAAAATAAGCTTTTTCCTTCTTTAGTTAACTATTATGGAGGGGTTTAGGCTGTTTTCAAGAAGTATTCAGAAACTCTAGCTTAATTTATATACTGCTGAGTTTAAATACAAAGAGTTCTGTCTCTTTTTCTACATCATTTAAATCTTGATCTAAAGATTGTGTAATATGTTAACTGTGTGTTGAAGGAGGTCATGGGGAAGACACACCACTGGTTGAGCTGTGACCTAGGCAATTAGAGGCTCCTCACCCTCTCCCCTGTCCTGGGATATGGGTTCCATTTGCCTTTCCTGATCCAGAGGCTGCTCCAAGGGCATAACCATGAGATGGTGAGGTTGAGAACATCTGCACAGTATACCTGACTAATCCCAGTTAGGGTGTCTTTATAAATGTTTACAATTTGGCAGGCAGGGGTGGGGGTTCACTTGTATTGCTGTTGCCCATGATATGCCTTGAATATAGTAATTCTTATTAAAACTGCCACCTGCCAACCTACAGTGGCCTGCCTCTTTCTTTGGCCTCTCCCTGCCCTCTGACCTTGGAGGCTGGTTTCAGATTTTCACGAAGCTCCCAAAGAGGTTACAACCAATATATGTTTTCTTGCCAAAATATCAGAATGCCAAAATAGGAAACCATTTCTCTCATGCTCTTTGAAATCTACTCCTTGCTTATCAAGAACTAATAGAATCAAGATTGTCAAATATTCATTTATCAACAAATATTTATTTGGCATCTATTATGTACCAGGAGGTATTTCAAATGGCAAAGTATTACAGATGTAAATCTGAACATATGGCATGTCTATTATAATTGGATAAGGTAGATGAAAAGCAAAACATAGTAACTAAATTTACATTATAATATTATAAGTTCTCAAGATAAAAGAAACAGAAATAGGTGATTAGGAATTTGGAGGAGTACAGCTTACCAAATCTAATTTAACTTTCACTTTTGATCTCATGTATTGACCCAGTACAGAGTGAAAAATAGTATCATTGTGTTATATTACATTATGTTGTATTATGTTATGTAGTCCTGAGAACAGTAATGTCAGCAAAGTAAAACAAATCACCAATACATCTTACGTATTTATACATTATTCATTACTAAACACTTGTTTTGTATTTGTTGCTCTTGTGTTGAGGGTAGAGTGGTGATAAAGAGACAAGTTGTCTGCTCTTATGAATCCTATCAGGAAAAAACACATAAGTAAATAAAAAATAAAACATAGTAATAATAATATTGTATCATGAGAACTATTGTCATGTTTATGCAGTAGAGAATAATTGGATGTGTACCTAACAATAGGTGTTTAGAGATGGGCCCTCCCATTGAGTGGGGTAGGGGGGCCTTACATGGGATCAGACCAGAGAGTTAAACAGGGTCAGCTGCCAGAAGCTGGTAAATATGGGTATGCCATAATTATATTTACATTTTAAGATACTTCTTTGACTGCTATACAAAAATAGACTGTTGAGAATATAGAAGGCTATTACAATGATAAGGCAAGAAATGATGGTGGCTTGATTAGATTAGTAACATGTTTTGGAAACAGACCCATGGGACTTGCTCACATGGTAAGTAATACAAAAATGAGAAATTAATTAAGACTCTTTAGCATCTGACTTAAGCAAAAGAATGATGCCATTTACCACTAACGGGAAAGATTGAGACCAGTACAGGATTGGAAGAGGTTGGTATAAATATTAAAAACTCTGTTTTACAGAAAGTTAAATGGTGGTTACCAGGGATTGAAGGAGGGAGATAAGACTGATGTTGTTTAAGGGTACAAACTTGCAATGAGTAGGAAATAAGCCAGAGAGATCTAATGTACCATATAATGGATATAGACAACAAAATTGTACTATAATTATGTAATGTGATAAATATCACCACAATGGCAATCATATGACAATATATAAATGTATCACAGTAACACGTTATACACCTTAAATTTATACGTTATATGACAATTTTTTTTTTTGATTCACAACAACAAAATAAGAATTCTGATTAGCTGAGTTGCCAAGTTTAGTTTGTTAGGCTAGTAGATACCCATGTCAACAAGTCAGTTCGTGAGTTACCTATGATCCTGGGGTTCCGGGAAGAAGTCAGGGCTGGGATTCCATACCAAAACCAGTTTTTTAAACTAAATAAATTAATGAACTTCAAAATTAAGTTAGAGATTTCTTTTAGAAACTATGTCTATATCACTCTGCTCATATACTCCCATAACTGCACAGTTGGTGGCGAGACAGGCCAGAGGCACTCCCTGGGAAGCGATAATCAAAGGCTATCTTTTGCGTTGAAACCACGTGGTAGACGTGGTTTCAATGTAGAGGATGATCTGCAAATATCCTCATCACACTTACTGTTTCAGAATACAAATGAGTTGCTTATACAAAGTCAAACATTTCACAGCTAAATGAAAATCTTTAAATATTCTTTAAGGTGTTTTTGTGGGAAAAGTTAGATCGCAACTGAGGAAATGTAATCAGTATTATCAAGACCAATGGAGAAGAACTGACATACTTTGCATAGCTAAACCTCAGCTTTCAGTGGATAAATCTACTTGGTTTTCTTATTTTTTTTTTTCCTGTGAAAGGAAGTATTAAATTTTAAGCTCATCAAGAAGAAATTGTGTTCATGGTATGTGTTCATTATTCAGGATATAAGAATGACTCATACTGCTAGGATTGTTTTTCCTAATTAATCACATTAAGTTTTATATTCTTCTGATAGCTCTCATTTTTTAAAACACCTCTCTAACCACAGACCAAGCTGGTGTGGGAATATTTCTTCATTATGTGATTTCTTTTATCTCATTTCTGTTTGACTTTACACCAAAATCTCATTGCTACCAATTTTCAATGAGTTAATGGCTGTGGACTCCATCAGGGTCGTAAGGAAAAAAAGCACATGAACTGTGGAAACATTGAGAATTACAGTAGAGTCACATTAATTTTGCTAATTGATATCACTAGCTTGCAAAAGTGAAAAGTACATATTTTAGATGTGTTATTTACAAAATCTTGTAAGGTTTAAACAACTGTAAACTGTAAAGCTTGAGGAGAAAAGATATAAAATAGATGAGGAGCAAACAGTGTATTTAATGTAGTTAATTCCTCCAATCTTACTGTCACCAAAGATACAATGATTAATTCATGACTAGGAAAAAAGTCTGATTGATGGTAAAATGCTAATACTGCTGTACTCACCCTGAGCATAGGCTTAAGGGAGCATCTTAGAGTCCGTGTGGTTCCTGCAGGAGACACTTGCTCCAGCATTGTCTGTTGGTATTTAACTGGACCATTCATTTCCATCCCTCTCTTTTTCTATGTTGTGACTCAAAAAAAAATTTTTTTTTAACATTATACATTGTATATTCCACTACTTTGAACCCACTGTGATGGTCTTTGAAGAATCATGACAATGCAAATTTATTACGTAAATGAATCTGGGCTATTTTGAGTAGTCATTTCTTCTGTGAATCTTCTAAGTTTGGCTAACTTAGTAGCTTATTCTTTTTGTGTACTTCACCTTCCTGACAGAAGATATCAACTTTGATGCGAGTCACTAGTTATAGGTAAAGAAAATGTCAATGTTTGTTCTTTGTTTTTAGACTTCCTTCTTGATTTTTTTTAACGTTTATTCATTTTTGAGACAGAGAGAGACAGAGCATGAATGGGGGAAGGTCAGAGAGAGAGGGAGACACAGAATCTAAAACAGGCTCCAGGCTCTGAGCTGTCAGCACAGAGCCCGATGCAGGGCTCGAACTCACGGACCGTGAGATCATGACCTGAGCCAAAGTCAGACACCCAACTGACTGAGCCACCCAGGCACCCCTTCCTTCTTGATTTTTCAAAATGCTTATCTGAGTAGGCCTAAAAGCTTTGTCACCCATTTCTATTCTTAGGATGCTAATGAGATACAGTGTATGGCATGCATAGGAGAAGTTTGTTTTCCTCCTATTTAAAACTAAAAATGACTTTTATAGTACAGTTTTCCTGAGAATAAATCAGATACTTAGCATTACCTTGCTATGTATGATTTTCTTTTTTCTTTTCATAAAGAAAACAAAATAACATAGTAAATTTCTATTAAGTAACTGGCTTGCATCAAAATGGGATTTCTTATCTCTAAAAGTAGATTTAAATTAAATAAAGGTTGTACATTGACTATATTCTTTACAACAGGAGAATTTATTGGCAATTTTTTTTAATGTTTATTTTTGAGAGAGAGAGACAGAGACAAAGTATGAGCAGGGGAGGGGCAGAGAGAGAGGGAGACACAGAATCCAAATCAGACTCCAGGCTTCGAGCTGTCAGCATAGAGCCCCACACGGGGCTCAAACTCATGGACCCCGAGATCATGACCTGAGCCGAAGTCGGCCTCTTAACCGACTGAGCCACCCCTGGCACCCCAGCAATGTTTAATATTAAATCTACTAAAACTTTTTTCCAGAGCGATATGAATAGTGCTAAGCTGAACTTTTTATAAGACTATGGCATAATGAGGCTCAAATACAGATTTAACAGTCATGCAATTATTATACATATATGTTTTTATATATCTTCTATGGAAACACACACAAATATGTAGTAGGTTTTTTTTCTATGAAATTTGTGCTGTGTTTTGCTGCATAGAATCAAGCTTGAGATGAATACATGCATCTCATTTTCAAGTGAAGTGAGATGATTTCTATCCTAGCTCTTGTAAAAAATAAACTTGCTCACACATGTAAGGGTTGTAAATTGCAGCAAATTGTTCAGTACTTTCCTATGAGTGGCAAGTTTCTCTTCTTTCACAGAAATTGAGAACTTGGGATGGTTGGTAAATTTCATCTTCAGTGTATAATCGAACTATAGGTCACAAAGTTCTTCCTCTTTTCTCCAAGTCATTTCTTAGGCTGAGAAGATTCAAAGAAAGGGTCACCTCCCTGTTATACACTTACTGTGAAAGAGGGTCATGGGGGAGATACTGTTCAGTTTTGTAGTGCGACTCCTCCGGATGGTTTTCAAGACGACTTGAGATCTACCAATGTATTTCCTTACTCTCAAGACCAAGAGGCAGTGGCAACATTTCAACATTCCTTTTGCAGCATAATTTTTTTTCAAAAGATTCGCATTCCATTTTCTTTTAAGTCTAAGACTCTCATCTTGTGAAGTCAAAACATTTTCTGAAGGGCCTTAAGGGGACTTACTCAGCTGCTTCATGTGATTAAAAAAAAAAAAAAGTGTGCTAAGCAGACAGGTTTCTGTAGCCATTCTTCATCTTCAAAACACTTATCAACATCTGCAATTTACCTTTCGACTCACGCTGTTAAGAATTCTTCCTTTGTTAAACCATCCGATTTCTGTAGGCAGCAGGAGAGTTAAGAGCTCTTTTCTAGGTGTTTCCAGGGTTTCTAAAGCAGCTGCAAATAAGATGTCATTGTTTAATAAAGTTAACCATTTTTGAACCATCATCCAGACATTTGTTTTGAAAATTTCATTTCCAATGATTTTTTGATTCCAGCCCCTCTCTGTAAAGAAAGGAGTGTGCCGTGACATTATTTTACAAGGGGTGAAACCTCGCATGAAGCCCATCATTGAAAGGGCACTATCAATACAGATGTCAACTCAGTTCCTCTGAGATAAATCTTTTGTTTACAAAACTTTAAATATATCTTGTCTTTGCCTCCTCTTCATGGAGTTGGTTGCAACAGAAAAAGTTTTCTTGGATTTCAACATCATTTACAAATCTTACAAATGCTATAGCTTGACATTTATTGGCGAAATGTGTTGACTCATCAACCTGGAGAGAGGAGCTGTTGTTTTTCAGTTTATTATGTCCAACCTTTTCAGCGTGATGTGACACACCACCAATACATCAACTTATTTACTATTTGAAAGTGGAATCTTTTGTTTTATCATCCTGCATCTTACAGCATGTTACTTGCTCTAATTGCATATGCTGGCATTATTAGTTTTCCTTTTCTGGGCAGTAAGTTTTGCTGCTACTAAGTAAATTGCTTCCGGGCCTTTCAGAACTAGGTTTTGTTGTTTGTTTGGGGATTCCAATCACTGTTTAAGCTGATCAGCGCTCTATTTGTCAAATGGCTGTGACTTCAGTGGAGCCACTGGTATCTTTTAAAGTTGTTTTCCATAGACAGTGCCCAGCGGGATAGAAGACCTGAATTACCACTCATGTAAGACGTCTTCAGGAGTAACTTCCATTGGAAAAATGGGAATTTGTGTCTCCTGACACAGGGGATTTTAATTTTTCATCATTAACCTCATCGAAGTTTCCCAGAGACCTAGACCTAGGATCTTCCTCTTCTGTTTCACATTTCATCTTCAAAAATTGTCATCTTGGACCTCAGATATGTTTGTAATACGTGTGTAATATGTGATATATAGGTAATCAAATGTAAAACAGAATAACAAAACATTGCAGAAAAATTACAAACGCCTCAAAATACAATTTATTCCTAAGTCACACCATCCACACTTGATAACATTTGACTCAAGGGTAAAGAGGTAGAAGCAGGCTAGGGAAGGAGAGTAGTTTGAAACGTGGCATCTAAGATTTCCTTCTGTAGAGTAACAATTTCTGTCGGGTCTCCACCCTCACAGTCTCCCTCTTGGTTGCATGCGCTTTGGCTGAAATTCAATACATTGGTGTTGTATGGGTCTTGGTATCTTGATAAACATGAGGAGGGGAGGAAGACAGGAATCTCATGAAAAAAGCTGAATATTCCACACATTATTTAAGGAGAGACTACTCTAGAGCTGGAGGGAAACGTCTCCATTATGCTAGCAAAGATTTCTTAGTTTCCACTGCTTTCAATGAGACAGGATCAGAATGTGCAAAAAGCCCTCTTGGAATGACTCAGGAAGGCTACACCCGAAGCCACAAAAGCAGATTCTGCTATTGACTCTTGGGCCAGCTGGACTCGGTTCTCTCGTCCATTAATCTAGTAGGTTAAATGATGAGGGAACTTCAGGTTCTGAGATCCTACAAGTTTGCTCCTTTATCTCAATAGGATGATCAAGTTTAAAGGAAAGGTATTTCTCCCTTTATCATAAACTCAGATTTTTAAAAAACATTCCTCCAATTGCTACATTGGAGAATTTCACTCCTTCTGCTTTGCTCCTTTTAAATAAGGAGGCACCGTCTTCTGAACTATAGTATGCCATCTGAAGAAATGAATGCTTTGAAGTAGCACAGAGGGAAAGAGTAATAGGTGAGGTGACACAGAAAGTTAAGCAGAATAACGATGGTAATAAAATATGGACATCACTTCTTCCCCCCTTCTGTTCTGCCTCAGGTTTCAGAGTCCGCATTTTCACATCCTACAAAGGATGTGGGGAAAATCTCGTTTGAAATGTGCCTTGCACATAGGTACTCAGTCTGTTTATCTAGGACAGTCATGCCATGGTTCAATCCTCAAACTGCACGACTAAATATTCAGCATCTGTTATACTCCTCCACACTTTATTGTTGCTTGGAAGCCAAAAAAATCACGCCTTCCTCTCTTCACACAACAGAAGGTAAACTATTGCCACTCAGATGTTAAATAATGCCATTGCAAAAAAAAATGCTATGTATGAAAGGTAATTAAAAAATAAACTCGTATGCCACTTGAAGAATTTTTTCTAAGGTTATGCTAGCCACTGGGATGGCTCAGTTGGTTAAGTATCCAACTCTTGGTTTTGGCTCAGGTCATGACCTCACGGTTCATAGGTTCGAGGCCTGAATCGGGCTCTGCACTGGCAGAGACAGCCTTCTTGGGATTCTCTCTCTCTCTCTCTCTCTCTCTCTGCCCCTTTCCTGCTCATGCTCTCTTTCTCAAAGTAAATAAACAAGCATTAAAAAAAAAAAAAAAAAAAAAAAAAAAACTACTGATCACTTTCAAATCTCTCTTAAGTGTATTAACCAAAAAAGCAGGAGCTTCAAAGTTAAAATTCAAGTTATAAACTTACTCACTTTTGGAGTACCAATTCACTCAGATTTGCCCTTTAACAACACTGGATTATTTATGTTCATTGACATGAATAAAAGCTGGAATGTCACCTCATATATTCCTCTCTGACTCTAAAATTGTATCTAACTTTTAAAACGAGGATTTTAATAGTTGAACATGGGTGACATTCTGATATGTTCATTCACAGTGGCAATACGGAGGTCAAGCAATAACAAATGTAATATCCTGGGCGTTTTATGATACTTTGCTAATTGGTGGATGGAACCTCCATTCAAGGCCATAGTCTTATAATAAAATCAGCATCAATAATCATTCTAATACAAACCCAAGTATTAGAAGGTTAATAAAAGGAGTCTTAACCTTGTAAGATAGTAATAAAGAATGAAAAATGTCATTGTCAGATATGCTGGGTTTGAATCCCAGCTCCATATTTCGCAGGCAGGGCCCATTATTTATATCTCTCTCATCCTTGATTTCCTTTTTGTGAAAGGAGTTATTGAATACCTCTCTCATTGGGTGGTCTGTGCATTAATTGACTATGTATCTACAGCAGTGAGCACACTGCCTTGTACTTGAGAGAGTGTAGCCCATGGAAGTCCCCTTTATCTACTGCTTCTGATCACTAAGCTCTGTAGAGAAGGGTCAGTATCTCTTTGACTGTTGCATTCTCATTGTGTGACCTGCCAGCCAGCACATAGTGGACTTGCTCCTGTTACATTTCTCAACTCGCTTTTCTTTTTCTGTCCTCAGCTCCCACAACATACTGTGTTCTAAAAATTAAAGTTGTAGCTGCTTCTACACCTTCTTCAATTCTTTCCTACATCTGAGACAAATTGCTATTTCTAAGAATATGGAGAAACAATATTTAGAGAGGCAAATACTTATTTTTCTAATCAGGGACATTCTAGAAAGTGTAGCCCAGTAGTTAGTCTCTAGCAGTCTTACTTACCTAGAGAACTAAATATAAGAACCAATACTCTCCTAACTCCATGCTGAGTATGGATAAGAAGAAATCACATTTCTCCCATCTATGCAACTTTAATAATTGTTACTTGTTAGTAATGTCTCCTTGGTAATGAACAATGTATATCATATGTAACACTTTGTCATAACCCTGACCTATTTAGCAGCAGCAATTGGTAGATCTCTGATACCCTGGAGCTTGGATGTCCATCCAAATGGTAACTCATTACAAAAGTTAGCCAAGATCTACCTTCCTCCCTTTCCTGTGTTTCCTAGATACCTTCCACTCTTCATGAGTAAGAGTCTTGTTTTGGAGTTCCTGGAGAGTTATTTTTTAAACCTTCATGGCCAATGCTCAGCTCAGGACTGATGCTACCATGGTGGTTATTAGGACTTTGACATAATCACTACTGTTAACAAAGATGGAGGGGCATTTCTCCCCACCCACGTTTTGGTTCCCTAACATTCAGGTCCAGGTACTCATGGGTGAATGGCAGAGAGGACGTGCTTCCCAAAATCCATCGTACTCCACTAACCAAGCCATGTGCCCTCCTCAACATGGCGTCCGCCTGGAAGGGCACCTTGTCACAATTTCACAAGGAGCCTCTTCAGCTAGTGATGTACATTGTTTCCCTCTCCCTGACACCAGCACTAGAGTAAGAAGAGTTATCAACTTACTTTTAATGGATTGGCATTTGGGTTACAAACAAGTATTTTTGGCAATCTTAAATTGTTACTCATAATGAAAGCTTTTTCCTTCCCTGTCTCCTAATGTGTATCAGTGCCCTCATCTTAGGGAGGCAGAATATTTCTGATTTGAGGGAAGTTATGTGATTATATACTTCCTGTCACAAATTCCCAGTGCAAAAAAAAATTCTTAGTTTTATGTGTATCGACATTAGAGGTATTAAATATTTCTTCTTAGCCTCCTCCCCAGCTTGGAGGGAGGCTTCTTCTCTTCTCCATGGTAGGTTACATCCAAAAATAGAAAGAAAAAGATTTCTGACATAAACCTCAGGGCTAATTCAGAATATCTGATTCCATAAATGTTTTATAAAGTTTCTACTTACATACATTTTTCTCACTTCAAAAATTAACATAACCTATATGTTTATACATACCCGCATACATACATAGATACATAGTCTTTGACTTTCCCCAGTCTAGTTCTTTAACCATTGTAATTCTGGACTCCCTGAGGGAAGTATTTTTTATTGTAGAAGAATTGTACAGAATAAGCTATTGTAAAAGCCATGAATTCTGTCTCAACTAGATTCCTGGTTGAAATTCAGCAGGATAGAAAGACAATAATTCAAATCAGGAACCATTTATTGGATATACCAATTTTACTGTCCTTTCATTCTTACCCACCAACATAGATAATGGGAGAAATTTTTTTAATGGAATGACCCAATATGAATAGGAAGCTTACATGAAATGAACTTTAGGCATGTGTGTTTCAACATTGCGATACATTATGGAATGGTCAACACATCTGTTCACTAAAATAATTCTCCCTTCAACCTGGTATGTATGTGACCCTCTTAGATCTTTTATATTTTATGGCCTCTGTCATTAGTTTAGGATAAAAATAATATTGCACTTACTTAACTTTGAAGATAATTTACCAAAGATCCTCTATGTTCTAGTGATAATGTCTTTTTTCCTTCCTACAGATCCCTTTCTTTAATATATTGAAAGTGTAACATCCCTATGACTTAGAACATCCTATTCCAAGAGTTCACTAGTGGTCACTAGACTTTCTTCTGGAGAAGGAAGTTTTATTTGTGCACCCCCACCCCCACCCCGCCGCCCAGCTCTCTGCCAGGAATGAAAAGCTCCAGAAGGGCTAGTGGGTGCTGGGTGCCTGTGGGATGCTCTTGTGGTTGCGAAGCCTGAGGCAGGTATCACCACTGATCCCCCAAGTTCCGGAGAGCCCTCTCAGCTCAGCATTGGCTGGAAGGCCTCGTTACCATCAGTAAGGTTGAAAAGGACTGCATTCTTCCCCGCAGAGGCTGGAATTCAGAGAGCCTGGAAGCTAGAAAACTCACACCGACTACTTTAATTTCATTGTTCCATATCACAAGAGGACTAACGCCCAAGTGCCTCTTTTCAGTATGAACTCTTCCTCTCCCCCCACCACTCCCCCCCATAATTTTCTGTGACAAACTTCCCTAAGTTTGTCCCTTGTTTAAAACATGAGCCAAATCATGGCACTCCTATACTTAAACACTACAAGGGCTCCTGTTTCTTTAATAGTAAACATCCAAAGCCTTACAAGATCTGTCTACCCACAATTATAATCTTTTTGACTTGTGACCTCAATTCCTACTACTTCCCTCACTTTCTGGAGTCACATTAGCTTCTCACTTTTCTGTGGAGAGCCCAAGCATTCTGTCATTTCCAGGCGTTCTCCTCCTGATGTTTTCTTTCCTGGAAACATGCTTCCACCAGATAACCATCCACATCCATTTCCACCCGAAATAGTCTTTCCTGACCTTCTTTAAGCTTCTGTTCAAATGTGAGCTTTCCAATGGAACCAACACAGACTTAAATACTCTCAGAATTCTTCTCGTGCTTTATTTTTAAAATGGATGCATATTATTTTATTCTATAAGGACTATCATAGATCAGTATACAAAGAAGATTTTTATACTGTTTTAAAAAGTTTCAATAGACTTTATTTTTAGAAGAATTTTAGATTTACAGAAAAATTGAAACAATAGTCCAGAGAGTACTCACACACTCTGCACAGAGTTTCCTCATTAGCATCTTACTTTACTTTGGTACATTTATTACCATGAATGAAACAACACTGATACATTATGACCACCTAAAGTCCATATTTTATCCAGATTTCCTTAGTTTTCACCTATTGTCACTTCTTTCTGATTTTTTTTCCCCCAGTTCTTGGTCTTGTCATTTTGGCCCATGCCTTATTTTTGGAACTTATTGTCTTTATATATAGCACAGTCTCATACCCTCTTTTCATTATCTGATCTGAGCAGCCGTGAGTATCTCTGTGGCTTTGATATATCACTGCAACAGATTCTCTTTCTCTTTCTAGAGATAATGTCCACTCAATTTATTGCCCTTTCTTAATTCCTGTTGCCAAGTCCACACAAAGATGCAGACTTCCCCAAACTGACAAATCCCATACCTGACGAAGAAATCCTAAAATCAGAGAAGGCACATTCACGTACAGAATAGGCTACACTACTGAACTATCTCTCTAATGAGAATTGCTTAAGCATGATTTGTGATTGACATCATTTGTGATTGACATCTTTTTGGTCAACATTCTATATTCCTCCACTCCTTTCCAACTTCCAATTTAATAATCTCTCTGTTCTCACTTTGGCAAAAAATCCACTTTCAGAACTTGCCAGGCGAGTACCTGGAAATATTCACACTATTTTTTTGCTTGGGTTTACAAATCATAACTATAGCATTGTAATATTTTATATTTAAATGCATGCATTGTTTTGACATGTCCCTGTCTCCCCACTTTGGATAAAAAGCAGAGAATTGACATTCTTCCAATTTAAATTTGTTCTTATAGACTGTTCATCTCAAAAGTATCCTTAGTCAAGAGTTGTGGGTGTTTTATCTGGTTTTGTAACTCTCTTCTGTATTCTTTCGAACTAGGAAGAAAATCTCCACTGTGTTCAATTGGATTGCCCTCTATAACAAAGTGTTCTACTAGCTCACTGAGTTTTCTCTTCAAGCATTTCCCAGTAAGCCCTAGATTTTTATTTTAAAGATCCTAATCTGATTTTCCAGTTCACTGTTTTACTGACTAAATATACTTATGCAGCAAGCTGCTTTTAGCACAGGCTGTTGCTTAAGTCTGAAGCTCTTTTCCTCCTTTTGTAGCAGCCTAATTTGCTGGCTTCATTCCTTATGATTTGTTTTCATATACAAGCTACCATATAAAGGTCAACAGTAAGAATCCAATATCCTGAAACTGAGCATCTTGGTCATTATTTAATGTGTCTCCTTTTCTCTGACTCAGGTATGAAAGAAACTTTGCTTGGACTTAGGACACAAGAATATTTTGTTTTGTCCCATAGAACAAATATGTTTGGTAAGAGCTTGGGCCTGAATGCATTTACTGTCTCTCAGAATCAATATTGGATAGCCGGAGCATTTCCATTCCACAGCTCCCCCCAGACAAAAACAACAGAGCACAAAAAGATACTTTCTATAATAATCTGTATTTTAAAGTAAGAAATTAAGGGTTAGAAGAGATGCCAAATGGACCATTATTCGGCCTGTCTTTAGTACAGGCACACAGCACCGAAGCCAGTAAAGCAGGCTTTCTGTTGCTACTGTGCCATTATGCCTGCGTCCCCATCCAGAGGGACCACTGCTCAGTATTAAAGGGCCATATATATATATATATTTTTACTTTGCTGTTCTGTTGAAAACTTAGATTACAATGTCAGGTAGAAAGCGCACTCCAATTCGTGGGGCCCCTGCCTTACAGCCTGTTAGCTTCTCTCAGCAAGCCAATAAACAAGAATCTGCTGGTATGGCTCTAGGCTTGATGGGGTTCAGGGCTGGCTGCCCCAGAATATGCCACTTTGGCATGTGGATTATTTTGAGGTAAAGACAATTAAAACCCAACAGACTCAACAAGAGCTTTTTATCTTGCCCTTAACTGGCTTAAATAAATAAATAAATAAATAAATAAATAAATAAATAAATAAGACTGGGAGCCTGTTCCAGGAAGAGTGGTTTTGGTTCTTGTTTATGTAAGACTTCTGTTCGTATGGCAAACATTTGCTTACCATCTACTTGCTCCTCCTGTCTTCCTGTGAACTGTCTTCCTCCTCCTCTCTGAAGTCCCAGATCAGACCCCTTTCTCCTTAGCCCAGGATGGTATATAAGCCTCAATGCCTGACTGTCCAGGAGCCTCTCATGCCTTGTGGATCTTTCATACCTATGTAATTAAATTTGATTTTCTCCTGTTAATCTGTTTTATGTCAGTGTAGTTACTGAATTGGCCTAAATAACTAGAAGGGGGGAAGGGAAAAGTTTTCCTCCCCTATAGGCTACAATTGCTCTCAGACAGATTGTAGCCAAACATAAGGAAACTGGGAGTGTGGGATCTGTGCCCTTGCCAAGGAAAGTTTATATTACTCAGTCCTGATAAAAATAGATATTCTAATTAGCGGAAATGCAAAGGCTCTTTAATCATTGAGAAACTGGACTTATCAATGTAAAGGTATCAACTTTCAAATGTGTATGTTTTGTTTTGTTTTGTTTCCTGAGGAGATCAATAGATGGGAATGAGATTAAAATGATGAACTACTAAAAAGAAAAAAAAAAAAAGGTTAACTACTGTGTTGACTTCCTCTCACGTAAACCTTACTACCTATTGCTTCCCAAACTAGTCTCTGCCCTTTGACATCCATGATTTTTTCTCCTACACTCTTCCATCTGCCTGAAGTCTCTCACATTTACCCTCTTGTTTCCTCCCCCTCCTGATTTCCCTGAACACTCGTCTTTTGTCTCTGTATCTCTTTAACACTTATTAATTGGCATAAGCATCTAATGTGGAGCAGATGTGGATCCTCTCCCAGTCACTAAAATTGGGTATTGAGTGTAGTAATGATCATGTTTTACCAGTAACAATAATGGGCAGCCATTGCAGAAGCATTATTTTCGTGAGGGTTTTGCCTAATTCACTCATGTAATCCTCATGCTACCTGCCACTCAGTAGGCACTGTTGTTATTTCCATTTTACAGATGAGGACAGTGAGGCACAGAAGGAGTAAGTGTCTCCAAGTTCATACACCGAGAGAATGGCAGGGCCAGGCTTTGGTGCCAGCTCGTCTGGTGTCAGAATTCTTACCGGTAACCAGCACACCAAACAAGTGGTCGAGTAGTAAAGGTGCCTACCCCATAGGACACTCAATAAACGTTAGTTTTCTTCCCATTGTCTTCCCTCCTTTTGAACCTTTAATAAAAATGATATCTTCACTTAAGTAATTCAAATGACAAATATTTACTTCATTCCTCCTCTATCCCAAGCACCGTTCTCCATGGCAGGGGTAAAGTGGTGACTGAGGCAAACATGTGACTATCACACATTAGATTACACTTGTAATATATTTCAAAAAAAATTTTTTTTACATTTATTTATTTGAGAGACAGAGAGTGACAGAACACAAGCAGGGGATGGGCAGAGAGAGAAGGAGACACAGGATCTGAAGCAGGCTCCAGGCTCTGAGCTGTCAGCCTAGAGCCTGACGCAGGGCTCGAACTCACAAACTGCGAGATCATGACCTGAGCCGAAGTCGGACGCTCAACCGATTGAGCCACCCTGGCACCCCTCATTTGTAATATTTTTATTCTCATGAGTGGCCCCTGTGGGATGATATCTATGTCTCTCCTAGCATTTTACACACAGCACAGACACCACAATTAGGGCAAAAACTATGTGAAAAATGGGCAAGAGATTTAAGTTCTGTGTGTCTCAGTTTCCAGATAGGTAGTCTGAGGATAAGAGTGCTGTCTCTTAGGGTTGTGGGGATCATTAACAAGTTAATTCAAGTCAAGCACTTGGAACCATGACTGGAATCTATCAAGTGCTCCATTGCTCTGTTATTGTTCATCCTCGCTGTTCCCCCCATCCCACCCCAAGTGCTTTCCACATGTACTTCCCTCAGTAAGTATTTGCTGAATAGACAACGCACAAAAAAGGGGAACCACTCCCAGCACTGCTCAAGATAATGCTATTCCTTGAAAGCTATTTCTGCTTGACTAATTTGCTGTGATTTTTAAATTTCCTTTAGTGTATAATGCCGAACACAAATCTTACCTATGGGAAGGTCTGCCTTTGGCCTCTATATACTATTAGTAAAACATAAGCTTTCATCATTAGTCAACTAATGAATGGGGGTTCAGCCATTGCTGGAGAGATTTGAACTCAGAAGGGAAAAGGGTTATTCTTTTTTCATTGTAATGAGCCTATTTATATGAGAATGAGTCATTATGTCTTTGGTATGAAGCCTGTGCTTTTTGAACAGTTTCTTGAATTTTATTCCTTTTCTTCCCTTTTAACAAACCCTTATTAGTTTCTTCTTCTGACTCATTCTTTTGAGAAAGGATACTTTTTTCCTAACGTCCTAGACAAAACAGTTTCAGACCCTTGTTTTTGCTGTTAGCAATATCACATTGCCTTTGCTGGAGAATTTGGTGGAGAGGTATTTAAACTTGACTTAAATTAGTTCACTGTAAAGAATTCACTGTAAAACTTCTATCCAAATCACCTCTAGGAATGTTCATTGCAAAACAATCTCTCAAGGGGTCCATGTGCATTTTATGTATAGTGTTATTAAGTCTCCTGTGACTGTGGTGGTTTCACACTGGACTTAAGCAAAATATGAGTCAGCTAATAAATGTGAAAAATTTCAGGATGGCATTTATAATCAAACAGGAAACAAATTTTCTGGCAGATTATGCCATGAGTATATTCATTTAATCAAGCATTTATTGAACATCTCCTAGGCATTATGCCAGGCATGGTGTTAGGTGCTGGGATCAGTGATGATGAACAAACATTCTCTGCTCTAAAGGAGCTCTCAGAATAGTTTGAAGAAGCAGACTTGCAAACCAACTGCTTTTCTTTTGATTGGAGAAATGGTAGTGGCAGATGGCAGATGGCAGCGGAAATACCTAGTCAACCTGGTGGTGAGAGAAGGGTCAGGAAAACTTGGAGGAGGTAATGCCAAAGCGAAATCTTACAGGATGGCAAGGGTTAGCTAGACCAAAGGTCTAGCTACGTAGGATATGGCATGAACAAAGACCTAGGAGTGAGAACTAGTAGAGCAGGTCTGCAGAATAGCATGTGGTTCTATATTGCTTGCGTATAAAATATAAGATGGAATGTCACCAGGCGAGGTCAGATCTAGGCAGGAGGGAGTTAAGTTATCGTGGCTTGTTTTTTTACTTTCTGTCCTTTTAAGGAGATGCGGCTTTAGCCTCAGGGCTATGTGGTGTTAGTTATAGGTTTTAAACCTGGGAACGCCATGGTCAGATTTGCATTTAGAAATATCATTCCACAAATTGTGTGGAGACAGGGCTTTGAGCAACCCAAGTTTGGATGTACAGGGTGCTGTAGAAAGCTGTAGTTGCAGGGCGCCTGGGTGGTTCAGGCCGTTAAGCGTCTGACTTCGGCTTAGGTCATGATCTCTCAGTTGGGGAGTTCGAGCCCCGAGTCAGGAGCCTGCTTCAGATTCTGTGTCTCCCTCTCTCTCTGCCCCTTGCTCGCTCATGTGTGTGTGCGCGTGCGCGCGCGCACGTGTACGTGCACGCGCTCTCTCTCAAAAATAAATAAACATTAAAAAACACTAAAAAGAAAGCTGCAGTTGCAAAAGATAGTAAGAGCTTGAAATCAAGTTGTGTAGTAAAGCTGTAGAGGACAAATTTAAAACACTTAGTACATGAAATCAGCAGAACTCAATGCTTGTTTGGATATGGGGAATGATAAGGATGAATCCAAGATTGTTATGTCAGTAATTAAATGTATAATAAAAAGGAAATCAAATATTTTCAATTAATTCAAAAAGTTCAATTAATTTTTAATATTAAAAATTCATGTTTTCGATTAATTCAAATAATTTCAATTAATTTACACAGACACCTTGTCTAAAGGAAACAACAAAACGCATAGGTCATAATAAGCAGATCAGATTATAGAATGGTCTTTTTTTCCTGGCTCTAAAATAAGTAAAAAAAAAAAAAAAAAACGGACAAACTGAATACTTTGTGAAAAAACTGAAATTGCAGAAAAATTAGTCATTTTGTACCAATCCATGTAAATGTATCCTTGGATAGTTGAAACTAAGACATGAATTAGCTGGATTTATCCTATCAACTCTTGTCTTAATGCCATGTTGGCAATGAAGCCAGACTGTCTAGTCTTGGTTTTATATTTCTGCTGCCTTGACAAACCATAGAAAATGAAACATTAGAGAGTCTTGATCCAATTCCATGATAGCTGCAGAAACCTAGCCCGAGGGTTTGTTTACTATTGTTGGTGTTCACAGTTTCTGCTGATAGCCCAAGTCTGGCTGAATTAGATACTATTTTAGTTGGATTGAGGGTTCCAACTGTGCCTTCTTTTTCTCTGATGAAAGGAAATTCATAGCCTTTAGTTTTAATCTAGGTACAGCGATACGTATGTCCTTCATTCTTGGTAAAAAAACAAAACAAAACAAAACAACAACAAAAAAAACCAAAACACACAACTCCAGCAGCAGCCCCATTTTACAGATAAGTAAATGGAAGCCAGGGACGTCGGAGAGCTAGAAGTGAAGGAAAGAGGATTTGAACTAGTCCTTCCAGAATGGGTGTAAATGTCCTTCTAACAGTGCCCAAAATAAACCATAGTGTTCTAATCACTGGACAGAAAGAACGTGACACCAATTATCTTCAGTCGCTCTATTATAATTTAGCACACAGCTTTCTTTTTTCCGTTTTTTTTTTTTTTTTCTTTTTCTTAGATAAATACACTTGCTTAAGCTAAGGGGAAAGTGGGATAGGAACTAAAATGTATTCAGTGCTTACCTTGGGCCTCACACATGAATTAGGAAGTAGAAGTAGCAAAGGTTTCGAGTCCTGTTGCCTGGGGTCTGACTCCAAGCACTCCTGTGTGACTGAGCAATCATTTAAACTCTAGAAGTCTCATCTTCATAAAACTGAGTTTTGAAAAGACTAAATGCAATGTTCCAAAAATACTGCATAAAATAGGTAGCCTCTCTTATATCTCTAACCATTGGTCTGGGTTATTTCATACACATAAGTCTACAAAACAATTTAATGAGGTCATTTAAAAGTTCTTTAAATTTAAATATTGATATAACTGAGACAGAAATTAAACGAAATGTCAACATTGTATTATTAGAATGAAACAGATGCAGATTTAAATTTCAAATTAATTTAAAAAAGTATTTGTTCTATAATATGGATTAGAATGTATTTATTAAAAATAGTATATTTCTTATTTACTTGAGCCAAGAACTTGGCTTAATATTTTTTGTATATATATTTAATTCTAAAAACAAACTGTAAGGTAAGTAGGATTTGTCCTTTTTGGATAAATGAGAGAACCTGTTTTTGGAGACGTTAACGAACCTACCCAAGGTCACACATTAAGAAAATGGGGAGCAATTTAGCACTCTAATCACACCATTAAATAGATACCTGCTTTAAAGCAGATACCTTCTGTGATCGACCTGTTTTGCCGAATCATGTTTCAAACTTGTAAATACTCTAAAGAATTATACAATTAAGCTTGAATGTTGTTGCACAAGTGACCGTGACCGTATATACTTGGGCCAGTCCCGTGTATTAACTGCATACATCATGAACCGGTTCCACCCCATTAAAGCTGCAAAAGAAATTTATAGAAAGACTATTGAGTGATTTACAGTCTCAGTGGGGAAGCTAAGACATGGAAAATCATCGGTAATATGGCAGGCAGACCAGAAGCCACAGTCAAAGGCCACCAGTGCTGTGAGCACCAAGCGCTGCTCTACACAGGTAAGGCCTCAGCTCCCATCCTGCGTTGAGCACACACTTCCAGCGCAGCACCCCTCCCCCGAACCCCAGGGATCGGGTGCCTAACCTCTGCACTTGCCCCTGCTGGCCTCCAAATAAGCTTCTGGCCGGCTTTAGGGGAAACTGGCAAAGAAACTATCAGGCAATTTCAAATCTTACTTGAAGTGTCTTGGCTTCCCTCCATCCTCATACAGAGGAAGAGGGTTAAAGTTCTGAGAGGCAGCCCTCCCCCACAAAAAAGACAAATATCGTTTCCATTGCACAAGTCAAAATTCTCAGGCAATTCAACTTCTTTATTTTGAATTTGTACTTATCAAGCCTTTTCTTGATATATCTGTCTTGAGTTTTTTCTTTTTAAGGCTGAGTTAATCGTGAATGTTCAAAATCATTTTGTAACATGCATTTTCAATTGACCCCGTGTACATTATGCTTTTGTTTTTGGTTATTTTGGTTCTTTACATAACCTGAGAATTTTGGAAAACTTTGTGAGTCAGTAACATCTAATCCAAAAATATTGATTAGTAATATGCATAAGGCAATTATGCTATATATTAGTCAGCCAGGTGACTCATGAGATTCTAAAATTTCAAGAATAAAAGTCATGAAAAGGTGATTATCTTATACTGACATCATAATTTTTTAAATGAGCAGAAAAGAGTCCAGAGATGTAAAGTGATTTTTTTCCCCTAAATCCTATAACTAGATAGGGATAAAATAAGGAGTTTATTTGTCTTTGTGTATAAGCTTATACCTACCACAGTAAGCACTTCTTGAATTAAACTGGCTTGAGCCAAGTTTCCGTGATTCTCCAACCTTTCCACTATGGATGGTCTAGTCCTTTCAACTCTTTTCTCACCTTTTAAGTTCTTGACATCTAGCAACATAGACTGAAGTGGCGTAATTAAGATAACTTCTGTGTTGAGAGCACAAGATCTGTTAAACCAGCCCCATCTATTATCAAGCTCTTGAATTTACATAGGTACAGAGAACACCTAATTATTGTTTCCATAACATGTTGTATTTTTGAACTATCTAGTTGAATACTGTGACACAAAAACAGAAGCTTAAATTAAGAGGGGGCAACTACCTAGCATATTTCCTGGAACTATGTTTTACCTCTAGAAGCACAGTCTGCAGAATCATAAAGCCACTAAAGAGAATTATGGAGAGCAACTACCATCATCTCCTGTACGCAAGTATCTCGGGAAAAAAACAAACTTGTGGCTTCCACGGAGGAGAATAATATCTTCTTGTGGCACTTAGGCTTTCTCTGAATTATTGACTGTAGCTGCAGATAATTTATTTAAAATGTGGTAACGCATTTACCAACTATTAGAAAGCAAATACAGATTGTTTTATAACTCACTGCAGGCGTTTCTGGCCCCGTCATTCCCAATCCCTCCATTTTCATGTTAGTGGCACACTGTGCAGAAGCCAGAATTTCCTGGTTCTCTGATTGCACTAACTGGGTCGATTTTTGGAAACACTGAAATACTCCTTATTGGAGGTTGAAATCCAGCAAAATGTTCAAGGGAAGCCAACATTTTGTTTCTGTTATAGTCTCTCACATGCATGAATGTGGATCCATTCAATGTAAAGGAATTGGTTCATTCCTCTTAAGTGAATGTCACAATAGCATCTGAATGAACTGGATGAAGCAGGGATGCAGAGGAGGTGAAGGTGTAGCTAAGGTGTTAGTTCGCAACCTTGGGAGTTCCCTGGATGAAATCTGAAACCGACTCTGTACCCGGAGGGTAAGGAGAGCTACGAGAAACAGACAGGCCACTCTCAACTAGTAGGTGGCAGTTTTAACAAATAAGGAACTTAGATACGAGGCTTGTTTTGAGTGGCTGCAAGATGACTAGATCTCTATACCCATCCTCCAGATCTTAAAAATTTATATAGCAGTCTTAATTGGGTTCCATCGTACATTCAGTCCAGATGGTTACTTGCAAAACAGTAGTTTGCAACAGCAGTTTACTTGCAAAATGATGTCCTTGAAACAACTCCTAGTATGGGAATGGTGGGTGGACCATACATTTTACGGTCAGGAGAGAGGATGAAAAGCCTCTGATTGCCTGGTCCTAGCTAGGGGATCAACCAACAGTAATGTCTTCTTGATGACCAACTCCAACATAAGGTTAGCTGGAAGGTGCTTGGGGAAGTAGGAGAGGACCAAGGCCATCTTAGAGGAACAAAATGTGTACCATTTCTTAGCAGTACATTTAAATGATCCTCAAATTATCTTTTGAGAGGCAATGATATGTATCACACAGGGCTTTGGACTTGGGTAAACAGAGAAAAGTTGATTCTCCTTTCAAAGTGAAATACCATAGAGCATCCTGACAATTGAGTGACTAAGAAGCGCTTCTAATCAAGAAATTAGTGAATGGCCTCAGGCTAAGTCTGGCTTTTGGGGGATATTTGAAACTCTGGTTTACTCTATGCTATTAGCAAGCTGTGTTAAGCAAAACTGCTTCTATGAAACTATCTATAGACAGTACAAAAGACGAAAAAGTCAGAAAGGAGAATTATGCTTCATTATGGGCATCTGGGAAATTCTGACTAGGCAAAGGGGCTCAGATACTAAAGCCCTTGACAGGTAGGTTTATTTCCTTAATCAAAGATAAGTGCTAGAAGCTTGCTTAGATTACCAAAATTCTTTGTTCTAAATCTGTATCTATCAAGCAGGCTTTTGATTACAATTTAACTTCCCATGTACTTTCCCAGAGGGCAGAGAACATAACTGATCTGTGAGCATTTGAGGAAATATTACCGTTTTATTTGTCATGCCCTAATGCTTGATTTTTTTTGAAACAGCTTCATTGAAACATAATTCATATACCTTTTAACCATTCATACAACATTTAGCCATTCAATTCAACCATTTAAAATGTATAATTCAATGTTGTCGTCATTGTTGTTTTGTATATTCAAGTTGTTCAACCATTACCAAAATCAAATTCAGATTCTCCACTACTTACATCAACCCAAAAAGAACACTTGTCATTAGAAGTCACTGCCCATTGTTTTGTTTTCTTTGTTTTGCTTTAGGATTTTCTCTTGTAGTTTTACAGAAATATAATTGACATATAACATTGTATAAGTTTAAGGTATACAGTATAATGATTTGATATATATATTACAAAACATTTACTATAATAAAATTAGTGAGCACATCCTTCACCTCATATAAATACCATTTATGTTGTTATAGTAAGAACATTTGGTACCTACTTTAACTATAACTATAGCAACTTTAAAGCCTACAATACAGTAGTGTTAATTATAATCACCACACTGTACATTAGATCCCCAGAACTTAATCATCTTATAACTGAAAATCTGTATCCTTGGACCAACATCTCCTCATTTTCCCCATTCATCAGTTGATACACATTTGGGTTGTTTCCACTTTTTGGCTATAATGAGTAATGGTTCTATGAATATTCATATATAAGTTTTGGGGTAAATTTATGTTTTCAATGCCTTGAGGTATACACCTAGGAATGAAACTACTGGGACATATGGCAACTCTATGTTTAACATTTTGAGGAAATGCCAAACTGTTTCCCAAAGTGACTGCACCATTTTACATTTCTACCAGCAGCGTATGAGGGGTTCAATTTCTTCACATCCTTTTCAACACTTGATAAAGTATGTGGGTGAATGCATGGTTATCAAAAGTGTCTGTTGTTTCTATTATAGCCATCCTGGTGGTTGTGAAGCAGTATCTTATTATAGTTTGTGCTTTTTGGTCATCTTTGGGGGAAATGTCCACTTAGGTTCTTTGTCCATTTTTAATTGGGGTCTTTATCTTTTTATTACTGACTTGCAAGAGTTCTTTATATATTCTGGATATGGCTTTTCTCAGTAATGTGATTTGAAAACTTTTCTCCAATTATGTGGGTATTTTTTCACTTTCTTGGTTGCGTTGATCGATCTCCAGCTTTTTAGAGCAGAATAGAGAGCGTCAGAATGTTCATGGTCAATAAATTGAAATGAGGAGGGAAAATATAGGCAAATACTTATAAATAATGTAGAAAACATAGTCATGGAGATTTAGTCCATTGTTATTGAAATACTAAAGATGAGATGTCCAACTCAGCTTGGGAAGGTCAAATAAAGCTTCTTGAAACAATCGATAACAAAACTGAGGCTTAAGGTGAATCAGGTACTTTAGAAATTTTAGGCATGAGCAAAAGCAAGAGAGAGAGAGAACCATAAACAATTTGATGTTGTTGGCTTATGACATGAAAGGCAAGGAATGGCTGCAAAATATGATTACAAAGGGATTGGTAGACGTCAGATACCATCACAGTGCCTGGCCAGATACAGAGTTTAAACTATGTCCTGTTGTCGATAGACTGAGACCCACCCCCCACCCCCCCCTGGATTAAAGAACCACATAGCTGAGCTTTAAATCCAAATGCATATATACACACAAATACAAATATAAACCTGAAAAATTGTGATAAAGAACTGGCATAAATTCAACAAAAACATTAAGCTTTTTCTAAATGTAATATCTTCATCTGTAAAAGTCAATTTGAAAATGAGTTCAGCTAATCTTCCCTGCTGTATGTGACTACAACGAATTTATTCACTTTACTCTCTTTACAGTTTTGGCATTTCTCACACTTCTCTTCACTTTTGCCTGTGTCCCTAGAAAATTAAGGGCAGACCCTTCCCAATATTATACATTGTTGACTTCCTGCTTGTTTTGGTGTCTTTGAGAGATCATTAGTACTGTACTGATTCTGCTATTTAGTAAAAACATGGTACTCGGACAGGTAAAATAAATCTTTGGAACAAGATGACCAGAGGACAAAAAAGAATCTAAAAGATTTATTCTCTTCCATGCTATTTTACTCAAGAGATGTCAGCCACATGTTTGAGAAGGAAACTCTGGACCGTCCTTCCCCAAGAAACCCACTGATTCAGAACAACTCCTAGACAAATTTCCTTTATGAAATTTCCTTGTTGAAGATATATGCTGAAGACCATACATGCATGGGCTTATTTCTGGCCTCTCTATAATGTTCTGTTGATCTATGTGTCCTTTTTATGCTTACTATATCTTTGTAATATAGTTTGAAATCAGGAACTATGATTCCTCCAGCTTTCTTCTTCTTTCTCAATATTTCCCTGGCTGTTTGGAGTCTTGTGTGTTTCCGTGTGAATTTTAGGATTCAGAAGTGTTTCGTAAGAGCAATTTGTGTTATTTCTTTTGATGCCTCTTCATCATGTTCAAGATAACATTTATTCTCCTTATCACCCAGTCTCTTGTAATCTGATTCCCGCTTCTCTCTAGTTTCAACTTCTGCTCCCAGGCATTAATACTCCTTTATGGGGGAAAAAATCCACCACATTGAATTGCTGCTTCAGTTACTGGCTTGGCTTTAAACCTCCATGCTTCGGCATCCACTGTTATGTACTTGAAAATTGTTTGGTGGCCTCTTCACCAGGCTTCAAGTTTTTCAGCAAAATATCACTTCCTGTAAGAACTCTAGGCTTAAAAATAAAATTTAATGCTTATTTATTTTTGACAGAGAGAGAGACAGAGCATGAGCAGAGGAGGGGCAGAGAAATAGGGAGACACAGAATCCAAAGCAGGCTCCAGGCTCTGAGCTGTCAGCACAGAGCCTGACATGGGGCTCGAACTCACAGACCACAAGATCATGACTTGAGCTGAAGTCGGACGCTCAACCTACTGAGCCACCCAGGTGCAACCTAGGCTTAAAATTTAATATAAATGCACTGGCATAAATTCTTTGTATCATTGTTCATGATTATGTTCTGTTGAAATCCTTACTTTATTTACTGTGTCTCCCATGAGATTCCTTAAAGAGAATTTCCAGGTTGTCAACCTGTGCCTTCCCAATGCCTAGTACAGTGCTTAACACATTGTTGGTGCTCAGGTAATGGGCATGAAATTTGAATAAATACGAGTTAATTAGTTAATTAATGAGTAAGTGAGTGAATTATGGTATATTACCAAAAGGTAATGAAACAATATTTATATTAATCCTTAGAACACTTTGTGCTCCAAAGGTGTCAATCAAGATGCCTATTTCATCTTAATATCACTGGCATGTAGCAGACATACCAAGTTTATTGAATTGAAGACATTTTGAAGTCAGTAAGAGCTGTCAGAAATATAAAAGCTTTATGTGTTTGTTTTTGTTTCTTTTGGTAGATGGCAATCTCAAAAAATTACTGGCCCAAAACTGGCTACTCAGGTCATTCAATTGCAAGTCAAGGGATGCTGTTGGATTTCTTTCTCTGAGAAGTCTTTTGTAAATATAGAAAATTATTATTTTTTTATTGCAAGCAGTTGAGATATGAATTCAGTTCAGTAGAAAATTGTACAATTGCTTTGACTTCTGTAGGGTACAATGATAATTTATAGGGCATAACCAACCACTCAGGTAGTTGAACTTCTGTGGGTGCATGCTCAGATAGGTGACAAAAAAGTGAAAGATTATTATCTGCATATCTGACTTCCTATCTGGCAATTGTGATTTAATGTCATGTTCAGTAACACTCTGTATTTTTACTTAACATGGTTTGGCTTCTTCTGTAATGTTACTATTAGCATATGGCATGAGACTAGTACATTTTCATATAGAGAACACTTGTGAATAACAGATCATACAATTTATATCTATCAATATATATATTTAATTTTTTAATGGTTTTATTTTTGAGAGAGAGAGAAACAGAGTGCAAGCAAGGAAGGGGCACAGAGAGAGACACACACACACAGAATCCGAAGCAGGCTCTGAGCTATTGGCAGAGTGCCTGACGCAGGGCTCGAACCCACAGACGGTAAGATCATGACCTGAGCCAAAGTCAGACACTTAACTGACTGAGCCACCCAGGCGCCCCACAATTTATATATTAATTAAATAGAAAGATTTAAAAGTTTTTACCTCTTAGAATCAAGCACAGTTATGATTTTTGGCCTCATATAATAATTATTTATGCTAAAAATTAAGGTGTCATAAAATCTCTGTCAAATTCTAACATTTATAGTAAAATAAAACACATTAAAGGTATAAAAGGACAGATTCTTCTTTTTGATACTGTTAGATTTTCCTGACCCTGGAGGATACCTATTATGATTAATATTAATTAGCATTCAAAATATCTTACAGTGTTTTACTCTTTCAAATCATCTAGATGTGTGGTTAGTAACCACTTTTTAAATAGTGGAAATTTGGAAATAATCCCTTGACCAGAAGTGTGATTTTTTTTCTTTTTTGCAACTCCACCTGATGAACTCCTATGAGCGTAGTGCTATCTCTGTAGTCATGAAAATGATGAACTAGGATCCAGTTAATGGGTCACAAAGCTGAATGAGCAAGGCCCCCTAAAGCCATAAGATTCAACTATACTGGTCACTTTATTCTTCACTGAAAAATAAGTGTTGGAGGATAAACTCATTCAACTCTAGCTACTTTAGAGAATAAAATCAGGTCTCAGTTATAGCTGCATTTTTCCTATAATATAGGACTTAAAAATAAGTGCCCAAAGTGGGCAAAACTGTGAAAATATCCTCAGTCACAGCCCTGATGCATTACACTTTTGTTCTAAGAAATTTCAAAAGACTGACAGAAAACAGTAAAAGGAGATAATTTGTATTGGATCGGGTAGGGAAACTTCTCCCACAGAAGTGGAGCTATTGTATGGATATCGAGTATCAGCTTTCCATTTTGGGGAGATGGTGGGTTGTTTGCAGGAGAGAGACTTAGTCTGCAAATATCTGAATACTATATCATCTTTCTAAATTTGAGCGATAATGGTTTCGTTTGCCCTTTTGCCCCTCTGCTTTACCCCTTATTATTCCTTACCATCATTTTCTCCTTCCATCTTTATCCCCTTTACTATGTCCCATTCTGGCTTCTCTTTCTATTTTTCCTTGTAATCTTGCTCTGCACACACTACTTTTCCAGAGCCAATTTGTTTCCCAGAATGGAAGGGACTGTTTATCTCAGAGAGGGGAACTTTGCCCCATGGAGCTGTTCTGGTCAGATAAGCAGCCAGCTGCTGATTGGACAGGACAAGGTTGGCTGCCTTCTTTTCTGGATAAAACTGAGTAGCAGAAGCAGAGCCACCTGAGGACTGAGCAGGAAGCCACAGCCAAAGCTGATAGTAGGGAATGTTTGAGGGTAGGATAAACATTCTGTAGAGTCTAAACCTAAGTATGTTCTGCTTGACTTGGTCATATTGTCGCAGGTTTTTCTCTTTGGCTGCTATTCAACATCTTCCTAATGGGTTTACAACGGCAAGAAACCAGGGCTATCTCGTGTACCTGAATAGTGAAAACATAAAATCTTCCTCAGCGGGTCGTCATGAGATACCCCCTCTATTATCAGCAAGCCTCCCACTTTGGGGACAAATGGCTCAGAATTTGACTTAATATATGTTTAGCATTTCATAGTCAACAGGACTTTGCATAATGATAAGTTAAATACTAGTGGTTCATTTTGTTAAGGTGCACGACAGGCATTTTAATCAAGGAATTAGTTGTGTAGCTCTTTGCCAACAAAGATGATGCTTCTGACCTTGCAGCTGTGTGCAGTTGTGGCCAGTTCTGCTAATCAGTGACCCTTGCCCATCACATCACAGTTAGCATACATAACTTAGCTTGACGACAGAGGCTGGGATTCTTTTCTGACTGCCTTTCGTCATTGTTCTTTCATGTTCCCTATAGGATTAGGCTATTGCCATGTGCAGACAAGGCAGATGAGAAGGTACAAGATTTTTTTTTTTATGGGGGGGTGGGGTTTTCTGAGAAGAGACTACATTCCCATGCAAATTGTTGCAATGATTTGGATAGATCAATAGTTTCCAAATTTGAAACTGCATGAGAATCACCTAGAGGGTTTGCTAAAATACAGATTGCTGGGCTCCACCCACATTTCTGATTCAATGTGTCTGTGTAATTTGCCTTCCTAACCCATTCCCCCAGGTGGTGCTCCAGCAGCTGGTCCAGGACCACACTTTGAGAATGCCTGGAATAGTTGAGTGGATTATCCTATAGATGCTCCTGCAGGTATACCTTAGGCTCTGGTCCTGTGCGTGTTTGGGTGCAACAAGTATTAACATTCAGAATCTTGTCAAAATCTCAGCAGCATTTTATAATTAGAGGACATGCTTCAGGCTGATTTCTACATTCATAATCGACTCTCATGTTCCCATCTCCCTGCCATTTCTGAGATGCTTCATAGTGATTCATTTTCTTCAGACAATATGCTATGTATGACTTTTCTCTCAGAGGGAAATAGTACGTCCTCTGAAGATGGATTAGGCTTTAAGAAATTGTTAGTGGTTCTGTTTCTTTTAAATGCTGAGCTGGGTAGAGGTGCCTGGGTGGCACAGTCGGTTAAACGTCTGACTTCAGGTCAGGTCTTGGTCTCACCGTTTGTGAGTTCGAACCCCATGTCAGTCTCTATGCTGACAGCTGGAGCCTGGAGCTTGCTTCGGATTCTGTCTCCCTCTCTCTCTGCCCCTCTTCCACTTGTGCTCTGTCTCTCTCTCTCTCAAAAATAAACATTAAAAAATCAGAAAAAAAATTTAAATGCTGAGCTGGGCACATAGACAAGATTCATCAAAGGGTTTGATAAATGGGAGTCACATATCTATTATCTCAGTTCTGCTCATTGAGATGGGGTGACATTAGAGATTCTGATTTTAAGTTTGGCTTGTAGCTGAAGTCTTTGTTGTCTGACTGTAGGCCAATGTGTAAAAAGATATATTGATTTTCTTAATCTTTTTTTATCTCCCTGTCTAGTCTTGTAAAGGTCTAATAAAGTCACTTCCTTTACTTTGAAGCTGTTGATGAGGATGTTTGCAGCAGATGTGATCTGTCTCAGAATGTTGGTATTTGACAGTTTTGAGTTATATCCTAGGCTCATGCCATTTTATTAACATAACATAACATAACATAACATAACATAACATAACATAACAATGGCTACATGTTCTTTGGAAGGGGATACTACTGAAACACTGGGATGCATGAAAGGTATCCCTTGAAGGATTGTGGGGGGTAACTTTGAAGCGCCCCAGTTACTTAGAGTTCAAGTTCCTTGAGAGCAAGAGCCATATAGCTTCTTCCTTCTTGATGATCAGTTCCACAAATCTGAACTACATTTTGCCTTCAACATTCACACTTAATCTATTTATTAAACAAATGATACTACCATAACCTCAAGGAAAGGAAATCCTGAGATATAATATAATCCAGCATTTCCAAAAGTGGGATCCATGAAAAATTAGTGTTTTACAAGTAGTTTTCATCATCAAAGAACTTTGGAAAATGTGGAACAAATATAACCAAACTCCTCCTCAGAGTCATAATATGCAGAAGCAAAATAAAGTCTCCAGGAGGTGCTGCAAGAAAAAAAAAAACTTATCTTCAAATCAAAACCACATTGCTTAATCTCAGATTCTTTAAATTTATTTAAACACAAATCCTACTCTCTCTCATTTTTCTTTTAGAGAGAGAGAACACGGGAGAGAAGGGCAAAGTTAGGGGGAGAGAGACAGTTTTAAGCAAATTCCACATTAAGTGCAGAGCACAATGTGGGGCTTGATCTTACAACCCTGGGATCATGACTTGAGCTGAAATCAAGAGCCGGATGCTCAACTGACTGAGCCACCCAGGCATCCCACAAACCTCTCTTTTCTATCATGATAGAAAGATATCCCTTGAAACCAATGTTTAAACTAATACTACTTTAGAAAACATTGATATAGTTTATGTTTGAAAACAAGACTGGAGAGTTAACAGAAGAAAAAGTTATTGAGCATCTCCAGTACAAACCACACTGCACATACACACACACACACACACACAAACTTGCATTTGATTTTCCAGTACCCCCTCCAGGTATATATTATTGTCCCCACTTTGCAGATAATAGCACTACAGAATAAAGAGATTAATCAATTAATTATTTTTTAATTAAAAAAAAATTTTAAGTTTATTTATTTTGAGAGAGAAGGTGGGGAGCAGGGGAGGGGCAGAGAGAGGGGGAGAGAGAGAATCCCAAGCAGGCTCTACTCTGTCAACACAGAGCCCGATGTGGGGCTCAAACTCACAAACCATGAGATCGTGACCTGAGCTGAAACCAAGAGTTGGATGCTTAACTGACTGAGCCACCCAAGGCACCCCGAGAAATTAATTATTTATTCTATGGTTTTCACAAGTGCCATCCCAGATAATCATTCATGGGAAGTGATGCACAGAGCTCAAGTACTCAAAAGGTGGGCTGATCCCTTGCTCAGGGCATTTGTAACATGTAACCACTAACATGGCACAAGGTTATTTCCAGGAGAATTTGATAATACTACTATATAAGCAGCATTGAAATAATAGTCATGAAAGAATTAATTTTTTAATCTCCTTCCACTTATTTCATAGATTGGAGCTTCTGTTTATTTTGTATTTCATAAGGTTCTCCCCCAAACTTTCCAGTGTGACATTTCTGAAGTTCTTATTCTGTCTCTCCTATTTCTCCTTCAAAATTTCAGTTTCAAGCACACATTCTTAAACTATTAACTCCTATCCACCTATCTCACTTACTGGAAGCATTACTTCAAAATATCCTTATTGAGACTTTCCATTCACTTACCATATACTTTTTTACTGTTTTTCACTCCCTCACATCCATAGTTTCTATCATCAAAACTATGCCCTTACAAATGTTCCCCCTACTTTTGTCCCCTTTTGTATTTAACTACCTGGTTAAACCCTTTCTTGTTGAGTTCAACTATCATCTTAAATTCCAAGTTACATGCTTTGAATAGGCACTGAAATAAACATGAAATCTGATTCTACACCTGGCTAAATGCCCTGGGTGGGGATTTATATACTATACTTTCCCCTTCAGTTTCCCACATCCTTTCCTGGGTCCTCACACTAAGTTGATGTTCTTGACTCCTAATAACACAGAACAAATCAAATGACTTACTCAAACCCTACTTTCATCTATGTTGATGTTTTCTGTCTTCTCTTTCTTAACAATAGAGAAAAAATGCTTCCTCTAAGCATCTCTAAGATACAGATATCCTATTCTGTTTTCTCAGGAGTCTGGAGAACCCTGATTAATATAGCATCCCATTATTTGTCACCCCAAGAATTTTGATGAGGCTGTTTTCCTACCCTCTTTCTATTACAGCATCTGTTTCTACTGCTCAAACAGATTGTTTCCTTCAATATACAAAATGCATGATCAAATCCTATGAAAACAAGGGGATGATCACTTTGACCACTTGTCCCCTATGATCCAGTGCTCTGGAAATCAGAATTTACTATTTTACTTCTTAAAATCACCCATTCACATTATTTTTTGGTTTCTTTTTTTTCAAATTTTTATTTAATTCTAGTTAGTTAACATATAGTGTAATATTGGTTTCAGGAGTAGAATTTAGTGATTTACCACTTACATACAGCACGCATTGCCCAACACAAAAAGGGCTCTTTTTAATTCTTCTCATCCATTTAGCCCATCTACAAACTACCTCCCTCCCAGCACCCCTCAGTTTGTTCTCTGTAGTTAAGAGTCTCTTATGATTTTCTTCCCTCTCTTTTTTTTCCTTCCTCTACGTTCATCTGTTTTGTTTCTTAAATTCCACATATGAGTGAAATCGTATGATATTTGTCTTCTCTGACATATTTCTCTTAGCATAATACACTCTAGCTCCATCCATGTCATTGCAAATGGCAAGATTTCACCCTTTTTGATGGCTGAGTAATATTCCAGTGTGTGTGTGTGTGTGTGTGTGTGTGTGTGTGTGTGTGTGTGTGATGTATATATCATATATTCTTTGTCCATTCATCAGTCACTGGACATTTGGGCTCTTTCCAAACTTTGGCTATTATTGATAATGCTGTTATAAACTTTGGGGTGCATGTACTCCTTCAATTCTGTATTTTTGTATCCTCTGAGTAAATACCTAATAGTGAAATTGTTGGATCATTGGGTAGTTCTATTTTTAACTTTCTTGAGAAAACTCCATAGTGTTTTCCAGAGTGGCTGAACCAGTTTGCATTCCCACTGACAGTGTTAGAGGATTGTCCTTTTTCCCCATCCTCTTCAACATTGGTTGTTTCCTGTGTTAATTTTAGACATCTGACAGGGGTGAGGTGGTATCTCCATCGTGGTTTTGATTTGTATTTCCCTGATGAGTGATGTTGAGCATCTTTTCATGTGTCTGAATGTCTGGATGTCTTCCTTGGAAAAATGTCTGTTCATTTTTCTCCCCATTTTTAATTGGATTATTTGTTTTTGGAATGTTGTTTGACAAGTTCTTTATAGATTCTGGATACTAATCCTTTATCCAATATGTCATTTGCAAATATCTTCTGCTATTCCACAAGCTGCCTTTTAGTTTTGTTGATTGTTTCCTTTGCTGTGCCTCTTATTTTAATGAAGTCCCAATTGTTCATTTTTGCTCTAGAGACCTGTCTAGTAAGAAGTTGCTATGGCCAAGATCAAGGAGGTTGCTGCCTGTGTTCTCCTCTAGGATTTTGATGGTTTCCTGTCTCACATTTAAGTCTTTCACCACTTTGAATGTATTTCTGTGTACGGCATTAAGAAAATGTTCCAGTTTCATTCTTCTGCATGTTGCTATCCAGATTTCCTAACACCATTTGGTGAAGAGGTTGTCTTTTATCCATGGGATATTCTTTCCTGCTTTGTTGAAGATTAGTTGATCATATAGTTGTGGGTCCATTTCTGTGGGTTTCCTTTTCTGTTCTATTGTGGGTCCATTTCTGTGGGTTTCCTTTTCTGTTCTATTGATCTATGTTTCTGTTTTTGTGCCAGTACCATACTCTCTTCATGACTATAGCTCTGTAATATAGCTTGAAGTCTGGAAATGTGATACCTCCAGCTTTGTTTTTCTTTTTCAGGATTGCTTTGGCTATTCAGGGTCTTTTGTGGTTCCATACAAATTTGAGGATTGTTTGTTCTAGTTCTGTAAAAACTGCTGGTGGTATTTTGATAGGCATTCCATTAAATATGTAGATTGCTTTGGTAGTACAGATATTTTAACAATATTTTTTCTTCCAATCCATGAAAATTGCCCATGCATTTTAAATCATGTTATTTTTGTAAATATGCCTTTTCCCAATGAACTTCCCCTTTTTAAAATTACAGATGACTTCCACATTACCATAGCCACTAGTTATTTCTTTATCTCTCATCATAGTCTGCTCTCAGCTTTTTCTCTTAGCTTTGTTCTCAGCTTGTTCTCTTAGCTCTTAGCTTGTTGATATTACAGTTTCCTAATTTTCCCTTTCACTGACATGTCTTTCTTAGGGCCTATGCTCTTTCTTCTTTTAACCAACTTCTAGATGCTATAGTGGTCCAGGGTTGGAGCTGTGTCAGTTGCTATTTTCTACCTATACTCTCTTTCTAGGTATTCTTATCTACTCCTTGATCTTGGCCATAGCAACTTCTTACTAGACAGGTCTCTAGAGCAAAAATGAACAATTGGGACTTCATTAAAATAAGAGGCACAGCAAAGGAAACAATCAACAAAACAAACTCATTCTTCCTTCCAGCTCTTTGCAGTGGCTGTTCCCTTGGCCTGAGATGCTTTTTTGGTGCTCTTTGTATGACCACCTCCTTCTCAGTTCAGGTCTCAGCTCAGTTGTGTTCTTTCAGAGAGAGCTTTTGTGACTACACTATTCACCCCCCCCCCCAGTTAACCTTCATCATATCAACATATGTTTTTGTATATTATCACTAGTTGAAATAGAGAAGTTTACTTTCACTTGAATTTTTTTGTGTTCCTCAATTGAAGCGTGTACTAGTCTCTGGTTTGTTAGTTTATCTGGTTGCATACTTTGCCCAGTATGAAAGCAAAATTATGGAAGAAAAGCTAGCTATGGAAAGGCAAAATATAAAGTGCTTTCAAAACACAAATTGCACTATAGATACATAAAAAAAATTACATACAGCATAGAATGTTGCTCTCTAATGGGAAGAGTCGATTGTATAAGGTCATTAAAAAGTAACTCAAACTCCATTACATTAACAAAAGAGTAAAATTCCATTAGGCTAGGGCTGGAAGGTTGGCTATTAATTAAACACTGCAGTGCTTGCCTGCATACATAGTCCTTAGAAACCCACGTAAAAATTCCTTTGAAGTAAGTCAATGTAGACTGATCTTTGGCATATAATAAATAATACTTGTACTTAATGAAACAATAGGACTGGTTTATGATTATCTGTGGATGCTAAAACATTAGGAGAAAGATTGATATGAAACTTTTTAATGGAATACTTAGGCTAATGCATTTAGCCATTATTAACTTAAATATTTACATCTATTTTACCATTACTGAAACAGGGAAGAACCTCATATATGTACCTCCTGATATAATGGGGAAAAACAAGCAGAAATAACAACTCCCACAAAACAAAAACAGGAACAGATCAAACCAAACCTCTAGATATAACTACCAGCTAACAGAAATATGTGAGGATAGAGGAACATGTGAAATTATACCACAAGGATACAATACGGTATATCTGGAGTGCAAAATCTATTCTATAGCACAAATAATGTATCTTGTTATGATTGGAAGATATTCCACACCTTTGATTCTGAGACTTTTGGAAGAGGGGAGAAGTTAAAGAGATTAAATAGTTAGGGTACCAGAATCCTCATTCTTTATCCTCTCCTTTCTTCTTAGAGGCTGACCAGTAGGAGGGCAGTGGAAGAGAAACACTTTTCAGAAATATTCAGATAGGTATGAAACTGTCCCAGAACACTCATGCAAGTGACACACTTTCTTTAAATTGTGAGAGGATTTAAACCTCTTAGAAAAAGTCTCAAAAATGTCCATTTCTTTTTCTTTTTAATTTTTAATGTTTATTTATTTTTGAGACAATGCGAGAGACAGAGTGGAAGCAGCAGAGGGGCAGACAGCATCTGAAGTGGGCTCCAGGCCCTGTCAGCCCAGAGCCCGACGTGGAGCTCGAACTCATGAACTGTGAGATCATGACCTGAGCCGAAGTCAGACACGTAACCGACTGAGCCACTCAGGCGCCCCCCAAAATGTCCATTTCTAACATAGCTTGGGGAAATGGTACAAGAATATTCGTGGAAGCTCGCTATATATATGACCATTAAGGTGGGATTCTAGCTACAGGGTCTCAAGGGCTGATTTGATAAGGTGGCACGGAGGTGTGGATTTGGGAATTAAGGGCAACCACAGGTAGAAACCTAATGTAGGAGTGAGCACCAGCACAAATAGTCAAAGGGGACCAGATTAAACATAGTGATCATCCATGCTGGGAGCACAGTACTCTAGGGCAATGATGGCACAGATTCAGTCAATTCATTTTTTCAATGAGTTCAATCATTTATTTAGTTAAGTAATTTAATTAACAAATATATACTGACATTCTATTGTTTCAGAAACTGTTGTGTCTTTTCTCAAGTAGCTTAAATTACAGTAGGGTGAGAAGAAAGAGAAAATTAATGGGATGAATGGATGAACGAATGAATGAATGAATGAACAAACAAATAAGAAAACTTCAAATGTGAGTTGGTAGAGTGTGTCTGGATAAAGCTTTTAGATTAGATACTGAGCAAAGACTTCCCTGAGGAGGTAACATTTAAACTAAATCACTAGACATTTGCATGATAAGGAAAAGACAGATATATGAATGTTAAGGATATGTGAATTCCAGGTAAAAGTAATAGTAAATTCAGAAGTGTAGGATGGAAATCACTTTAATATACTCAAGGAATCCAGAGAAGGTCAGTGAATTTGGACCACAGAAGAGTGACGCTAGCTGAGTTGGAAAAGTTGTTAGGGGCAAATACAGTTATATTTTAAAAGCCTTATTAACTAATGTGAGTATAATCTAAATGTGATGGGAAGTCACTGAAGGGTTTTAAGCATGGTAGTGACATGATTTGAGTTTTAAAAGAACACTCAAACTTTTTTGTGAAAAATAGATTGTGAGCTGCAAGAGTGGAAGCATGGAGAATGATGATAAAGCTACTCCAATAGATGAGATTGAGAGATGATGATGGTTGGGAATACAGTGGTAGTAGTGGAAATAAAGGTAAAAGGATGGACGAAGGATCTATTAGACAACAGCTAATTGGACTTGCCAATGTGGAGTGTGGAATGGGAACGTAAGACAAATCTTAGGTTTGGGATAGGAACAATGAAGTGGGTGGTGGGGATCAAGTGAAGGAGAAAGACTGGGTGAGGAGTGGGTGTGGGTATAGGAAAAAAAATCAATAGTTATCTCTGGTCTGTTTTGCCTGGAATATTTATGAGACATCCCAGTGTAATGTCAAGAATGAAGTTTGATAAATAAGCTTATATCTTAGAAGAGAAGTTGGTATTCAAGCTTGGCAGAAGAGTCTGAATGATCCAGAAGACACCTTACGGGCCTAGATCCAGTTTTCTGTGGCTATAACCCTCCTCAGGAACCTCTCCTTCCTCCATGAATTCAGCTACCATCTTGGAGAAAAACAGAGGGAAGGATAGGAAATTGGGGAGAAAGTGCATTTTAGCTAATGAAATTAACAAAGTACCTAAAGGTGTTGTTTTTTCATTAGACAAAAATTGATAAATTGATCTAAAATTCCATTTTAATTTTTTTTCATTTGCACCTTCTTTATTCCCAAATCATGTCCCACCTGTCCCTAGCAATTAATGTTTATGGAGCACATATGATGTCCCAGATTCCATGAAAACTTCTTTACATGACTCTCCCATTTAATCCTCCCAATAACTTAACAGTGGGCAAGATTATTTTCAACATTTCACAGACTAAGAGACTGAAGCTCAGGAAGATTATATAATATTTGGTAGGTGCACCTAGTGGAGCTGGAGTTCAGAAAATGGAATCTGACTCCAGAACTAAGTTCTCAATTAATTAATATATTTCCCTAAATGAACAAAATAGCAAAAACATCTGTTGAAATTATCAAAGCATATATATATATATATATATATATATATATATATATATATATATATATATATAATCCAGACAAGCAATCACTACTAAATGACACGCATCAACAGGAGGGTTATTCAGGAAATGCTACTTTTGCATAAATGTGCAAAGTCAACATCCTGTGTTTAATTTATTTTTATTTCTTGTTGGTAAGCTGGTAGAAACTGATGAATAAGATCAAATGAATTTTAGATAAAGGATGAAAGTAATTTTCCTTTCAAATTGTTTCAGGACAATTTAATCCAGTTTGGCTTATTAGGTAATTTTGATAAATAGTAATAGCCCCTACAAATATAGGGAAAGGATACAACTTAAAGGCAGCCAAAAGAAGAGGCACATAGAACAGTTTAGAAGAACTCTAAACAAAGCTCCCGTTGTTTTTGGAATGTGTTACCCTCTTAGCATCAAGGTGTGACAAAACACATAGAGGATTGCCAACCACAGAAGTTCACTTGAGCTTATGTGTCCAGAGTTTTATTGAACTTCATTATGTAAGCATGAGTGGTTGATTGATTTCCCACATGATTGGACTCTGTCTCTAGCCCCTCCTTATTAGAGTTCAGACTGACATGATATGGCCCACGGGGCTCACCACAAGCCACCTAGTTCCTATGAAATCTCAGGTGTGGTCTGAGAGGCCCAACATAAATATGAAAGACATGTCACTCCAGAGATTCCAAAGGTTTGGAGAGTAACTTCCAGCAGTCTGGCACAAGGCCAGACCTCTCTTTGGGCAAAGCCAAATTATATATACACAGTCTGGTACATGGTAGGCATTCAACACATGCTCCCTCTTCCTTGAATGCTCTTTCCATGGTTAGCTCTTTCTATTTACCCAAGATTATAATAAATGTCACATAAATCATTCCTGATCATGCTCTTTAAGGTAATTATTCTCTTCCTCAGTATCCTGCTTATAGCCTTAAAAAAATTCCCATGTGATATTATTTATTATAATTATAGTTTATTAATGAATTTTAGAATTTGTCTTCTCTATTAGAACATAATCCAGAGGACAAGAATCACATTTATCTTTTTCACCATTTACCTCCATAGTGTCTGACACATAGTAGGAGTACAAAAATATCTTTGAATGAGATAATTAGTAGACTATGAACTCTGTGACAGCATAAAGTATCTAACACCTTTGTAATGAATTAATTTTCAGAATCCTTCAGGGTGTCTGTCACATATAAGGCTCACAATTAGTGTATGTCTAATGTCCAAAAATCAATTAAAGGGCTCTCTATTTTAAGATTCAGGCTTAGAGATATCAAGGGATTAAGATGTCACACTCTTTAGGCATAGGATGGCTCTGTTGGTTAAGCATCCAACTCTTGATTTTGGCTCATGTTCATGAGTTCAAGTCCTGCATCAGGCTCTGCACACACAGTGCAGAGCCTGTTTGGGATTCTCTCTCTCCCTCTTTCTTTTACCCTTCCCCTGCCCCTCAAAAATAAATAAATGAACATTAAAAAATGATGTTACACTCTTTAGAAAAGATTTTATGGAACTATCAGTTGTACTGAATTTATTTTTTTTTAGTAAATATATTCTTCTGATCAAAATTTTCCTATTACCCACCATATGTAGCCACTGTATAATGAGAAGAGCAATGATTTTAGAATATGAGGATCTATATCTTTATGCCTTCTGTACTACTTACTATATGTATGATCTTGGAAGTCACGTATACTCTCTGAACATCAATTTGTCTTTCATTTAAGAATTAATAACAAAACTTAATATGAATGCAACAATATTTGTGAAAACAACTAGCTCAATGTTGTTATATAGTAAATATTAAGCAAAATTTTTAAAGAACAACTCTTTCATCCTCACATCAGCTAAGCTACTTTCTTTCTATTCCTCATACCTTAATGGGGACTATTGCTCTTGTTGCCTAATGAGAGTTCAAAGATAAGGGCACAATTCAGTTTTAAAAGACTAGCACAGGGGCAGCCATATTTGATGTGAGTGCTAACACTTTCCTTCCCGTGCTGATAGGTTTTGCTAATTGATCACAAGCTCTTCCTAGCTTAGCCAGAGGCAACTTCAAGATTGATGCTGCTATAAACATCGGAGTGCATGTATCCCTTTGAATTAGTACCTTTGTATTCTTTGGGTAAATGCACCTTGATGTTTGTAGTAGCATTATCTACAATAGCCAAGTTATGGAAACAGTCCAAATGTCCATCAACCGTTGAATGGATAAAGAAGATGTGGGGTGAGTGTGTGTGTGTGTGTGTGTGTGTGTGTGTGTGTGTGCGCACACACATACATATACATACAATGGACTATTAGACATCAAAAAGAATGAAATCTTGCCATTCACAATGAGATGGCTGGAGCCAGAGTGTATTAGGCTAAGCGAAATAAGTCAGTTGGAGAAAGACAAATACCATATGATTTCACTTATATGTGGAATTTAAGCAACAAAAGTAATGAGCAAAGGGAAAAAAGAGAGGCAAATCAGGAAATAGACGCTTACCTACAGAGAGCAAACTGATGGCTACAGGGGGGAGGTGGGTGGGGGATGGGTGAAATAGGTGATGGGGATTACGGAACGTACCTGTTGTGATGAGTAGTGGGTGTTGTATGGAAGTGTTAAATCATTATATTGTACAACTGAAACTAATACTACACTGTATGTTAACTGCTGGGATTTAAGTAAAAAGTGAAAAAAAAATGGTGCTAAAGTGCACAGACTCTGGTGTTAGAATGCCTGGTTGTAAATTACTGTTGTGCCATCCTTGCAGAGCTTGAGAACCGTAGTAGGGATAATACTAATAATGCTAATCCTATTTGGGTAAATGTTTCCTCTGCTAAAATAATTTGTGAAGTTGAGCAAAAAACTTAACCTCCTCACCAGTCTCCTCATACAATAATAGTTCCTAGTTGATGGGATTACATAAATTGACATATACATACACACATACATATATGCTATGGCCTGAATGTGCCCCCCCCCCCGCAAATTCATATGGTAAAGTCCTAATCCCCAAAGTGATGGTATTGGCAGGTGGGGCTTTGGGGAGGTAATTAGGTAATGAGAGTGGAGCCCTCATAATGGGATTAGTGTCCTTATAAGAAAAGACATAGATAGAAGATCCCCCTTTCTCTACCATGTGAAGGTTCAGTGAGATAGCAGACATCTGTGAACCAGGAGGAGGGCTTTCACCAGGAACCTGACCATACTGGCAACCTGATCTCAGACTTTCAGCCTTCAGAACTATGAGAAGCGTTTGCTGTTTAAATCAGTCAGTCTATGGTATTCTATTCTAGTAGCCCCAACCAGTCTACATTTTCCTTCCACCTCAGAGAACTTCTCCTTAGGCTGCAGATATTAAAGCCTGTTGACATATAGTTATGCCCTGTCCTTTCTTTAATAGCACAAATGGAAAGAATGATGATGTTCATGCTCATCAAAGGAAGCCGGCTACTGAGGAATTAATCCATTTTCAGGATTTATTCCCCACAGATGGGCAAGAATTTCTGGGCTATTGATGACAGTGAATTTAGCTAAGTATACTTCAGTCACCCCCATTAGACTCCTTGGAAACATGATTTCATTTTAACCTAGGATGAAACTTATACAAACTGGATCATAGAATTGATAAGAATTAGGTTGAGCTACAATGAATTAAACTAAAATCATTGAAAGAAAAATGAAGAAAGGGCAAATTTGGTCGACAGCTCCACAGTGTACCTTTAAATAATGGATTTTTTTTTTTACATTTTTTTTACATGATGCTGAAATGTGTGAAGGGAAAGGCAAAACTGTTTTTAAGTGAAGATAATATTGTGCAACAAACTCACTACAGGGCTCCAAGAGTTTGAAATTCTCAAATAATTACTCTTGTTGCTTGCATGGAATTACTTAGGAAGAAATTTCAGAGTTGACATGTATAATTCATAATAAAGCATTCTGCATACCAGCCTTTCACACATTACTAGGCTACAGGGATATATTCATTATTATATAAACTTGCAAAACATTGAGTTGCTAGTAGGTCTGTCAACACATATTTATTGAAGGCTACTTATGTGGCAGGCAATGCTCAAAAACTGGAAATAAACTGATGTACAAACAGACATGGAATCACTCTCGTACAGGAATAAGGAGACAGCAGTTAATTGTGGGATTAAATTTAATGAGACTATAATGAAGCAAGGGAAGAAGAAAACGAAGACAAGCCTTAACTTGCTCTCAGATTTCCCTGAGAAGATTACATTTAGGCCAAGACCTTAAGTATGAGCATATATAGTTAGGATAAGTAGGAAGGGGAAAGGAAAACTTTAGATAGAAATAGCAGCACAAAGGCCCTGAGGCAGGTAAGATCGTGCTTTGTTCAAGGAACTAAACAATGTCTCGCAATGGCCAGAGGAGTGAGAATCAAGAGGAAAGTGGTGTGAAACATAGATTATGTAGGTAACAAAGGACACATAATTCATAGCCCCTGTTTCAGTTTTGGGTCTTCACTGTATAAAAACGATGTCGTAATAGTTTATTACCTAAGAGTTAATATCAGAAATCCTAGTAGGCATAAAAATGCCCTTATTTGAAATAAAAATGCAAAACAAAACTTTGAAAAGTTCTTGGAGTAGAAGTAGGAAAGTTCTCCCCACTACCCTAGGGACTTATGTATCGGTGGGAGCCAAGACTTAAAAGAAGTGGGGTACAGGCCAGAGCCTAATATTTGCAAGTCCCACTCCAAGTGTTCAAATGGACACTTATATACCGTATGTCTGGAGACTGAAAAACTGTAAATCAAGCTAACAAACTGGTAAGTATTATGCTCTACCATCCTACCTGGGCCAGTATAATCTCATAATATTGTAAAGAAACAAGTTTGAATTTAAAATGCTTAGACTTCCAGGAATTTTGTGCTGGAATCTGATGGCACGAAGAGAGCTAATATTTAGGCCTTCTCTTCTATTCTCAGATCAGCCCCCATCTCTTCCTATTCATATCATGAGGAATCTTGACATTCCAGTTTAGATATTATGACACTTATCCTGGGGGAAAAAAAGCCTACCCAACCCCTGAAGGTGACCTAGGGACTCTTGGGGCAGCGAATTCCTGAGCTCTGAGTACCTAGAGCGTTACCTAAAGGTGGGCACATCCCAGTAGTCCTGCAGATTCCTCACCATTTGGAGGAAGCTGACCAGAAGAGGGGGTCCTCTAAACTGAATGACTAACAGGGTTACTGGTGGGATGTTTCCTTGCACAATACAAGAATTGGGACCTTCTGGTTAATCTAAGAAGAAAAGGAGTAATGGAGATACAGGATGGGGAGAGAAAGAGAAGAACCAGCAGATGGCAAAAGTTTGGGATTAGGTGAGATTTTTGAAGCTGTTTGTGTTGCTGTGATTTAAACCCTTCCTCAGCCTTTTCCAAAATATTGTGAGTAAAATAAATTATACCAGTATTAAGAAATAAAAATTAAGGACCAGGGAAACAGTGCATATGAATAAGATTGGCTCAGACAGAAATAAAACAATTAGATTAATTGGGAACTATGGATACAGTACCTAGTAAACAAAACAAGTCTGTTTATAAGCTATGGTAATAAACAAAATAACTAACATTTATTGAATGTTTACTATGTGTCAAAATCAATTCTAAATACTTCACATGTACTAATTAATTTATTCATTATTGCAAACTTATTATCTTCATTTAAAGATGAGGAAACTGGCATAGAAAGGGTAATTAATTTGTCCAAGGTCATACCTATGGAAAGTAGACAGGCAAATTTAAATTCAAGAAGACTACATCTAAAACTTCTGCTCTTAATTGCCGTGCTACATTGCCTCTCAATGGTCGTGAAGAATGTTTGATTACAGAATCTAAAGGAGAGGTTGTATCATGCTATGGTCAATGTCACACAGCAGACAGACCAAGATCAACAAATGAACAGACTGAAATAAAAACGTGAAGGAAGATGATGACATGTTGGGTATCTCAATTTTACTAGATCTCAAGGAGCCCTGCTGGTGCAATCTGACCATGAGTTACCTTCCTGTAGGCAGTGGAATGCCAGAAGTAAGGGAGTAACTTATCTAAAATTACATTTTGTTTAAATATCACTTGAGTTGCTGAATGGATGCAGGATATACATAATGGACCACTTGGGATGTTTTTGCAATAGACATGTAAGAAATGTTGGTGGCTCCAGTGGAAGTGTAGAGACATGGCTGCAATTGAGAGAATTGGTGTTTTACTGGTGGTGAGGAAGAGGGTTGCATCAATGTAACATCAAGCTTTCTGGCCTGAGCACCTGGGTAGACCACAATGCCATTTATTAAAAGATGCTGCTGGGGCGCCTGGGTGGCGCAGTCGGTTAAGTGTCCGACTTCAGCCAGGTCACGATCTCGCGGTCCGGGAGTTCGAGCCCTGCATCAGGCTCTGGGCTGATGGCTCAGAGTCTGGAGCCTGTTTCCGATTCTGTGTCTCCCTCTCTCTCTGCCCCTCCCCCGTTCATGCTCTGTCTCTCTCTGTCCCAAAAATAAATAAACGTTGAAAAAAAAATTTAAAAAAAAGATGCTGAATAAGGATCAGATTTTGGAAAGTAGTCTATGACTTTAGGAACTGGGTTTGTTGAGCTTGAGGTATCTAGAGGACAACTCTGAAATCAAGTAAATAAGGACAGAAAGGTGTCTGCTGGCTCATTTCAGCATGAACAATGCTGGTAAAATGAAAGAAGGAGATTGGAGGTTGTCTGGGGGGCTCAGTTTGTTGAGCATCAGACTCTTGATCTCAGTTCAGGTCATGACTTCAAAGTGTGAAATCGAGCCCAGTGTTGGGCTCTGTGTTGACAGTGCAGAGCCAGTTTGGGATTCTCTCTCTCCCTCTCTTTGCCCACCTCCTGCTCTCTCTCTCTCAAAATAAATAAACTTTAAGAAATCTAAAAAAAAAAGGAAGAAGAGGATTTGAGATTGTCATATGAGTGGTTAGTCATTTCAAAGGTAAATAATTATAGTCAAGAAATGAATATTTTAATGTCTCTACCTACTTAAACTTTCTAAGCAAATGTTCCTAGCATCTGTGTTAAAGGATGAGCTTTGGAAGTTAAAGACTGGTTTAGAAAAGTTAGAAATCTCTGGAGAGATTTAGAGTTACCTCCTTGTGGGTTTACCTTTCAAAGGGAAATGAAACCAAGAGATAGGCAGCAAAGTTTTTATATTCCAATGAAATAAATGCAAATGGCTAGAGAACAAAGATTTTACTCCTTCTTTGAGGAGTAACTTCTATAAACTCCCAGATTTAATTTCAGAGCTTTTCTCAGAGTTTCACCTGTGGAACTTTGGATGTGGGAAACTGGTGTCATTATTGGTATAAGTTATAACAACTTTGATCTATGCCCCAGAAACCTATTTACTTTTATGATAAAATCAAATTAATATAAATATTAAAAACTTCCATCGTTGTACAGCCACTATGGAAAACAGTATGGAGGTTCCCCCCAAATTAAAAATAAAACTACCATATGATTTAGCGATTCCACTTATGGGTATTCAGTCAAAGAAAACTAAAACAGTAATTCAAAAAGATAATCTGCATCCCCATGTTCACTGCAGCATTATTTATAATAGCTCAGACATGGAAACAACCTAACTGTCCACTGATGAAGGATGGATAAAAAAATGTGCCACTGGGAAAACAGTGTGGAGGTTCCTCAAAAAATTAGAAATAGATTTACCCTATGACCCAGCAATAGCACTGCTAGGAATTTACCCAGGGAATACTGGAGTGCTGATGCATAAGGGCACCTGTACCCCAATGTTTATAGCAGCACTTTCAACAATAGTCACATTGTGGCAAGAGCCTAAATGTCCATCAACTGATGAATGGATAAGAAATTGTGGTTTATATACACAATGGAATACTACTTGGCAATGAGAAAGAATGAAATCTGCCTTTTGTAGCAACATGGATGGAACTGGAGAGTGTTACGCTAAGTGAAATAAGTCATACAGAGAAAGACAGATACCATATGTTTTCACTCTTATGTGGATCCTGAGAAACTTAACAGAAGACTATGGGGGAGGGGAAAAAAGAGAGGGAGAGACTCTTAAAAACTGAGAATAAATGGGGGTGGGAGGGAGGAGAAAGTGGGTGATGGGCATTGAGGTGGGCATGTGTTGGCATGAGTACTGGATGTTGTATGGAAACCAATTTGACAATAAATTTCATATTTAAAAAATGTGGTATATATATACACACACACACACACACACACACACACACACACACACACACACAATGGAACATTATTCAGCCATAAAGAAGAATAAAACCTTGTCATTTCCTACAGCATTGATAGATTGTAAGGGTGTTATGCTGAAAGCGATAAGTAAAACAGAGACAGATTTCACTTGTATGCAGAATCTAAAAATGAAACAAAACAAAAAACAAGTTCACAGATAAAGAGAACACGTTGGTGGCAGCCTGAGAGGATGGGAATTTCTGATGTGCATTATGGGTGAAGGAAGTCAAGAGATACAGATAAATTATAAAGTTATAAACTAAATAACTCCTGGGGATGTAATGTACAGCATGGTGACTATAGTTAATTATACTGTATTCCATATTTGAAAGTTGTTAAGAGAGTTTACCTTCAAAGTTCTCATCACAAGGACAACAATTCTATGACTGTTTCTGGTGATAGATGTTAATTAGACTTACTATAGTGGTTGTTTCACAATATATACAAGTATTGAATCATGTTGTATACCTGAAACTAATATGTTGTATGTCAATTATACCTCAATTAAAAAAATGAATTAGCCTCTATTCCCTTTAGTTTGCATTCTGCACTGGCCTCTGAACAGTCCACTGCTTATTATAAACATTGGTAATAGGTCAACCTTTTGACATCCCTCTGCCACTTCTGGGACAACCTGATTCTCCCATTCAAAGGGCATATGTCTTTGATTATATTGGTAGCCTTTGGATATGTAACAAGTTCATTTAGATTTTCTTCCCTTTTCCCAGAAGGATGAAACATTCCCCATATCATGAGAGCCATCCTTCTTCTGTTGCTGTTTGTTGATAAACTAATTCCCTCTTGATAAACTAATACTGTGGGTATTTGAATTCTACAGCCATGATGGAAATTTCTCTAATGCTGATTAAGTATCCCTGATATTCAGTTGGGGGAGGAAAAACAGGGAACACAAATTGAGGGGGTGTCAAAGGTCAACAAAAGGTTGATCCTTTCCTTTTCTCTCCCTCTTCTTTTCCTTACTGTTCAATTCCAGAGATGAGGACTGGTGCGAAATGAGCTAAGTGGAGACTTCATGATGACTGCCTGGGGCTGCTTGTTTTGAGCAGGGACATCCTAGGTTGCATTAAAAGGCCAGACCTAAAGGCATTCAATATTTAATTGGCAATATGTCCAATAAAACATACCAGCCATAGGATCTCTACTATTCTTCAACAATGGTAGCAGAAAGTAGGAAAATACACGAGGACAAGAATACTTCCTTCCCCTAAATTTAATAATGCATTTTCATCTTTTCTCACCTTCTAATACTGGGCTGTGATATACAAAAACATCTATGCAAAAATAAATTTATGAGAAATATAATGTTAGACCAGCATTTCTCTGTAAAACACATGGGGTTCTGTATTAGAATTATGTAGCATGCTTACTAAAGATACAGATTTCTGAGCCCCTTTCAAGACTTACTGAATCAGAATTTCTATTTACAGTAGCCTCCAAAACCACGATTTTTAAAACAGATATTTCAAGGATTCTTATAAATTCAAGAACTACTGCTTTTATATGTGTTATTCACTTTGCTGTTAGGGGGGTTGGGTGTATGTGTGTGTGTTTGTGTGTGCATGTAAAATAAGATGTGGTTCCATAAGTCATATTTTGCACCAGTATTTTCCCTCAAGCTGTGAAGTCAGAAAAATATTTCTTTTGTGTGTTAACAAATTTTGTTCAACACACACACACACACACACACACACACACACACACACACACACACATATACCCATGCATAGGTACATAAGGATTTTTTTTGTTTAGCAAACCCTCTATATTGTATACATCTCTTGGAGATTCCCAGTTTACATTAGTATGTTAAAAGCTCTGAGAGCCTACAAAAATTTAGTATTTCTCAATCTTTCAAGCAAATGCTTTTTTGACTTTTTTTTTTCAAATAAAACTATGATTACCTAAGGGCAGTTTGGAAAATATTCTACTCAAATATTATAAAGCATCTTAGCTATAAAATATAAAAACCCATCTCTTATATTTTGACTTCAGGTACTTGTGCAAACAAGCGATGCCAGTTTGGAATAAAGTTTTTGTTCTTTCTTCCCTCTCTGTTTAGCTATAAGTATAGAAACATCCTCTCTTTGTTGAATAAACAAATTTATATCAGCAGACATATGAACATAACTTTTATGTTTTTGGTAGTTATCAAAATCTGTTGTTTTAATCATGAAATCTAGTAATAAGCTTACTACATTAATATGCAGAGAGCAACTGACAGGAACACTTTTGTTCTGTACTCTAAAATTATTATCCTTAGTGTTTGAGTCTGAGAACAGACTCATTTAACAGCCTTTAAAGAGTGAGAAAATATACAGCTTTAACCTATATTGAGAGGTTAAAAATAGAAATGCTATCACCAGACATATATTTCAGGCAAACCCTTCCCTCCTTCCTTCCAAAAAAAATCATGGCAAAAATGGTTGCATGCAATTTTATGTTCTAGATTTGATTAAGGACTATTCACCTCATTTTTTCCATATATGTCAAAAATCAATTAAATATTTCTGTAAATTTGGTAATAAATATATTCTTCCACATGTATTTCTCCTTTCAATTATAATTTAGCTCTCTCACCTCCATTCTGTAACGTGTTCTTTTTAAAAAATTTTTTTAAATATTTGTTTATTATTTTGAGACAGGGAGAGAGGGACAGAGACAGAGAGAAACAGAGCACAAGTGCGGGAAGAGAGAGAGGGAGACACGGAATCTGAAGCAGGCTTCAGGCTGTGAGCTGTCAGCACAGACCCCCGCACGGGGCTTGAACCCACAAATCGTGAGATCATGATGCGAGTTGAAGTCGGGCACTTAACCAACCGACTGAGCCACCCAGGTGCCCCTGTAGCTTGTTCTTAAAGGTGTGATGGGGTGGGGCACCTGGGTGGTTCAGTTGGCTAAGCATCCCACTTTGATTCAGGTCATGATCTCATGGTTCGTGAGTTAGAGCCCCGTATGGGGCTCTCTGTTGTCAGCACAGAGCTCCTTCAGAAACTCTCCCCCTCTCTCTGCCCCTCCCAAGCTCATTCTCTCTCTCAAGAATAAATGAACATTAAAAAAATAGGCGTGACAGGGCTGCGTAGTTCCCTCTAGGATGGGCCATGTGGAGAGAAGTGGCTTTTCCCCACTATACTGAGCTGAATGAGCATGACTGGCAGGGAGGGGGTAACTCCTGGAGTTCTTACATTCTGAGGATAGTAGCAAAGTTATCTAGCTACCTAGGAAAAGTGTTTTTGGTTATTTTATTTTCGCTAGCGACTGGTGTCAAGGACCACACTCATTCCTGTTGAACACACACACATACACATTGCTGTTGCCATCCACCCCTCAGCCCGCAGTGGGAAACAAGAATGGCACTGCTACGGTCTTCCCTCCAGCCAGCTGGGCATGCAGTGGAGAAGAAAGGGGGTGGGATTAGCGTCTGCCCTTGGTAGTAAGGTGCCACGCTAGTCTGACTTGAGTGAACATTGTTTTTATTAAAAATTTTTAAACGTTTTTATTTAGTTTTGAGGGAGAGCACAAGTGGGGGAGTGGCAGAGAGAGAGACAGACAGAGAGAGAGAGAGAGAGAGAGAGAGAGAGAGAGAGAAGAGGGAGGGAGACGCAGAATCTGAAGCAGGCTCCAGGCTCCGAGCTGTCAACACACAGCCCCATATGGAGTTCCAACCCACAAACCGTGAGATCCTGACCTGAGCCAAAGTCGATCGCTTAACCAGCTGAGCCACGCAGGCACACCAGAGAGAACATTGTTTTTAGCATGGTCAGCAGCAGGCAGCATTATTGGAGGTCCTTTGCTGCTCAGATGAGCTACGCCTGAAAGGAAGCTTGTGCTTCTTTTTCTGTGAGGCCAGCGGCTCATGCTTCTGGATTTGATAAACTGTTATAGGTACGATCAGCCAGCCCACTTCAGTATCACTTCATCCCATCCAATCAATAATGCTACTCAAAATTCAGACTCACTCTTGGGCTATCATAGCAAAAGAGTGTACATTTTGGGGACTACTTGCTATTATTATTTCCCCAAGAAATTGATGACCACAGAGAGTCTTAAAAATCTAGGCAGCCAGGCCCAGAGGGAAACCCCAAGCATTTTCCAATCTGCTCTATCCCTCTTAGTACTATTTTTGCATTTTTTTTTGCAAATACTGTTAATTCTCCATTCCCTCTAAACATCAAACTGACCGTTCTTCACAGACTTCAGATCTTTCCTCTATTTCCCAAAGGGTATAGGGTGAGCACGAGAAGACAGGACTTAGAAAAGTTGATCTTAATTAAATGTGCACAATACAGTTACTGGAAAACCTGCTATTTTTTATCACCATTACTGAGATAAGAATTTTTAATATTTCACATAGAATCAGATACAACTTCTTATCTATGTAATTAAATGTGACATTATGTTTGAGATAAACATAGGTCATTTTTTTTACCTTTTTTTAAAATGAAGAGATGGCTGATATAAATATGAGCCTCTGAGTATCAAGTAGATCATTAAAAGTTCTGGGATGGAGCAGAAAACTTAAAATTTTCTGTTATGGAAAACTGTCCTTTACAGTGGAGTCTACAGTTTTTCCGTTCCTAGTTTGGTTGTTGTTTCTTGGCGTTATTAAGTACTTTGATGCAATAAATTCTGTTATAATTACATGAACTCTCGGCAGTAAGATTCAGAAAAAAAAGTATGCAGTGAGTTGCTTAAAGTCATAAGAAAGTCAACTACTATGTGAAATAAGGATTAGAAATAAGGATTAGATTTCTGAAATCTTTGTACAGGATATTTATTGCACAATAGGCCACCTTTTTATGTGTTTTTCAAAATGTATGGAATATCATTAGTGGGAAAAAATAAAGCGAAAAAGATTAATATGTGAGAGGAAACCTGCATAAATTTGACAGATAAGGACTTTAGTAAAGAACATAGATTAAAAATGTAGTCAGTATTTGTTTCGTTATTGCTATGTTACAAGCCACCTCCAAATCTTAGTGGTTTACAACAATTTATTATCTCTCACAGTGGATTGATTGGGTTCAGATCTCTCAAACAGTTGCAGGAAAATTTCAATTGTAACCAAAATTCATCTTGAAGGCCCAGTTAGGGTAAATATCCATGATGGTTCTTTCCCTCACAAAGCTAGTCCTCAGCTGATATGGGAACTGCCTGAGTATCTTTTGCTTTCTGTTTGGCCTCTAAATGTGACCAGTCTGGAGCCTCTCACAGCATGCTAAGCTTACTGAAGTTGAATTATTTCCATGACTGCTGGCTTCCCTGGAAGAATTTTCTGGTATACCTAGCTTGAAGCCTTGGTTTGTCATGATTTAGCATTGGGAGTCACACACCATCACTCCTACCACATTCTACTGATTAAAGGAAGGTAACAGGAGAGTGTAGTTTGTGGGAGGGGGCTTCTTTGGAGACTAGCGATCATAGTAAGGATGATGCTCACAGGTTAAAAATAATGATTTCACAGAAAAAAATCTCATATCTTTCTTTCCTTGTAATGTGAATTAGTCACTGATTCTTAGAACAGGGAAAGACTTTAGGTATCCTCTGTTTAAAATATTCCATGTATCCTTGGGGCTCCTGGGTGACTCAGTCAGTTAAGCGTCAACTCTTGATTTCGTCTCAGGTCATTATCTCACGGTGCATGAGATTAAGCCCAACATCAGGATCTGCACTGACAGCATGGAGCCTGCTTGGGATTCTCTCTTTCCCTCTCTCCCTGCCCCTCCCCCACTTGTGCTTTCTCTAAGTAAATAAATATTAAAAATAAAATAAAATATCACATGTATTCTTGAAGAAGCTGAAGCTTGGGTCAGAGAAAAGTCTTTGTGTTTGCAAAAATACAAATCAGTAATTAAGTCTTAATATCTTTGGGTTATTTGGATGTCACAATCTAAACAGAAATCTAAAAAAAAAGTATAGGAATAATAATATATGTCTCAGGGGAAATAATGTATAGCAATGAACATGATACAATTGAAAGCAGTCTTCCAAAATGTGAATAAAGTAGGCAATGTTTTTTTAAGTTCATATTGAAAAGTAAAAAAAAAAAGGTTTAGTTTCTTATTTTTTCTGTTATTCAAAAAATTGTGACATGTATTGGCAATGACAAATATTTTCATTTGTGATATTTTTCATTTTGGTCAGGTGCAAGTAACATGATTAGTATTATTTTTATTAAGCTGAAGTTTTATAAGTAAAAAGGTCTCTAGCGATAACACATCTGGAATTTCCCACAGATTATCCTGGGAAATGTACATAATGATAGAAAATATTCAGAACGATCTAATAGATCTTAGTTATTTCTGCTCTGTGAATTCTTTAGCAAGAGCCTTGTTACCCTACAAAGAGACGACATGTTTCACTGTTGTTAAGTGTTAAGCATAAATGGAGATAGGATCTGTGGGCACAGTAGCTAGATTTGACCGATAGGTTTGCAAGGGGAGAACTCCCACCTGAAAACTCAGTGCACATGGAAAGAAAGAAACAATGTTTTATTTTGCAGTATAACACTGAAATATGTCAGGCACATGAACGGAGGCTCACTGGGCTGATATGTGTTCTGAGAATAAAAGAAACATAAATTGCTGAGGTTCAGGAACATGCCCATTCCATGAATAGAGATTGACTTTGCTGCCAAGGGAAGCAAGTTGCTTGGGTTTTAGGTGACACATTCCCACTCTTTACGTTACCAAGAAAAAGGTTTGGAAAGCAAACTACTTGAAATGTTTCCCTAGTGGTTCCCAATGAATATCAAACCCATCAAGCATCACAGACACAGCCTCTCTATATGCCGCAAGAAACTCTTTCAGTTCCAAAGTCATTGGAAGCACCTGTCATCTTCCTTCATCTTTTACTGTCAGATTCTTTGTGCCTTTAAGGTAGGTCACCTTTCTTGGCATGCTGCTTCATTGTAGGTTTGGAAGCTAAAGTTCTTTTTCCACCTGAGCTGTATTTGGAATTCGAGAGGAGTTTTTACTTACTGTCATTCTCCACCCAACATTTCCACTGCATGGTAAACTGCTACCCTCGGGTATTTATTCAATGAAATATTTCTAGATTATGTTCTATAAATATAATATTTTAAAATATTATAAATTCATGTTTTATTAAACTATTTTTTATTGAACTTTTATGAAGAAGAGACAACGTTAGGGGTAAAAGAATCAGAGAGGTAGATTTGCTGTTGCTGCCCCTGAAGTTGGACAAACAATGACAGGAAGAAGTTAAAGAAGTTTTTGTATAAGCAGAACAGAACCAAGGTCCGCTAATGCTTAAAAAAAAAAAAAAAAAAGAACTGGTGGGGGTTTCTCCATGACTATGCAGGGATCTTGGTTCCCACTATCCCTGAATTTGAGTGTAACTCTTCCATGAGAAAAGCAATACATTTAGCTTTCCTAATTTTTTCCCTAGATGTTTCCTATCTGGCCTAGGAGAAAGTGAGCTCCCTGGATTCAGTATGCAAGGATGAGACTGACCAATATGTTTTTGTTTTATGATTCCAGAAACATTTCCTGGAGCCTCCTCTCAAGGTTAATCAAGCACACCAGAGGCTTCTATGGGGGTTGCAGAATCTAATTACTATTCAGTGTGATCACCATACCAACTTCCTCAACCCTGCTTTAAGACCTCTTGAGACAGTGACCACATTCCACTGCCATGTACATATGGACAGAGTTATTCTGCCTGTTATTGGATTCTGAAGGGCAAGATGAGGAGAGAAAGAAGTTTCTTTAGTTTCAATGACTGCTCAGAATTGAGTTTCCTTTATTCTGTTTTATCAATAAAACACAAACATGATGGTTTAATAAGTGCATCATGTGTAATGAAATGCCCAGATTAAATAGGAATGATTTCATTTTGAAGGGGAGAGATATAGGGTGAGAATCATTACCATCTGCTTTGCCTTGAAAGAAGAGATAAAAATTCACCTCAATTCAGATATTTCAGCAGGGAAGAATGAGTAGAAGGTCAGCTTTAAGTGACTTTTTAAGTTTATATTTATAAAGGAATAGGAGATATTTTTATCATGTAAACTTTTGCTCTCTGGCTAGGTTAGCAAGTGTAGACCAGTGAGGCTGAAACAATAAAATATCTCCAAAGAAACTTGGAGACAAAGGTCTTAAAAGAAGGGCCAATATGTTTTTGGTAGGAACTGGTTACCTCACAGGGTGAGGTTGATGTTTGACCTCCATAAAATGATGTTTACTTTTTGGGAACAATGAGTAAGACTGGGGTGCACATCTGGAAAACAATTTGTAAACTTCATGCCCCAGATGAGGCATGAGATGAGATTTGGACAGGGTCCTGGGCCACTGAGGTCACCTTGCTATAGTAACAAAATGGAATCATGTAAGAATGTGAATAAACAGCAATTGTAGGATGTGGGGGTATATTCTCAAAAGGGTGTATTGAACTTTCTATAGTTAAGGTGTATGAGACATTATTTGTTTCTTACCCCAAATCCATACTTTACCCTCTTATCCTTTACCGCCTTCACATCTCATATACTATGAACTTAGATCTCTTTCACTGCAGAGGTGACTATATAATCTAGTTCTGGACACTGGTATGTGAAAGGAAATCTGATAGAAGGAATTTCTAAAACAGATAATTTCTTTTTTTAATTGAAATATAATCAACAAGTAGCATTAGTTTCAGGTATTCAACATGGTTCAATATTTGTATACACTGAGAAATGATCAGCACAGCAAGTCTAGTTACCATCTGTCACCATACAAAATCACATTTTTTTTTCCCGTAATGAGAACTTTTAAGATTTGCTCTTTTACCAACTGTCAAGTATGCATGAGATATATTATATCCCCATGACTCACTTATTTTATAACTGAAAGTTTGTACCTCTTGACCTCCTTTACCCATTTATCCACTTGCGATCCTCTGCCTTCTGCCCACCACTAATCTGTTCTCTGTATCTATGAATTTGGTTTAGTTTTCTTTAGTCTATTCATTTGTTTTGTTTTTTAGATGCCACATAGATGAAATCATGTGGTATCTGTACTTCTGTCTGGCTTATTTCACTTAATGTAATACCCTCAAGGTCCATCCATATTTTGCAAATGGAAAGATTTCATTTCTTTTTTTATGGCTGAGTAGTATTCTGTGATATGTATGTGTATATGTATACATGTGTGTGATGTATATAAAATGTATCTTCTTTCTCCATTCACCCATCAACAGACACTTCGGTTGTTTCCATATTTTGGCTACTGTAAATAATGCTGCACTAAACAAAGCGATGCATATATCTTTTCAAGTTAGTGTTTTTATTTTCTTTGAATAAATAGCTCAATCTGGAATTGCTGGATGTAGTTTTATTTTTAATTTTGGGGGGGAACCTCCATACTGTTTTCCATAGTGGCTACACCAATTTGCATTCTTACCATCTGTACACAAGTGTTCTCTTCTCTCCATACCTTAATCAATACTTGTTATATCTTGTCTTTTTGTTAATAGCTATTCTAACAGGTGCAAAATGATATCTTCTGGTTTTTATTTGCATTTCCCCAATGATTAGTGATATTGAACTTCTTTTCATGTGCCTGTAGGCCATCTGTATGTCTCCTTTGGAAAAATGTCTATTCATATCTTCTGCCCATTTTTTAATCAGATTTTTTGTTGTTGTTATTTAGTTGTATGAGTTCTTTATATATTTTGGATATTAACCCGCTACTGGATATATGATTTAAAAAATCTTCTCCCATTCAGTAGTAGCCTTTTCTTTTTGTCCATGGTTTCTTTTGCTATCCAGAAGCATTTTAGTTTGATGTAGTCCCATTTTTTTTTTTTAATTTTACCTTTTGTTGCCCTGGTTCTTGGGGCAGGTCTCAAAAATCATCACCCAGAACTGATGTAAAAAAACTTAGCACTGATGATTTCTTCTAGGGTTTTTATGGTTTCATATTTTACATTAAAGTACTTAATCCACTTTGAGTTAATTTTTGGATATAGTATAAGATAGTGGTCCAGTTTCATTATTTTTCAAGTGGCTCTCTGGTTTTCCAACACCTTTTAGAGAAGAGAGGGTTTTTTTTTTCCCCATTATATAGTCTTGTCTCCTTTTTACAAACCAATTGACCATATATGCATAGGATTATTTTTAGGCCATTATGTTCCATTGATCTATGTGTCTGTTTTATGCCAATACTATCCTTTTGATTACTATAGTTTTGGAATATAGTTTGAAATCAGGGAATATGATGCATCTGGCTCTGCTCTTTTTCAAGGTTGTTTTGTCTATTTGGGAACTTTTGTGGTCCCGTACACATTTTAGGACTCTGTTCTCTTTCTGGGAAAAATGCCATTGGACTTTTGATAGGGGTTGCATTGAGTCTGTAGATTGTTCTGGGTAATATGGACATTTTAATAATATCAATTCTTCCAATATATGATTATGAAATGTTTTTCCATTATTCAATGTCTTCTAGATTTCAGAATACAGGTCTTTAACTTCCTTGGTTAAATTTATTCCTAAGTATTTTATTCTTGTTGATGTGAATATAAGTGGGATTGTTTTCTTAATTTCTCTTTCTGATAGTCCATTGTTAGTGTATAAAAATGCAACAGATTTTTGTATATTGAATTTGCACTCCACAACGTTATTGAATTTATTTATTATTAGCTCTAACGGGTTTCTGTGGTGTCTTTAGGATTTTCTAAAATCATGTTGACAACTAATGGAGTTTTATTTCTTCCTTTCCAATTTTGATGTTTTTATTTTTATTTTTCCTGATTAACTTCTCTGGCTAGGACCTACAATATTATTTTGAATAAAAATGGTGAGAGTGGGCATCCTTGTTGTGTTCCTGATCTTAGAAGAAAAGGCTTGATCTTTTCACTATTGAGTATGATGTTAACAGTGGGTTTGTCATATATAGTCTTTATTATCTTGTGATACTTTCACTTTATACTCATTTTTGAGACTTTTTATTATAAATGGATGTTGAATTTTGTCAAATGTTTTTTTCTGCATCTATTGAGACAATCATGATTTTTATCCTTTGTTTTGTTAATGTAGTGTATCATGTTGATTGATTTGCAGATATTGGACCATCTTTACATTCCTGGAATAAATCCTACTTGATTGTGGTGTATGGCCATTTTTATGTATTGTTGAATTTGAGTTGCTAATATTTTGTTGAGAAGTTTTGCATCTATGTTCATCAGGGATATTGACTTGTGATTTTCTTTCTCTGTGGCATCCTTGTCTTGGTAGTAGGGTAATGTTTACCTCATAAAATGAACTTGGAAGTTTTCCTCCTCTTCATTTTTTTGGAAGAGTTTGAAGTCGGTATTAAGTCTTTGAATGTTTGGTAGAATTCACCAGTGAAATTGTCTTGTCCTGGAATTTTGTTTGTGGGGACGTTTTTGTTTACTGATCATATCTTACTAATAGTCTGTTTAGATTTTCTATTCATGATTCACTCTTAGAAGATTGTATGTTAGTAGGAATTTATCCATTTCTCCTAGGTCGTCTAATTTGTTGGCATGTAATTGTTTGTAGTAGTCTCTTGTGATCCTCTGTATTTCTTTGGTATCAATTGTAACTTCTCTTTCACTTCTGATTTTATTTATTTGATCCTTCTCTTTTTTTCAACTGAGTCTAGCTAAAGACTTTTAATTTTGTTTGTCTTTTTAAAGAACCAGCTCTTATTTTTGGTGATCTCTTCTATTGTCTTTAAAATTTCTATTTCATTTATTTGTGCTCTGGTTTTTATTATTTCCTTCTTTCTATTAACTTTGAGCTTCATTTGTTCTTCCTTTGCTAGTTCCTTTAGGTGTAAAGTTAGATTGTTTGAGATTTTTCTTGAGGTATGCATGTATAGCTATGAAATTCCCTCTTAGAACTGCTTTTGCTGTATCCCAGGATTTTGATATTTTATTTTCATTTTCATTTGTCTCAAGGTATTTTTAAATTTCTCCTTTGACTTTTTTTTTTGATCCATTGGTTGTTCAGTAGCATGTTTTTTAATGTCATATATTTGTGATTTTTCCAGTTTTGTTGTAATTGATTTCTAGTTTCATGTATTGATTTCTAGTTTCATATGGTTTAAATTTTCTCAAATTTATTAAGACTTGTTTTGTGGCCTTAAATATGACCTAATCTGGAGACTGTTACATGTGTACATGAGAAGAATATGTATCCTGCTGTTTTTGGAATGGAATGTTCTGTATGTATCACTAAATCCATCTGGTCTAATGTGTTGTTGAAGGCAACGTTTTCTTATTGACTGATCTTCTGTCTGGATGATCTATCCATTTATATAAGTTGTGCATTAAATTCCCTAGTATTATTGTATCTCTGTCAATTTCTCTCTGTAGTTAATATTTGCTTTATATATTTCGGTGCTTCTATATTAGGGACATAATATTTTTAAGAATGCTCTTTCTACTTGTTAAATTGACCCTTTTATCATTATGTAATGCCTATCTTTGTTTTTTATTATAGTCATTGTTTTAAAGTCTATTTTGCCTGATATATACAGATACCATGGCTTTCTTTTGATTTCTATTTGTATGAAACATCTTTTTCTATCCCTTCACTTTCAGTCTGTGTGTGTCCTTATCTCAAGTGGGCAACATAAAGATGGTCTTGTTATTGTTGTTGTTGTCGTTGTTTAAACTAATTCAGCTACTCTGTCATTTAATCCATTGACATTAAAAGTAATTATTGATGGGTGTGTACTTATTGTGCTTTTGTTAGTTGTTTTCTGTTTTGTAGTTCCTCTCTGTTCCTTTCTTGCTTGCTTGCTTTCTTCCCTTATGGTTTGGTGACTTTCTTTAGTATTATGCTTAGATTACTTTCTTGTTATCTTTTGTTTCTCTATTGTAGGTTTTGACTTTATGGTTTACTTTCAGTATCACATATAACAGTCTATATATATGTCTACTTTAAGTTGATAGCAAGTTAAGTTTGAATGCATTCTAAAAGTCTGCATGTTGTCCCCACCTCATGTTTTGTTTGCTGTCATATTTTATGTCTTTTTATTTTATCCCTTAACTAATTATTGTAGTTATAGTTATTTTACTACTTTTTTCTGTTAACCTTCATACTTGTTTTATAAGTGGCTAATCCACTTTTACTATATCTTTATCTTTAAGAGAGAGACTTTTGCTTTCATATGTCTTCTTTTTGCTAATTAGTGCCTTTTCTTTTAAGTTTAAAGAAGTCCTAAACATATTGTATAAAGCTTGTTTAAATGAATCCTTTTAGCTTTTACTTGTCTAAAACACTCTATTATCTTCTTCAATTCTGAGAGGTAATTTTGCCAGGTAAAGTATTCTTTGTTGGAAGTTTTATCCTATTAACATTTTGAGTGTATCATCTCAACTCTCTTCTGGCCTGCAAGGTTTCTGCTGAGAAACTTGCTTATGGGGGTTCTCTTGTATGTAACAAGTAATTTTTCTCTTGTGGCTTTTAAGATTCTCTCTTATCTTTTTTTTTATTATTATTTTTAACGTTTATTTATTTTTGAGACAGGGAGAGACAGAGCATGAACGGGGGAGGGTCAGAGAGAGAGGGAGACACAGAATCCGAAACAGGCTCCAGGCTCCGAGCTATAAGCACAGAGCCCGATGCGGGGCTCGAACCCACAGACCGTGAGATCATGACCTGAGCCGAAGTTGGACGCCCAACCGACTGAGCCACCCAGGCACCCCGATTCTCTCTTATCTTTAACTGTTGACATTTTATTTATAATGTGTCTTGGTGTGGCTTTCTTTAGGTTCATCTTTTTTGGAATTCTCTGGGATTCCTGGATCTGGATGTGTTTCCTTATTCACATTAAGAAAGTTTTCAAACATTATTTTTTCAAATAAATGTTCTTCTTTCTTTTTCTTCTTCTGGGACCCCTATTGTGCAAATATTATGCCACTTGATATTGTCTCATAGGTCCCTTAAGCTATCTTCACTTTTTAAAGTTCTTTCTCTTTCTGTGTCCTCTTTTTCTCTGCTCTGTTTGGGTGAGTTCCATTGCCATATTTTCCAGATCCTAGATCCTTTCTTCTGCTTCATCTAGTCTCCTATTGAACACTTCTAGTGTATTTTCAGTCCAGTTGTTGCATTTTTCAGCTCTGAGACTTCTGTTTGATACTTTCTTATATTTCTGTCTCTTTGTTGAAGTTCTTTCTATGTTCATTCATTCTTGTCTCAAGTTCAATGAGTGTCTTTACGACAATTACTTTGAACTCTTTATCAGGTAAATTACTTATTTGTGTTTCATTAATATTTTTTCTCTGAGGTTTTATCTTGTTATTTCTTTTGGAATATATTCCTCTGTTTCCTTATGTTGCTTTGTTCTCTGTGTTTGTTTCTATATCATATGTGAAACAGCTCTCTCTCTCTCAGTCTTGATGGAGTGGCCCTTTGTAGCAGATCAACCTTATTTAACCCTACCTAGCTCTTGGTTATCTCTTGAATCTTTGTAGTTATCTAATTAGCCTGATTAATTCTTCATAGGTCTCAGTGGATGAGTGTGTGCCAAGACCTGTCAGTGTTCTAGAGGGAGGGCTCTTATTCAGCATCTAGTTTCAGGCTTACTGGAAGGAAAACTCTTAGCCAGCAACTTTTAAATAATGCAATATATGTCATCTTGTGGGACCATAATCATAAACCCTGCTGACCTCCAATCCAGGTGATTTGGAGATGTCCCCTTGGTGACACTTAGAAAAAAATCAGGGCTCCAGGCAACTCTAATGAGCTCCTTTCTGGGGGATACTGATGAGTTGTAGTGAGGTAGAGGGAGAATTCAAAGATAGCATCCTTCAACGCACATTTCCTGAGGGCACTTTCATGGCCTCTAGATGTGTAGTAAACCTGAAGCCTGTCCTCAGAGTGAAGCTCCAGGACAAGTAAATAGGCCCTTTTCACAGAAAGACTGAGGATGTGTTTTAGTCTGCTATCTGTGCAGTGCCTCGGAAATGGTAGCCTACCCAAAACTCTCTCTTCCAACTGTTCCTGACCTGTGGGGCCAGAAATGCAATCCCTGTTGGCCATCAGAGTCAGGTGCTCTATGTGTCAGAGTCAGTGTCCCCTATGTGTCTTGGCTTTAGCGGGGCCATGGTGAGCACAGAGGTGAGTATGCCCACTAGTGCCAGCAAGGTAGAGAAAGATTGTGAAAATGGCACCTGGAAGCACCATTTTCTTCAGAGAGAGTCCCAGTAGGCTTCTACTGGTCTGGCAGATGCTTTAAGATTAGCAAATAATTCTCTTTCATATATGATCTAAATGCTTTTCCTGGAGTGAGTATGTGTGTGAGCCCTTTAGGAGTAGAATCTGCATTTCCTACAACCCTCTGGGCCTCCTGGATGTAAGCCCCACTGGTTTTTAAGGCCAGACATTTTGAGGTATCTTTGCTTGTTTCAGATCCCAAGGATTGGGTGCCTGGTGTAAGGCACAAATTCTTTGCTCCTTAGGGAAAAAGGACAGGTTTGTGAGATCCCTCCTGATTGTGGGACACCATGCCAGGGATGGAGTTTTTGAAAAGACAGTGTTTCTACCTCTCCTTTCCATCTCCATGTGACTCTTTTATACTTTGTTGCGGAGGAGCTATTCAGCTAGTTTTCAGGTCTTTTTCAGACAGAAATGTCCCATATGTAGTTGCATATTCGGTGTGTTCGTCGGAGATGAGTTCAGGATCTTTATACACCACCTTCTTTAACTGCCTAGAAAAGATAATTTCTATATGAACTTGTCAGGAAAAGAAAGCTGGCTGTCTTCCTTAGCCAGTGCTTCCCTTCCCAGCCTTATATATGGATATGATGATGTCTGGTGCTTAGGTGTCCATTTTATTACTGAGAAAGGGGAGATGGTAATGTGCATATGGGTGAAAACAATCCATACACAATAAATAATTCAGAATGTAAAGAAAGTTGTTAACTTTTACTGAACCCACTGAATAGTTTCCTACCTCCACACCTCATTTTAACTAAATAATAAATGCCCCCACCCTAGTTTATTTTTTTTTATTTTTGTGAAAAAAATTTTAAAAATGTTTTATTTATTCTTGACAGGGAAACAGAGCAAGAGCAAGGGAGGGGCACAGCGAGAGAGGGACACAGAATCTGAAGCAGACTCCAGGCTCTGAGCTGTCAGCACAGAGCCTGATGTGGGGCTTGAACTCACAAGCTGTGAGATCATGACCTGAGCCAAAGTCAGATGCTCAACCAACTGAGCCACACAGGAGCCCGCCCCCACCCTAGTTTAAATAGCTGTTATATGGATATTAATACTGGTAGTCAGGGGCGCCTGGGTGGCGCAGTCGGTTGAGCGTCGGACTTCAGCCAGATCACGATCTCACGGTCCGTGAGTTCGAGCCCTGCGTCAGGCTCTGGGCTGATGGCTCAGAGCCTGGAGCCTGTTTCCGATTCTGTGTCTCCCTCTCTCTCTGCCCCTCCCCCGTTCATGCTCTGTCTCTCTCTGTCCCCCCAAAAATAAATAAACGTTGAAAAAAATACTTGTAGTCAAAAGTGTTGCTTGCTGATAAAGTATGTGCCTGCTCAAAGCATTGGTTGAAAGACAAGACATATGTGAACGTAAAAGTAGTCCAAGTTTGGAATATGGCCTATTTTAGTTTCCTGTACTTTCTCAAAGCCCTTTCACGTAAATATTTATGTGGTTAACATATTAATTCTCAGAAGTAAACAGGGTTAGTATTCTGATTAAAGCCTTATAAATAAGGAAACTGGAACACAGAGGTAAAGGGACTTTATATGAAGAAACAAAACTTGTGTATAGGAGAGCCGAGGCCTGAGCAAAGATCTTTGATTCATTGTCTAACACTCTCTATTGGGTCATGCTGCAAGTTTTCAAAAAGATGGCTTTGCATCAAGAAGCTGGAGATGACAAATGATGCTGATTTTCTCTTTTGCTTCAAACTAGGGATCAAAATAGACTAAACAAAGCATTTTCACCTAGGCTTTTTCCCTGTTATTCATAGAAGGGATTTTATGCAATTACTTCAGAGAACTACCTTGCTACAGCAACCTGGATTCTGGCTGCAGCAAATGTGTTTACTGTGGTTAGAAATCTAAAACAGAACAGCTTATAAAAGGAGCTAGAGAGTGTTGTAGCAGAATCATTAGAGCTCTAGTTTTCTTGTTTCTTTCAATTCAGACCCTGCTACAGAATCACTCTCTCTTCTGGAAATTCATGGTTTACAAAGAGAAGGGACATCCAGTTTTATAGAAGCCTCTGCTGAAATGCAACAAAATGAAAAATTTGTACCTCAAACCAATAATGTAAATCCTCAGATGGGCTAATCAGCCTTTATAGAAATCTGTTCATCTCTACATAGAAGAATCAAGTATAGTGTTCCTTCAAATGGCCTTTAAAAATAACTAAAATTCAATAGCTTCTCTCTTATCCTGGTAATGCAATTTATTTTGGGATAGTCCTTTTATAATGGAGAAATGGGTACTAAATGCCTTTGAAATGAATGCAATAGTTGTATGAAAACAACCCACAACTATAAATGTATTCCAAAATTTACCTCACAAATGCATCAATAAGTTGAGGGTAAAACCCAATCCAGCAAAAATCCTAAAATAAGTATGACCTACAGTGATTCACACTTGGCAATTCTGTAGTTATTGAGAAATCTATTATTTCAGAAAATCTTCTGAAAACAGTATTCTTAGATTCTATTTGGCTTTCTTATAGATTAAATCTTGTGGGGTAGTAGGTAGAGGGTAGATTTAACATGTCCAAAAATATTTGATAGACATGATTTTTGCAGAACAATTTATTAAATGCAAGCCACGAGGCTCATGATACAATAGACACTGGAAGGTAAGAGGAGCATTTTCATATGTCTTCTTCAGAGGACAGCCTCTTTTTTGTTTTTAAGCAGTAAAAATAATGAAGAGAAAAAAATATTATTTTCCTACAGTCACTGAGATCATTCTGTTGTTTTAGGACATGGTACAATTTAATCCACAGTGTCCAAGCCATAACCAGGTGGTACAACTTTCATTACTTCATTGATCCCCAAACTATGAGATAGAGGTGAAAATGTTGGAACATAGGAATAAGAAAGACAGATATTTGGAATGAACTAAAATGATGAATTAGGAGAGAAAAGGGAAAGACTTAGAAAACAGATAAAATTACAAAAGTGAAGAGAAGACCAACAGCAAGAAGCAAAAACCACATTTTTGCATTGTTTTGAGCTAATTAGCCACATTAAGATTAATTTATTCCTAGTGACAATTCATCATTTCCCTTCTGTCTTATATCCTTGTTATTTAAATACCTACTTTAATTTGTTTTAACCTTTTGAAAAAAAAGTTTACTCTGAATCATTTACTGCTTGATTGGTTGATTCATTCTTTAATTCATCCAGATATTTATTAGACATTTATTGGGCTATTTTAATGTGCCAAGAATTAAGTGAAGCCTCAGAAATACAGATAGGCATAATTACTGTCTTGATGGCCTGATATGGGGACATAAGAATTCATGTAAAGAATTAAAATACTTCAAAATGTATTTAAATAAAAATATACGCAAGAAGATGCAAAGGTAGAATGTTAAAGTCAAGAATCTAGATACTTCTCAACACCTCCGCTGCTATCTCTTTGTCAGATCCCCATCATCCCTTGCCCGGATGATTGCAGGAACCTTATCACTAATGACACATCTATCTTTTGCCCTGCTACAATCCATTCTTAGGAGAGCAGTCAGAAATCCTTCTAAAACATAATCTGGCTCATATCACTCCTGTGCTCACTGATGGCTCCCATTTTCACTCAGAGTAAAAGCCACAGTCTTTATAATGATTAATGAGGCCCCACAGGATGTGGTCTCAAGCGATTTCTTCAAATTCATCTCCTCTTCTCCTTCTTGCTTACTGCATCCATTTACATTGGGCATTCTTGTCTTATGGCCTTTGCTCTAACAGTTCTTTCTGTAAAAAAGGATATCTGTTTAACTTCCTTTTTTCTTTTTCCCCCCCCGAATATTTTCTCAAATTCCACTTTCTCAATGAGGTTTACAATGAGAACCCAATTGAATAGGGCCAACTGTCCCTTTTCTACATACAGTTCCTCTCCCTTATACTGCTCTTCCCGCCCCCCTTATTTTCCCATAATAATTTTCACCATCTAATATACAACATGATATATTTACTTATTTTGGTTAATGAAAATGTCATTTATTTCCTGTGTCTACTCCCCTGCCACCCCCACAGTCCTCACTCCCATGTCTAATGGAAATAGCAAAGAGCAAGAATTTCTGTTTTGTTTGCTGGAGTATGTATCCCAGGCATGGAGAACATATAGTGGGCACTTAATAAAATGATTCTAAATAAGATAATGAAAAGAAAAAGATTTACTTCACACGAGGGGAAGGGAGGGAGATGAATATTAAGATAACCTACCACAAATTAATAATCCATATATTGGAAATATTAGTAGCTGTTTGACAGTTATTCATCATGAAAGAAATTCCCAGGCAGAGAAAAGCTGTGTAAGTGAAGGAGAAGAAGAAGGAAATAAGTCTGTGGAGATATGTGAATCTGCCTAGGTCAGGGGGTCAGAAAACTATGGCTCATAAACCACATTCAGGCCATACTCTAGTTTTTTGGTAAATAATGTTTTATTGGAACATAGCTATGTCCATTTGTTTAGGTATAGCAGAAGAATTGTTCTCTTGCAACAGAGAACAAATGGCCCCTAAAGGCATTTATTATCTGGACCTTTTATGAAAGTTTGCTGACCCCTGTCCTAGGAAATAAAGGGTAAGTGAAGCCTTGAACCTGGAAAGCACCATGATCAGAATCATGATGTGGAAACATCATTCTCTAGTCAGCTCAGTTTTCCTAGTTAGTCTTTCCCTCAGGATATCTAATTCATTTTCCTTTTTTAAATGCATGTGTGCACATGTGTATATTTTTGTTTTGTTGCAAAAAAGAAAGTTTCACTCTACACGATATATTTCTTTTTTATCTTCAAGCATAGTCCCCTGGTCTTTGCGGATCTTCTTTACGAATAAACAGTTGCTACTAATGACTAAATGGGTAATGCCATGGAATGCATTTAAAATTCATCAAGGATTAGGGTATGATGCGAGGTGTTTCTGATTAAAACACAAAATAGCATTTGGCTTCCAACATTGTTTAGTTATTAATGTCATAATTTGGGTCTGGTTGGTTTTCCGATCTTCCTTTTATCTTCTTTTGGAGAAACTGGACAAAAACAGTATATTTGGAGAGTCAGTTAATTGCTGAGGTGGGCCAAACACAGCTTAATAATGTAAACTGTCTGCTTGAGAGTGAGCTGGAATCATCACACTAATTTCATTTATAAAATACAAGCTGGCAAGAGACTGTACAACGCTAATGATAGCCAGTTGCCTAATTAGCTCTGAAACACAGTCTTTCCAATTTATTAAAACAAAATGAGTCATAGTTATGAACCTGGGGCAGCAGATAGCTTCGTGTTAAAAATCCGTTTTAAGGTGTGACTTGTGTTTAATGCTAGAGATAGCCTAGTGTGTGTAGGCTTCTTCTGCAAATGAAAGCATGCAAATGATACCCTGAAATTTCAGCTGTATTAAACAGATGAAAATCTGTGTGTTTATTCCAAACACTAAGCAAATCCAATAATGATCTGAACATATTTCTCAATAAACACTAATTACTCTGTTAAAAATACTTTCTCATTTTTTGAAAATAAGTTTTTTATTACTTATTTGTTGTTTGATATTTTATCCACCTGTTCAATTTGGATTCATTTGTGTATTTATTATGTTTTTGCTTTGAGAAATGAAAAAGTATGGAATCTTTTTCAACTAAATGATTTCTAAGATTTTATGATCATTTGTCAAATTTCCTATCTCTGTGATATTGATTTCTAATTCAGAGTATAAGCCAAATTCTGAAAGACATGATTTCGTTACCGATTTTAAACTTTACAACCTAGACACTTAATTCACTTAATACCCACAGCGATATATAAGGTGGGAGGCATTTCTTCTGCTTTCAGAAGCATCCAGGCACCCTGCTGTGCACTGAAAATATGAAACTTTGGAAGAAAAAAGGGAAAGAGTCTGAAAGGAGAAACCAACAATATAATGGGGAGGAATCTTCCAGATTAGCACTTCTTAGAATGGGTGACACAATATTATGGCATATCAGAGTTACACCTTTGGGCATTGCTCGTAGCTCCCAGTCACAAAGCCAAGTCAGCCAGGCATATGGACATTAGCACCAGGGATGGTATGATTGGAGAAAGACTCTGAGGGCTATTTTCAACAGAGTGGTTAAGTTTCAGGCACAGGCAGTAGATGGTAAATAGAACTGATACTAGTTATACACCATGTAGATATTTGTTCTTTGTGAATGAATGGAAAAACACATGCATCTTTTTTTTTTTAAACTGTCTTTATTTATTTACTTAGTTTGAGATAGAAAGCATGAGCCAGAGAGGCACAGAGAGAGACAGAGATGAAACAGAGAATCCCAAGCAGGTTCCACACGGTCAGCGCAGAGCCCCACTCAGGGCTTGAACTCACAAACCATGAGATCATGACCTGAGCTGAAATCAAGAGTCAGTGCTTAACTGATCTTTAACTAAGTTGCTAATTCAGGAGGATGAAATACTTTCATACTGCATTTGCAACTTTTCAAGTGAATACTTTTGGAAATTGACACTAGGATTGAACAAAAAGTGTATCATCATTCTACCTCATTGTTCATTCACAGATTCTGCCTATTAACCTAACTTCCCAGAGAAGAAAAAATTAAATGATTTACTATATTTTATCACTAACTTAGCATCCCCATATGTGATGATCAATAAAAGAATTCTAACAAGGCAAAGAAGTCTCAAGGAATCAGCATGTTCTTCTCTGTTGCCTAGGAATACAAGACATTCTTAACACAGGCCAGGTATCCAGTGGTTTTCTGATTGAATATAACATGCTACCTTGATTTTTCTTCCATTAGAGCAGGTTTCCTTTTTAGAGAAACAAATAAATTACTTATATGTTTCTTGCTAGGTTGACCCCATAGAGATCAATTCACTTTATTATTATTAAAGAACTCATAGTAACCACTTGTAATGTATATTCAAACATCACTGGAAGGGTAGAATGTACCGGAATTTCAGTACTCAGTTTGGAATTATTCTAATACTTCTGCTGCTTTGGAAATTCACCTCTCCAGATGAAACTTTAAAATGAATGAAAACAGTTTCACTCTTGGATGAGGATTTGAATTAACTATTGAAAACTGTAAATAGTATTTACTTTGGTCACACCATACCTGCTAACATGGTGATTGGATTATGCATGTTTAGAGAAAGAAACACTACTTTTTCTTTTATTATACAATTTTTTGATTTCTAAAAATGACTTACATGATATTTTTGAACTTTTCAAATTATGTTTGTGGCAGGTTGTATAGTGCGAAATTGCAAACTTCAGAGTTTTGCAGTTCTCTGACAGTTACTAATTTTGCAGCCTGAGAATAATTACGAATTCACTATAGGCTTTACTTTTCACATCTCTGAAATGGGGATTGAGCACCTAAATTATAGGACTGTTGTAAAGAATAATTTGAGATAATGAATGCAAAGCTTCTGTGGCATAGTAATTTTATAACAATGTTACTACTATAATATTGTCATTATCAAATGGAAAATATACAATAATTTACTCAATAATTTATTAAATAGGATTTACTTCTTTTATCATTGTTGAGTATTTCTGTCATTGCTGACCAGTTGAAATGTTTTGTGTGCTTAGCTTAATTCTGCAAAACACAAACACACACACACATACACACACACACACAATTTTTTTTTCTTTAATGTTAGGTATATTTCATAAAACACAACACAATGTTTTATTCCTGTCCATAACAGAATCTATGTCATTACTCCCTTTATCATCAGTTTTGAGTAGAAATTATTTTAAGCACATCTTTGTTTCTTATTTTCTATGATTTAATTTGGTGGCTTTCAAAGTTCCTTCCTTCCTTCTTAGCAAACTAGATCTCCCTCATCCTCTTTTAAGTGAAATATTACATAGAACTTTGATATATAAAAAATATGAAAATTAACCTTTTATTAGATCAGAAATAATGAGTTGGGGGTTTGTATTCACTTTCCCCTCCTTCCTGTCTCTCCACCTGTCCCCAGCAATCCAGAGACATTCTGAAAAACTAGGCACAACAAAAGACAGTCTGAAAACTTCAATTTTTATCAACCTATGGGACACCCTTCCACCATTTAATGCTAGCATTGTGATACAGACTGTACCTAATGTGGTAATGAAATGTTGAGGAAATAAAAACACTGAAAATATCACTTTTACCAGTTCATTCAATGTGACATGATTTTTTATCTATTCATGTTCATCACAGAATCCAGCATGACTCTAGATTTCTTTCTGCTCAGTTACTCATCTACTCTCTTAGATCTGAATTGTAACCTCACCTCCAAATATACAATTCGAACTTCCTTTGTTAATCTCCATCATGTTTCTATAAAGCCATTTTTCTAGTTTTTCAAGGTCACTTTGCATATCTGTTCTGCATTTTATATAACTCCTCCCTGTGTATAGACTGTCTGCCTGTTCGTGACCAACAGGATGAATTTGGTGTGATACCACCTGACCACTAAAACTAATGAAACCACCAACTTGATTATATTTTTTCTATCTATTGTTTATTGTGTGTTTTCTGCACAGTTCAAATTTCATTATGACAATCATATGCAAATGACTCTTACTCCTGTAAGGATAGGAATACAACTCTTACGTGAGAGAAAAGATGCTTCTTTTCTTTTTTTGTCCATTCACCTTAAAATTATATATAGACTAGGGACTTGTTCTCTACCAGGAAAGACAGAAAGCATTAAGATTCACACAGTGTTTAAAATGAAAACAAACACACATTGCCATCAATTTACTCTATCAGTTTTGATCACTAGAACATCCTCTTTGGGAAACTTTAATTACAAATTTTGCATTTTGGAAAGTCATAAGGCGTTGCTGGTACTTCCAGTCATGGCAAATATAAAGTTGTTTCAAATGAACAAAATTTAGGTTTCTGTCTCTATACCTCATTAGCATTAGCAAGTTCCAGTCTCATAGCAACCCAGATCTGATGATGAACACCTGCCAGCCCAGATGGTTTAGAAAGAAAATTTTTAGCTAAATGGAATAAAGTTCTCTTGTTGAGCTGTCCAAGCCATTATTTAACAGGGGTGCTGTGAGAACTCAGAAACACTGTTATTGTAGAATCCTAACAAACCAAAGTTGTCATGTTCAATTGCCATCACTTCTGATGTCTAATGACCCTACTTTTTAGATTTGTGCAAATAATATATGGTTATTATGTGTATACTCCTCTTACACATAATCTTGGATGTCAATTGGTATGGACACAGCAGTGCAGCAAACCAATAGCACTGCACAATTATGAAACAAGTGTTTATATTTTCATATTTACTTTTAGATAAATCCAATTATTGTTTCTTCTAATCAACTGGCCAACATCCAAAAAACTATCTGCTGAATAGGATCTTAAATACAAATGGAATCAACTATTCCAGCACCACAGTACTTTATTCCTTATCTGAACTATAATTTTACTGTCTGTGTAATCCAGTTGGCCAAGGAATGAACATGGCAGGAGGAAATGGTTAGATGGGAAAGAAAAAGTTCTGAACTGTTGGTCATCCTTGCTCTGCTGCTGTTGTTTTTGTGACTTTATTAAACTACTTAATCTGAGTTTTTTTCTGTCTAATTTTGAACTAAGTGACTAGTCAGGCTTTTTTCTAGTGTGGAAAAAAATTTGTTTCATTATTTTTATATGTGCATACTTTCCATACACAAAAGTGACCTCCTCAAGAATAAGACTGTATTTTATATCCCAACCAGTGGCACAAAGCTTTGTACACAACTGATACTCAAGAAATGCGAGTTCCCTCATTGATTTCCCCTTCAGTTGGTGGAAATCATAAAGATTATGGACTTGGGCAGAGGATTCATTACTTTTTAGCTCTGTGATCTTGGGAAAATTACCTAAATTCATTAAGCCCTTATTTGTTCATTTGTGTTTACTTCATGAGTTGGTAAGTGTGCTTAGCAAATTGACATGAATGTATAGTGTGTACTCAGTAAACTTGATTTCCTGTGCTTCACTCTTCATGTTGCTAGCATTTAAGTTTGCATAGAGTTGATAGCTGGGATATTATGTGTTAATTAAGAAAACCAGAAAGTTTGCATTTGAGGAATATGTGACAGACTAGGAGGACCCTAGGCTCACCTCATACCATGAACACAACTAGATAAGTATGAAATCATCCTAAATATTCCAGAAATTTACCTAAAACTTTGTAGAACAAACTCTACAACTAAAAGGAGAGAAGAAGCCATATCAAAGTAGGTAGTAAGTGTGGAGACACAATTTAGGGGAGAGATGGATTGTGGGTGCTGTGGAGGGGAGGGATCTATGGTGCCAGAGAAGGGCAAGAGAGAGAGCGGAGCACACAGGGGAATGCATAAGGAGAATGTTTCCCCAAAACCATTGACTTTGAAAATGATTAGAGCTAAATTTTGTGAGTTTGGCAATCAGCAGGTTTGGCTGGGACAGAGCCCTGAGGGCACTGCACTGCTCCTGAAGAGAAAGTAGGCAAATAATCCAGTGGCAGACAGCCTACAAACGGCCATCTGAAGAACACCTTGGGGCACACTGTGAGGGCATTATTCACTCTTCTCAGAGCCCATCCTTGAGAGGCAGTGTTCATTGAGACAGTCTTTGGGAATAAAAGAGCTGGCCAGTACCATTTCCCTCACCCACACCTCAACATAAACAGAGCCGCCTGCAGGAAGCAGCAGAGCACTGACACTGGCTACCTAACTAGCTTACACTTGGCCCCACCCTCTGGAATCTGGTGGAACTGCCCTTCCCAGTCATGTTTGCCTCAGTCCCAACATGGCAGTCTCCTTCCTCTGCCAGAAGACTAGCATAAATCCCTGCCCACACCATGTCTCCCAACAAGAAAGTTTGGTAGGGCCTCAGTTCTGGTGGAAGTGGTGGCAGGTCTCATTTCACAAGCAGACCAGAGTACACCCAGTTAAAACTTGTCACATTCAGACCAGGGGCCAAACACTGCCCACAGCAGACAAGGAGAGCCTCTGCAGATGACTGTCCTTAAGGATAGAGCAGCTAGAACACAACAGCAGAGAGGACATGGTGCATACTGGAGACACTCCCTGAAGTGCCAGGCCTTGGGCACTATATAACCTCTTTTTCATAAGGCCATTACTTTCATGAGCAAGAGACATAAATGGATTTTCTAACATAGAGAAGTCAAAGACTTAGACAAAATGTTAAGATGGATGAATTTATCCGCCCCCCCCCCCCCCCCCCCACCACATACACACAAAGAACAAGATATGGCCACTGCCGGAGATATAAGTGAAACATATATAAGTAGCATGCCTGATAGAGAATTTAAGGCAATGATTCTAAGGATACTAACTGGATTTGAAAAAAGAATAGAAGACATTGGTGAGACCCTTACCACAGAGATAAAAGAGTTAAAAAAGAATGGAGATTAAGAGTGTAATAAATGAGATTAGAAACACACTTGATGCAATAAACATCAGGGTAGAAGAAGCAGAAGAATGAATTCATGACCTAGAAGACAAAGTAATGGAAACCAATGAAGCAAAACAGAAGAGAGAAAGAAGAATTATGCAATATGAGAAAAGACTTAGGGAACTCTGTGACTCCATCAAACATAATAACACTCATATTATAGGAGTTACAGAAGAAGAGAAAGGAAAAGAGGCAGAAAATTTATCTGAAGAAATAATAGATGAAAACTTCCCAAGTTAGGGAAGAAAACAGACATCCAGATCCAGGAATCAAAGAGAACTCACATTAAAAATCAACAAAAGCAGGACAACACCAAGACATATTGTAATTACATTTGCAAAATATAGTGATAAAGAAAAAAATCTTCAAAGCAGCAAGACAAAAGAAGTCATTAACTTATAAGGGAAAACCCACAAGGCTAGCAGGAGATTTTTCAACAGAAACTTGGCAAGCCAGAAGGGAGTGCCATGATATATTCAAAGTGCTGAATGGGGGGCACCTGGGTGGTGCAGTCGGTTAAGCGTCCGACTTCAGCCAGGTCACAATCTCGCGGTCCGTGAGTTCGAGCCCCGCGTCAGGCTCTGGGCTGATGGCCCAGAGCCTGGAGCCTGTTTCCGATTCTGTGTCTCCCTCTTTCTCTGCCCCTCCCCCGTTCACGCTCTGTCTCTCTCTGTCCCAAAAATAAATAAACGTTGAAAAAAAAAAAACAAAAAAAACAAAAACAAAGTGCTGAATGGCAAAAATCTGCAGCCAAGAACACTTGATCCAGCAAGGCTGCCATTCAGAATAGAAGGAGAGATAAAGAGTTTCCTAGACAAATAAAAGCTAAAGGAGTTTGTGGCCACTAAACTAGCCCTACAACAAATATTAAAGGAGACTCTTTGAGTGCAAAAGAGAGACCAAAAGTGGCAAAGACAAGAGAGGATCAGAGAAAATCCCCCAAACAATGACAAGACAATAATAAAATGGCAATAAATACATATAAATTGATAATTACTTTGAGTGTAAATGGACTAAATGCTCCAATCAAAAGGTGTCAAAATGAATAAAAAAACAAGACCCATCTATATGCTGCCTACAAGAGATTCATTTTAGACCTAAAGACATGCAGATTGAAAGTGAGTGGGAAGAGAAACATTCATCACACAAATGGATATAAAAAGAAAGCTGGAGTAGAAATACTCATATCAGACAAACTAGACTTTAAAACAAAAACTGTAAAAAGAGACAAAAAAGGGCATTATAAAATCATAAAGGGGACATCCAACAAGAAGATATAACAATTATAAATATTTATGCACCCAACATGAGAGCACTCAAAAACATAAAATGAATAATAACAAACATACAGAAACTAATTGATAATAACACAATAATAGTGGGGGACTTTAACATTGCACTTACATCAATGGGCAGATCATCCGAACATCTAAACAGAAAATAAAAAAGGAAATAATGGCTTTGAATGACACTATACCAGATGCACTTAACAGATATATTCAGAACATTCCATCCTAAAACTGCAGAACACACATTCTTTTCATGTGCGCACATTCTCCAGAATAGATCACATACAGATCACAAAATAGGCCTCAGCAAATACAAAAATATTGAAATCATTCCATGCACATTTTCTGACCACAACACTATGAAACTAGAAGTCAACCACAAGAAAAAAAAAATTGGAAAGACCACAAATACATGAAGTTTCAACAACATACTACTAAATAATGAATGGGTCACCCGGAAAATCAAATAAATTTTTAAAAATTCGTGGAAACAAACGAAAATGAAAAGACAGCAGTCCAGAATCTTTGGGATGTAGCAAAAGCAGTCCTAAGCAGGAAGTACATAAAATCCACAGACCTACCTCAAGAAGCAAGAAACATCTCAAATAAGCAACCTAAACTTAAACCTAAAGGGCTAGAAAAAGAACAGCAAACAAAGTCTAAAGCCAGTTGAAGGAAGGAAAGATTAGAGTGGAAATAAGTAATTTAGAAACTAAAAAAAAAACCCAATAGAATAGATCAATGAAACCAGGTAAATTGATAATCCCCTAGGAAGACATCAAAAAGAAAAGAGAAAATGAATAAAATAACAAATGAAAGATGAGGAAATACAAACATTTATAAGATAATATTATGAAAAATTATATGCCATCAAATTGGACAACTTAGAAGAAATGAATAAATTCCTAGAAATATATTAATTACCAAAACCCAAACAGGAAGAAATAGAAAATTTGAACTTCCAATAACCAGCAAAGAAACTGAATCAGTAATAAATTTAAAAAAAAATTCGAACAAACAAAAGTCCAGTATCAGATAGCTTCACGGGCAAATTCTACCATACACTTAAAGAAGAGTTAATATTTATTCTTTTCAAACTATTTAAAAAAATAGAAATGGAAGGAAAACTTCATTCTATGAGGTCACCATTATCCTGATACCAAAACCAGTTGAAGACTCCCCTAAAAAAGAAAACTACAGGCCAATATCCCCTATGAACACTAATGCAAAAATTCTCAGTAAAATACTAACAAATCAAACCCAACAATACATTAAAAAAAATCATTCACCACGATCAAGTGGGATTTATTCCTGTGTTGGAAGTGTTCAATATTTGCAAATCAATCAACATATCACATTAACAAAAGAAAGGATTAAAATAATGTCATTTCATTAGATACAGAAAAAGCATTTGACAAAGTAAAGCAAAATACAACATCCATTCAATAAAGTACGTTGAGAGGGAGCATACCTCAACAGAATAAAGGCCATATATGAAAAACCTACAGCTAATATCATCCTCAATGGGGAAAAACTGAGTGCTTTCCTCCTATGGTCAGGAACAAGGTAAGGATGTCTATTCTCACCATTTTTACTCAACATAGACTGGAAGGCCTAGCCACAGCAATCTGAAAACAAAAAGAAATAAAAAGCATTCAAATCAGCAAGGAAGAAGTAAAACTTTCACTATTTGCAGATGACATGATACTATGTATAGAAAACCTGAAAGACTCCACCAAGAACTGCTAGAAGTTAGAAACCGATTCAGTAAAGTCACAGGATACAAAATCAACGTAGAGAAATCTGTTGTGTTTCTATACATCAATGATGAAGCAGCAGAAAGAGAAAATAAGGAACCAATCCCATTTTTAATTGCACCCAAAACAATAAGATATGTAGGAACAAACCTAACCAAAGAGGTAAAAGACCTGTACTCTTCAAACTATAAAACACTGATGAAAGAAACTGAAGATGACACAAAAAAATGGAAAGACATTACATGCTCATGTATTGGAGGAGCAAATATTGTTAACATATCTATGTTACCCAAAACAATCTGCGATTTAATGCAATCTCTATCAAAATGCCAGCAGCATTTTTCACAAAACTAGAACAATCCTAAAATTTGTATGGATACACAAAAGACCCTGAGCAGCCAAAGCAACCTTGAAAAGAAAAACATAGCTGGAGGCATCACAGTTCCACGCTTCAAGTTATATTATAAAGCTGAAATAATCAAAACAGTTTGGTACTGGCACAAAAATATACACAAAGAGCAATAGAACAGAATAGAAAACCCAGAGGAGCACATAATTATATAGTGAATTAATCTTTGACAATGCAGGAAAGAGTATTCAATGGGAAAAAGAAGGTCTTCAACAAATTGCGTTGGGAAAAGTGGACAGCAACATGCAAGAAAATGAAACTGGATCACTTTCTTACACCATACACAAAAATAAATTCAAAATGGATTAAAGACCTCAATATGAGACCTGAAACCATAAAAAATACTAGAAGAGAACACAGGCAGTAATTTCTTTGACGTGGTCTGTAGTAACTTCTTTCTAGATTATGTCGTCTGAGGCAAGGGAAACAAAATTAAAATACTAACTATTGGGACTCCATCAAAATAAGCTCTGTACAGTGAATCAAATAATCAACAAACCTAAAAGGCAACCTATGGAATGGGAGAAATATTTGCAAATGACATATCTGATAAGGAGTTAGAATCCAAAATATATGAAGAACTTATAAAACTCAACACCCCCAAAATGAATAATTTAATTGAAATTGAAAAATTTCAAGACATGAAAACACACTTTCCAAAGACATGCAGATGGCCAATAGACACATGAAAAGATGCTCAACATTACTTACCATCAGGGATATACAAATCAAAACTACAATGAGATATCACCTCATACATGTGAGAATGGCTAAATTAAAAACAAAAAACAAAAAAACAAACAAACAAAAAAAAAACAGGTGCAGTCCAGCATGTGGAGAAAGCAGAAACTTCTTGCACTGTTGGTAGGAATGCAAACTGGTGCAGCCACTGTGGAAAACAGTGTGGAGGTTCCTCAAAAAGTAAAAAACAGAACTACCCTAGGATCCAGCAATCGCACCACTAGGTATTTACCAAAGAATACAAAAATGCCAATTCAAAGGGATACATGCACCCCAATGTTTATAGTAGCATTATCTACAATAGCCAAACTATGGAAATAGCCCACGTGTCCACCAATTGATGAACACTTGTGAACCAGTATTATACTGTTTGTTAAGTAACTGGAATTTTAACAAAAAGTCAGGGAAAAAAAAAACACCAGAAAGTCTGAGGTCAAATCTGACTTTGCCACCTCCTAGCTTTGTGACGTGTGCAATCTTTCTGTTTCTCAGTTTTCTCACTTTTAATGCAGACAATGGTAGTATTTATTTCATGGGACTTTTATGAAGAGTAAATGAATTTAACACAGGTCAATTTTTTAAAGAGTATAGAACACATAAATGATATTTAAGTTTTATATCTTATTTTCAACGTCACAAATACCCATTATTTAATATTCCAAGGAAAAATGGCTATGGTGTGGATTGTTTTAAGCTCCTATTTTATATGCTTGATAGTCATTGTGTTCAAGATGTACTAATTATTCTTGAATTTTGTCGATTGTATAAAATATATATTCTACAGATTAATGTGTTACTTTGAAATATTTTTTACAATTTACCTTTCTTAATTATATGCCAATCAATAATTTAAAATAATGAAAATAGATTTCTTATTTATCTCTATACATTATGTTAATTGCTATTTTTTAATCCATGTATAATACACATATGTTCACATTATGTTAATGACAGTCTAATCTTTATATGCCATTAAATTCTGCCAAATTTGTTCACTTAAATGATACATGAAATTTACAAATATAGTCTATATGTACTTTTTCATCTGTTTTGCTCTCACCTTCTTTCAAACCATCTTGACTATGGAATTGGGAGATTATTCAACACCACAGCCTTATAGTAAGAGGACTGTGTCTTTTAAAATTATTGAAGTTATTTCTTGTATTTGGTATAAGCCTTTTCCCTCACCATGTGCAACAAACAGAATAAAACATAGCAAACTTAGGAGAAACTTAGGAGCAAACTTATGTCTCCCAAAGTTTTTAGGGTAAAAGCCATCATTAATATGAAGTAGAATTATGAAAAGAAAATTTTTTAGTAATTAAAATCAACAGTATTATATTGATGTCTCTTCCAAATCAGGGAAATATTTCTTGGGATTCCCAGGCTTGTAACCATACTACTTTTGGTCTTGTGTTGCTCTCTTCACATGTAAAGAAGCAGTGACTTCCTCAGTCTTAATTGACTGGTTTCAGGAGAGGAATATCTTCTGTCAGCTCTGCTAGGGGTTCTGAGCAATGACAGCCTGCCATTTGCTTTATCTAGGGTAGTGCTGAATACTCAAATGTGTGCTTTCCCCCAATCCCACAGAGATGGTCTGGGTTTTTGCCTGAGCTCACTAGCTCTCTGCAAAAGTTCACACTTGCTGCCCTCTCAGGTGGGCACAGGTATCTGGAAAAAGGATCAGTGTGTGTGGGTGAAGTGCGTAGAGCAATGGGGGTTCCTATAGGGCAGCTGTGGAAATGGGCAGGCAAGGCACCTCCAGTGGCTCAAGGGTGGGATCCTGATGAAGTCATAATTAAGTGGTTAGTAGGATCTGGGTGCCTTTGATGTCCTCCAAGAGTGCTGGCTGTTTTTCTCCCAGCCATTCCTAACCCCTAGTCATGAAGCACGTCTCAGTATTCTGGATGGGTTGGAAACAGATGGGCCTCTGGCAGCATCCCACACATCTGTGGAAGGCAAGCACTCATTCACTGGCTTTCTCTTTCCCTGATGGAGAAATCACAGGCTGAGAGGGTCATTCTTGGTAGTGAGCTATACCACTTTGGGGAAGGGGAAACAAGTGTAAAGTGAAACAGTCCCTCTTACCCTCTTCAGTGCACTCAGTCTTGCATTTTTTGTTCTAATAGTGTGCTGGAACTTCTTTGCTGGATTCCTAGACTTCTACAAAAGCACTCTTGTCTGTGGGTGATTGTCAAAATTGTGTTATTTGGGAAAAAAGGTAAAAAAAACTCAAATTCTGTCATTTTGCTCAGTAAAGACTTGTTTTTGTTAGTAAACTAAAATGTAGGAATGAGGCCAATGGATAGGAGGATTACTCTAAAATGGTGGTTATGGTAATTCTCTAGTTATATCTAACTTCTAATAATGAATAGTGAATGTTTTCAAATTTTTAATTGGCTTTATCTTTCAAATACTGATCAGTTTTTTTCTTTGAGTGTTTATTTTTTTAGAGCAGTTTCAAGTTTACAACAAAATTTACAGCTAGGTACAGACATTTTCCATATGCCCCTAAGCTACTCATGTAGAACCCTCATAGTTAAGATCACCCACCAGAATGGTATATTTTTAAACCAAGAATGAACCTTCATTGACACGTCATAATCACCCAAAGTCCATAGATTACCATAGGGCTCACTCTTTGTATTGTATATTCTACTGATTTGGATGAATATATAATGACATATAACCATAATTATGATATACAGAATATTTTCACTGCCTTAAAAATTCTCTGTGATCTGTCTACTCATCTCCTTTCCCAACACTATTCACCCCTGGCAATCATTGATCTTTTTTACTATCTCCATAGTTTCATCTTTTCCAGAATATCATATAATTGGAATCATACATTATGTAGTCTCTTAATTGGCTTCTTTCACTTAGTAATATGCATTTAAGCTTTCTCCATGCCTTTTTATGGTTTGATAGCTCATATTTTGTGCTAATATTCCATTATCTGGATCAGCAGTAGTTTATTTATATTCATCTAAAAGGCATTTTAGCTGCTTCCAAGTTTTGGCAGTTATGGATAAAGCTACAATCTGTGTGCAGGTTTTTGTGTGGAGTCCTCAACAATTTTCTTTTTCTTTAAATGTAATTGATCTACAATATTCTATTAGTTTCAGGTGTATGTCATAGTGATTTGATATTTTATACATTATAAAATGATCCCCACGATAAGTCTACTTTGAAGGATCGACAAGTTTGGAAAAGTACTGTCAGTATTGGCTTTATTATTAATATTTCCCTTGTATTAGAGTTCACCAGAAAAACAGAACCAATAGAATATAACCATTAAGATGTGTGTGTGTCTCGTAAGGTCTTAAGCCAATTGGACCATTGCTTATACATGGTAATCTGCTTTACTTGACATTTACTGGTTTAAATGTTGATCACATCTAAAAACTACCAGTAAAAGTGTCAAAAGGATATTCTGGAACTAGATAGGCATAGGCTGATTCTATAGTTTATGTGACTAAAAACAAATAATAGCTAAACATTCTAAAAAGCAGACAAATTACAAGAATTATACTACTGAGCAATTAAAACAAGGTTGGCCTATCACACAACTGAGCCAACAGATCTCTGAATCATAATAGGAAACAGAGAAATCAACTGAAATATATGCAGTAATTTAATGCTATTTAAAATAAGTGGCTTATTCAGGAACCTGGATGGCTCAGTCAGTTAGTGTCTAACTCTTCGTTTTGGCTCAGGTATTGATCTCACAATTTGTGAGACCAAGCCCCATGTCAGGCTCTGTGCTGATAGTGCACAGCCTGCTTAGGATTCTCTTCTTCCTCTCTCTCTCTCTCTATTCCTTCCCAACTCGTTTTTACTCTCAAAATAAATAAATAAAACATAAAAAAAACTATTCAAAATAAGTGGCTTCTTGGGATTAGGGGAAGATGTAAGATAAATGTTGGACCTCACAATGTCTATGAGCTTATATGGTATAGATTTATAGTATTTTTTTTTAAATTAGGGAGTATTTGAATTTATTTTAAATGTTTTTAGAAATGTTGCAAAAAGAAAATAAATGAAGGCAGCCAACTTTTTTTTCAATATATGAAATTTATTGTCAAATTGGTTTCCATACAACACCCAGTGCTCCTCGATACCCATCACCCACCCTCCCCTCCCTCCCACCCCCCATCAACCCTCAGTTTGTTCTCAGTTTTTAAGTCTCTTATGCTTTGGCTCTCTCCCACTCTAACCTCTTTTTTTTTTCCTTCCCCTCCCCCATGGGTTTCTGTTAAGTTTCTCAGGATCCACATAAGAGTGAAAACATATGGTATCTGTCTTTCTCTGTATGGTTTATTTCACTTAGCATCACACTCTCCAGTTCCATCCATGTTGCTACAAAGAGCCATATTTCATTCTTTCTCATTGCCACGTAGTACTCCATTGTGTATATAAACCACAATTTCTTTATCCATTCATCAGTTGATGGACATTTAGGCTCTTTCCATAACCTGGCTATTGTTGAGAGTGCTGCTATAAACATTGGGGTGCAAGTGCCCCTATGCATCAGCACTCCTGTATCTCTTGGGTAAATTCCTAGCAGTGCTACTGCTGGGTCATAGGGTAGGGCTATTTTTAATTTTCTGAGGAACCTCCACACTGTTTTCCAGAGTGGCTGCACCAGTTTGCATTCCCACCAACAGTGCAAGAGGGTTCCCATTTCTCCACATCCTCTCCAGCATCTATAGTCTCCTGATTTGTTCACTTTGGTCACTCTGACTGGCGTGAGGTGATATCTGAGTGTGGTTTTGATTTGTGTTTCCCTGATGAGGAGCGACGTTGAGCATCTTTTCATGTGAAGGCAGCCAACTATTAACCGAAGTCATTTGTAAAAGCCAGAAGGCATCTACCATAGCTTTCAAGGAAACACGCAATTTCAGTATTCAGGAGATGGTTGGAAAATCAGGCTCAAGATATAGTTGCAAGAGGGATAAAACTGCAAACGAGATGGTTTGGCCAATCTCAGTTATTTTCTAATGTCAAAGTTAGGACCCTAGGAAGCATACAGTAGAACCTTGATACCTAGGCTGAAGCCATGTGTGTGAATGGGTCTTAAAAAAACCTGAACCCTCATCTCCCTAAACAAACTGAGTTGACAGTAACTGCCTTCTTCTTTTGAAGGGAAAAATCTCTTTATTATTTGGGGCAGGTGACTTGTAAGTTAACACTTACCTTACTCGAGATCTTTCCTGCCTACTCTCATTTCCTCCAGAGTGATAATCAGTCAGGTCTCAGTACATCTAAACAGGTTAGTACAATCCCTGCTCCGGAAGGAAATGGCTTAATGCCAAAGAAATTGCAAGACTTATTTAATATGTTATTAGGAACGAGTGGAACAGATATTGGAATAGATCTTCAAGAATTTGAAACTGGGGACAGAACATGAGACTGGATGGCAGATTTTTTTTTACATGGGCAGTTCATCTACCACTTAATGTTCAATGTTCTGGCAAGACCATGTGGACAGAGTCTGTGTTAATGATCCTTGCAGCTGGGACAAGATGATGGCTTTTACTGAACCTTGGAGAAATGACAGGACATTTTTGACATATCAAGAAAGGGGCAGAAGGTCGGAGAGGTAGGAATATTAGAATGTCAGACAATGTAAGGTCTGAAAGCCTACCATCTTATTAAGTTCTCCTAGAGTGCCCAAAGGACATCTGTGTCACTAAGGCACACAGAAATGCACTGGTAAGGTAGGCACCACATTCTCTGAGAAGCTTATGGTCATCCTTCATAAGCTGGAGTTAATGGTAGGATTTGTTGCTATGGAACTGGGCTACCTAGTGTCAGTGGAATGTTGGAATTTCAGAATGATAGAGACCAAATTGTAATGCTTAAATGTGAGAGGCAAAATGAATGTAATTACTTCAATGAGAAGCAAGGCCAGAAGGACAATCAGGAAGACTAATCCATTAGGATCTTTGGTGTTAACTAATATGATATTCCTTGGGTTAAGAAAGATGGACCACTGGCAAGGGTATTATTGGTCAATACCCAATCTTCTGTTGAACAGAAGATGATGAAATCTGCTGCAATGGAAAACTGTGGTCCTTTCCCAGGCCAATTCAAATGAAATTTACAAATCCAGAGCCTGTTTATTGAAAATGAAGCCTGGAAGCCTTGAGCAAGGATGCTGCAACACTTCTGAAAATATATACAATAAAATTCCTTCCCCTGTATGACCTATTTGATTTACAGGTCTGTTTGGTCTAATATTGATACCTGGGAAACCAAAATACCAATTAAAATAAGAATTTATGAAAGTCAGGTAGAAGTAAAGTGGTATATTTGTCTTGTAACATTTCTAAGAGTTTCCATGGACATATTTTGTGATTATCACTCCAGTCTTGTAATGTGTATTTGGAATTGGTATACTTAGCAGCTGGCAGAATAATCACATTGGTTTCCTGACTAGAGAAATAAGAGACATTATTTGAAATGCCAAGTGGAAGCCTCAGAAACTACTAGAAACTCTCCTGCTCTGCCAAGATAGTAAATTAGAAGCAAGAATGCATTTTGGGAAGAAAGACCAGGGGTTTTCATATCATTATGTAATTAACCTTTATAGTGCTACCAAAAAAAAAAAATGAGTTCGATAATGGTCAATGAAGATTGACAATCATATATTTAACCGGTTGGTAGCTGCCATTTAACCAATTTTAGCTGCCATGTTGGATGTTTATATTTTTATTTGAGCAGATAATTAAAGCCTGTGACACTTGGTAAGTGATCATTGATCTGGCAAGTGTTTTCTTCTTGATCTCCATCAATAGGAAAAATCAGAAGCATTTTGCCTGTACATAAAGAGATAACAATGCTCAGTTCCTGCCCTGCCCCAAGGATATGCTGTTTCCCTTTCTGTCATGATACAGTCCACTGGGATGTCAATTACTTTAATGTTCCACACACATTGTACTAGTTCACTACACTGATGAAAGCATAATAATTGACCCTGATGAGAAGGAAGAGACAAGTAGTCTAGATGCCAATAAAATGTATATATGCCAGAAGATGAGATTTAATCCCGTAAAGATTCAAGGATCTGCCACATCAGGGTCCAGTAATCTAGTTGCTGAGACAACTCCTCTAAGATAAAGGACAAATTGTTTATATTTTGCCACTTTTTTCCACTATGAGAAGGTACAGCTCTTATTGGGCCCTTTCAGAGTTTTGAGGCAGTACAAAGTGAATTTTAAAGAAAAGCACTTAAGGGAGGCCTGGGTGACTCGGTGGTTGAGCATCTAACTTTGGGTCAGGTCATGATCTCACAGTTCATAGGTTTGAGCCCATGTTGGGCTTTGCACTGACAGCTCAGAACCTGCTTCGGATTCTCTGTCTCCCTCTCTCTCTGCCCCTCCCCCGTGCTCTCTCTCTCTCACATGCATGTGCTTTCTCTTTCTCTCTCAAAAAGTAAATAAACATTTTTTAGAAAGCGCTTAAAATCATTGGTTAGGTAACATAAAAGGCTTACAGCTTTAACTAGTGCAGAGAAAGGCAGTGCTCTGTGCTGAGTCTAGTAGTGCATCTGTTCTGCCGCTGTGACTGGCAGATCTGATGGTGTTAGGATCTTTAGTGGATTATGAAGCTGTGTGGTCTTTGGCAAGATCCAAAAGAAAGTCACGGCACAGATCATGCTTTCTGGTACCATCTGAGTGCTACTGAGCCCGGAAAGCAGGTGAGCAGCTGATCATGACATACAAAGTGTCTAAGCGGCTTCAGGTATCCACCATGAGCTGCATTATCAAACCCAGAGTCATGACGTTGGACAGGCACAACAGTAGTCCATTGTTTGATGAAAATGCTATATTTGTGTTTGGGCCTGATTAAATCTAGATGTCATAAATAAACTTATAGAACCAGAAAGGAAAATGGTGGCCGCCTGGTGCTGAGGGATGGGGGAAACAGGGAGATATTGGTCAAAGGATACAAACTAGCAAATATAAGATGAATATGTTCTGGGTATCTAATGTACAACATGTGACTGTAGTTAATAATATTGTTCTGTACACTTGATATTTGCTAAGGACATAAATCTTAAGTGTTCTCAACCCTCCCATACACGAAAAAAGTAACTGTGTGAGGTGATGGATGAGTTAATTAACTCTTTTGGTAATCATTTCACAATGTATACATATATCAAATCATCGTGTTGTATACCTTAAGCATATACATAATTTTTGTGAATTCTTCAATGAAGCTGGAAAAAATAATCTAGCCCAATATCAAAAACAAATAAAAAAGATGCTCAACCTCACACAGGAGGGTGGCAAACTCCCAACTCCATAGAAACAGACACTCCTTTGCTCAGATCTTCTAGTCTCTAAGCCATATACCTCTTCATCTTGCTGTTCATTTGCATCCTTTCTAATATCTTTTAAATAAATTGGTAAATGTAGGTAAAGTGATTCCCTGAGTTCTATGAGCCATACTCAAGGAAGGCTTTGTGGGAACCTCTGAGTTTTCAGCTAGGTCGAACAGAAGTATGGAATCCTGGAAACCCGCTACTTGTGACTGGCATCTAAAGTGGGGGACAGCCTTTTTAGACTGAGCCCCTTACCTGTGGGGTCTCCCCTAACTCTGGGTAGTTAGTGCCATAATTGAGTTAAATTGTTAGGACACCCATGTGGTGTCTACAGAGAAATGGAGAGTTTCTTTGTATGGAAAACCTAGAGATTGGTGTCAGAAGTGTTGTGAATAGAGAAACAGTTTTTCTTTAGCAGATTAGAAGAATGCAAAGGAATTATGACATGTATGTAAGACCTCAGCTTAAAAATGATGCATTGTTTGGGCACCGGGGTGGCTCAGTTGGTTAAGCATCTGACTTAAGCTCAGGTCATGATATTGCAGTGTGTGACTTTGAGCCCCACATCGGGTTCTCTGCTGTTGTGCAGAGCCTGCTTCAGATGCTCTGTCCCCCTCTCTCTCTGCTCCTCCCCTGCTTGTGTGTGCACGTGCTCTCTCTCAGTCTCTGAAAAAAATAAATAAACTTAAAAAAGTGGCACATTGTAACTTCTGATCACATCACATTAGTTGAAGCGAGTCACATGGTCTGGGCCACAATGGCTTGGGAAGAGGAATGAATATTTGTTGAATTATAAACTAATCTACTAAGGCTTATATAAAATATGACTTAGCAATAACCATCAACACAGTCTCAGAAATTTCACTCCTAGGATTTTATCCTAGGTGTACGGCATAAGTATAAAATTCAATCAATAGGTGATTTTTAAAGTGAATTAAGTTACATCAATTCTATAAATCTATGCAGCTCATTAAATATAATGAGGCTACACTATATATACACTTGTGGAGGGATTGCCAAGATATACGGTTAGGTATAAAACCAAGGTACAGAATAGAAAGCATCGTTTCTATAATTGTAGAAGAAAATATAAATATTCCTTAAATCTATGTACTATCTCTAGAAGGACTTTTAGAATCTGGCAACACTAGTTACTCCAGTGAGGGAAAATGAGTGGCTGGAGAGCAGATCAAAAGGAAGACTTTATTTTTTCTGTATTTGTTTTATTACTATTGGTTTGGTGCAAGGTGCAGTTTTACTCACTTAAGAAAAATAAAGGAGCAATGTGCAAGTTAGAAATACAGAATGATTCTCATTTTTTACCGATCTAGAGTTGCTGATAGTCCAGCATTTTCTGTCTGGCCTTTATGTCCTTGTCTCTCCCCTACTGAAGCTTTGGGTGCTCTAGAAAAATCCAACTCCCTATGTAAACTATTGCATCAGGGAATCTTGGCTCTTTCTCAAAAACTGTGTCATCCTGCTTGTTTCTCTTTGGATTCATATATTTCTCAGCTGCTCAGTTTGTTCTTCTCTGATCATCCCTTATAAAAGGATGTTTTGCTTTGCTCTGCAAGTCTCTCAACTCGTTGTCTTTTCTTTTCTTCTCTTCTCTTCTCTTCTCTTCTCTTCTCTTCTCTTCTCTTCTCTTCTCTTTTCTTTTCTTTTCTTTTCTTCATTTATTTTGAGAGAAAGCACAAGTAGGGGAGGGGCAGAGAGGAAGAGAGAAAATCCCAAGCAGGCTCCACACTGTCAGAGCAGAGCCTGACATGGAGCTCTATCACACTAACCATGAGATCATGACCTGAGCCGAGATCATGAGTGGGACGCTTAACTGACTGAGCCACCCTGACACCTTTCAATTCACATTCATTGCTTTTAAAAAAAAAAAAAGTTTAATGTTTATTTATTTTTAAGAGAGAGAGAGATACAGAGCAAGAACAGGGGTGGGGTGGAGAGAAAGGGAGACACGGAACCCAAAGAAGGCTCCAGGCTACGAGCTGTCAGCACAGAACCTGATGTGGGCCTCAAACCCATGAACTGCAAGATCATGACCTGAGCAAAAGTTGGACACTTAACCAACTGAGCCATCCAGGTGCCCCTCACTTTCATTGCTTTTTAAAAGCACTTCACAACTACAGTGAGCATTGCCACTATTTAAAAAATTAAAAAAAAATTTTGTTTACTCCATTGCTGTTGGGTTTTAGGGAACTGTTAAAGAAACAATTATTCAGATATTTGTTAAAGATGGTAAGGAAGATTTTATGCAAGAGGGACTTTTATAACTGGGAGTTTCACATTAGGAGACAGAGATTGGGTTCAATGTCGAAACAGACAGAATCACCAATACCCATGCTCATTGAGCAGAATGTGGGCTCCCCTCCCATCTGGAGGACTGATCCCTTGTTCTCTGGTTTGGTATTGAAGAAGAGTAGCTTATTACAATATCTTCTAAAAAGAGTTCTGGAGACCCCTGAGGGGGAGGGGGGCTGATGAGTAATTGCTACATAGTGTAAATGCATGTAAATGCATAGTAATAAATGCCTTTATTCTTCTATATAAAGTACAATCCTTTCTGGATTCCAACTATAGTTAAGACATACAAAGGGTACTCAGGTAAGAAGTAGATTGTGTAGAGAAGAGAAGGAGGCAGAAAAGTTCTCTCAGGGAGTGAGATAAAGTATGTAGCTGCAGTTTACACAGCACTTCTGATCCCCCCAAGGACAGCTTCGTAGATAGTCTACAGTATACCACCAAGACATTAAATCTTCTTTATCATACACTACTTATAAAAATAACCCAATTAAGTAACTGCTTATATCCCTGTGTCTCAGTGGAGAAAGGAGATTGGATGTCTGAAGCAATTTACAAACTCTACATAACTCCTCACCTCAGCAGATAATATAATACTCACTTTAAACACCACCACCCCCCAATATTGAGGATTTAAGAAGCATCTCGGGGGTGGATTTCTATCTTCATTTATGTACTTAAAAGACACATAATGAGCATTTGCTCTAGGGAAAGGGAATAACTCTGCCTTCCAGTTCCCACTTATATGCAGAACTAATCACTGGAAAGAAAGCAAAAACCTAACAAAACTAACAACAACAACAACAAAACCAAACAACTCCAAAACCAGTTTGGGGACCTTTTGCCTTTTGGGAGCAAAGGAATGGAGAACATATCCATTTCTTTCTTGAGGTTCATCTGGAGTCTCTTGGCAAGAAAAGACAACAAGAGTCACCAAAAGGAAGACGGTGACAGAGACACTAGCCTCCCTAACCCTGGAAAACCTGGAACAGGCAGTATCCCTTGGGGATAAAAACTAAGCCTGATAGTGTCATGTCGTGAGCTCTAAACCTTGGTAAACCTTGCATTACAGATCCTGATCCAAGTGTCACACAGGAGAGAAGTGTAGCCATCCACCTTCACGGAACCCTCAATAGCTGGAAAATGGATCACCAAGCAGCAGATAATGCCAACCACAGCAGAGACACAAACGCTTGGTGAGTGCAGAAGATCATTTTTTAATCAGAGGACTTATCTTTCATGTTCAGCTTCAGCATGGTGACATATGAACAAGCAGAACCAGTCCCTCATACGTTAGAATGTACTTAAGTTTACAGGAGTAGAGGATGTGATGGTTCAAGGAACTAATATAGGTAAATAGATAAACTAAAATAGATATAGTCCTATTATATGCTATGGGCTGATGACGTTGACACAAGATGCAATCTGAATGTCACCCCAAATTCCCCATTCCAAGGAAGATCTCAGACCCATGTCACACTATCAGTAATTATTAGTAGTCTTTAATTCTATTTTTGTTAAAGTCGTTGAAGGCTTGTGTTGAAATGTGTGAATCAAAATTATTGGCTAAGTAAGTGAATGCTGTAGGGAGAGAGGAGAGCAGACTTCCAATAAAGTAGATTGGATGCAAGAAGAAGCGAGTGAAATTCATTTTAAGTAAGAAAGCAGCAATAAGGTTTTGAAGTCCACCATTAACAAAATAGCTAAATGAAGGTCAAAGAAATCAAGTCTGAAAAATTCAGAAACACAGTATATAAGGTAATTTTTCGTTTCCTTTTCTAAGTCAGTATCTTTAGTAGTGGTACAGTTGTACCCAAAAAGATTCTGTAATTTACACTGAGGATGAGAACCAATAAGAAGTTCTTGAGTCATAATTGATGCCATGATTAAGTGCCTAGATGCCATAAGAAGTGATTGAAAATGTGGGTCAGTGGTGAGGTCAATACTAGCAGACTGGAGGACTAAATGAAGGAATGAGGACAGAAAAAGAAGGAACTGTACTTTCCTTTCTGACATCTTTGCTTAGTCACTGACCACAAAACAACTTTGTTTTTTTTCAAGTACCATGAAGAAAAAGAACATTTACATATTCTGTGTCTGCCTGGTCACCAGAGACTACTGTTTATCCAAAACCATTTAGAGTTCAGTCAAACCAGTAGCCAGAATTTAAGGGATATAATTTGTTGTAAGGGAAGTGACAGCTGATTTCATCAAAACCATTTTAATCTGGTTGAATTGACTTTCTAAACAACATCTGAGTTTTCAAACCTCTGAGACAAGATGTTATTAATAACAGTACATTTTGAAAAATGTATCTTGGCGGCTTTCAAAACCTGGCTACATTATAAAATCATCTGAAGAGCTTTTTTAAAATACTGGGGACTGAGTCCCATCTTAAAATAATTAAATGCAAATCTTTAGGAATAAGCCTAAGCCTTAGCATTAAAACAAACAAATAAAATCTCTTCAGCTGATTCTAACGCGTGGTCAGAGTTTAGAAACACTGACTTGAAGAGCATTGCTGTCTGACTCCATTTTTATCTTGATATATTTGTAACTTGACTGGGACACTCAATTGATATTCAAGTTTCTGTCTCCCTGAGAATTGATTAGTTATTTTAAGGTATGATAGCTTGTATTATTTTATCACAACTTTTTCACCCCTACCTCCCTTTGCCATTATTTCTCTGTTGGTGTGGTAGCATACTTCTCTACACTATTGACTTCAGGTTGTCCATATGATTTACTTTAATAGAAAATGGAAACGACTTGTGCCAATTTTGACTGAAGGCCTTAAGACACATGGCAAGACTCAGTGAGCTTATTTCTTCCCTCAATAGCCATTATTCTTCAACTTGAATCCAGGAAGGAAGCTATGTAGATACACAACCTAACTCAGAGTCTGGAATCCCACCTGGTCTAGGTAACCCCAATCTGAGTCTACCCATTATTAGCATAACTGCAACTAGCCTATAATACACGGAATAGGAAATCAGTTTTCTTTATGCAATCCTCTGAAGCATTGCAGAAAAAAAAGTGAAACGATTGCATAAGTGTTTGTTTGTAAACAATCTACATATCAAGAAATATCTAACAAATAACAAGTGTTAAATAGGTATTTGTTACGTTAATCTGTTTTTATGTAGAATTTGTTTGTTTTAATGGTACTAAAAAAAATGGAAATCACCAGATTTTAAATGGTTTAGGTTAAATTTAGTTCAAGGATGTTAAAAATAATGTGGTGATCATTAGAGTTTAAATAGATTGAATGGATTGTGTTTCTATGGCCAGTTAAGTTATTCTGTCCATTCATGAAAAGATACTAGAATGTCTGCTTCGAATTATGTTTACCAGTAGCCAAATAGATCAAGTGTTCATCTAGATAGGTTTGTGGAAAGCATCTCTCTGTTTCACAAGTACATATGAGAATCAAATGTTAGACTGATTTGGAACTGTTACTTCTACTTCTAGGATACTGGCAAATTTTCAGTTAAGATTCAGAGAATTCAACTTATTTAGGAGTCTGTGTATTGAGTCACTGAGCAGGTTTTATCATTAATGCTTATAAATTATTAATAGCAAAAATAGATGATACTTCTTGAGTAAAAACTGAGTCAAGACAGAGTTAATGGGTAAAAATCCTTGAAAATATCTCTCATAATGTATCAGTGACGCTAACCCTTTAGGATATATTGGGAAGGTTACAGAGAGTTGGACAAGCAATCATAGACATTTTTGAAAGAAAATCATAGTTCGAAAGCAAAACATATCTTAATATCAATTAAACTGCCTTTTTGAAGCATTCTTTGCCTTGATAAAACATACCATGATTTACTTTATAAAATGCTTTTGTTCTTTTTAATGTAACCCTTTTCATTTTAAAAATCATTTTCTTAGCTCCTTCTTCATAATAATTATAAACTATTTTGTATCTGTGTTTTGATGATCCATCGGTGATTACTAAGGGATTTATATACATAAAATAGAGATACTGAAGAAATTATCTTTACGGGTAAAGCGAAATGTAATTATAATGTAACTTGCTCACGTTTAGAAACTTGTGAGAATGCATTAGATAAATGCACCCCCGATTTTTTTAGACTATTAAACTCACAGCCATTTGTGATGCTATTTATAGCAAAAGCAAAAATAGCATTGCAGAATGAGAAATGCAACACTCACATAAATTGGCTTTGGTGTCCAGGTGTCTTTGTGAAAAAGTATTAATTTTACAGTATCTGGGGGACCACGTTGATGCTCCACACATAATCCACAGTGTCACAAACGTCCTTAGTAAACCACACTCCCAATTGCAAAGCCTTCACACTTAATATAGCAGAATGTCACTCTGTGCTCACTGGGTTGCCAAAAAGTGCTAGCAGGGTTACCACTATATCACCTATCTTCCCCCCAGAGATGGGAGGAGGTAGCTAATTCAAATTCATTATAAAGAAAGGCAGTAAGTAGGGTAGTGCATTTTGATATCAGCTATTTGTTTGCATCTACACTATGTTGACTAAAGTCTTATTGCATGCATTAATGCTGTCCTGCTGTAGATTTGCATGAGACTTTTAAAAGACATTAATTAGAATGCTAAGATTCTCCTGCAGTCAATAAATGGTGGCCTAGGATGAAATGTTATATTGCTCTCCATTTTCTCAAGTGTTCACAGTTTTTTCACTCACATTCATGAGTTAAATACAAATTTATGGTGAATAGGTGCCAGATTTAGACTCACAAATATAATACCAGAGAAGTTATCTTTCTACGAGGAATATATACTTGATAAGAAAAAGTAATAAGTCCAAAGGAGGAGGCCAAGTCAGCTCAGCTGTAGGCAGCCCAGGGGCAATAAGACATATTACTGATAAGCTCTACCTTCTGTTAAGAAAGTGCAGCCAGGCTGCTCTGTCCTTTTGTGAGTAGGAAGTCCTAAAACTTTTCAATCATGGATGAGTTGAACAAAGAGAGAACTTTGGAATTCTTGATGTAGTGAAGGTAAGAGATGAGGCAGAAAAGTTGGGGCCCCCAAGAAAAGTTTATGGAAACCAGCTGTGCTACTAAGAAATGGAACTCCCTAAAGCAGTAACTCCCATCTTTTTTTTTTTTTTAAGGTTTATTTATTTTTGAGACAGAGTATGAGTGGGGGAGGGGCAGAGAGAGAGGGAGACACAGAATCAGAAGCAGGCTCCAGGCTGTGAGCTGTCAGCACAGAGCCCGACATGGGGCTGGAACTCACAGACCACAAGATCATGACCTGAGTCAAAGTCGGACGCTTAACAGACTGAGCCACCCAGCCTCCCGCATCAGTGACTCCCATCTAATCAAAGACATCACCAGAATTTAAAATAAAAGTGATGACCAGAAGAGAGAGATAATTAGAGGAGAAAGATGAAGAATTAGAATACTATTTATAAAACATGTATTATTTGTAAGGCATGCATCCTATGTATGTTGTAAATTTTTAAAGTTTAACTTTCTGTCTTTTCAAGGATCTCGTGTTTTGTGTACATTCCTCAAAAAAAAAAAGGTAAAAAAGGGTAAAAAAGATATATGCCATAGCATATCCCTTGTAGACATGATTCTTTTTTCTTTTAAAGTTTTTTTTTTTTAACATTTATTCATTTTTGAGAGAGCGGCAAAGCGCAAATGGGGGAGGGGCAGAGAGAGAGGGAGACACAGAATCTGATGCAGGCTCCGAGCTGTCAGCACAGGGCCCGAAGTGGGCCCTGAACCGTGAGACCCATGACCTGAGCTGAAGTCAGATGCTTAACTGACTGAGCCACCCAGAAGCCCCTTTGTAGACATGATTCTTAATTAAAATGTTATAGAAGAGTGGTACAACCCTCCGTTCTCAGGTTTTCCAGCAATAAAATGGACAGACAGGGCTCAATGAAATCTGGGTTCTGTTCAGTACTACAATGCGATTAACTGAATAAGTAAGTAGATTACTTAACTAATGGGTAAAGTACTAAGATCACTTCTTAATGCCCAATAAAGAAATTATTCAGTCTAAGCACTCAGGGTCTCAGAAAGATTCTTTGCATGACATTCCAATAGGAAAGCATGTTTTGCGTGTTTGGTCATATTACAAGAAGATAAACTACACTGACTGGTTTGGCAAAAAGAACTGCAAGAGAAGGGTATGTTGTAGGTTACTCCAAATGGAAATGTTTTCTCTCCTTTTTCACCATATATGGCACTTCGTTGTCTGAATGCACCGTCCTTTACTTACGTCTATTGATGGACTTTTAGATTGCATTCAATCTTTTGCTATCACGACTAATGGTACAAAGACTGGCCTCACATAAAAGTCATTTTGTTTTTTTTACCAATTACATCAGTAGTAGTTAGATTACTGGACAAAAAGTATAAGTACTTATGTTTTATATTTTGGTATTTAGAAAGATATGTATAGCTGCGTTCTAATTGTTATCTTCACACCAATACAATGTATTGTATATTTGTTACCTAATATGAAAAATAATAAGCTAGCATGTCCTTCCTTATCCCTTACTTCTCTCAATCTTCAAATTAAAAGGGATATAATTTTATCTCATTTGAAATCTATGTAGCAATCAGCAAGTTTACTGTATTTTCTAATTACTGTCTCCAATCCCCCTGCCGTAGGCTAATCATTGTACCATATATTATTTAAAACATATAAGAAACATTTCCTTACATTTTCATGGAGTAATTTATAGCCTGTTTTATTGGGTGAAAGGAGCAAGTGCTGATATTATTGATAGTATTCTACCTCATCATGTTATTTATGTATTCTACCTCATACTACATTTATAGTATTTTACCTCCGTCTTAGGTAGATAGCCATAATTACCTCATGGACTGTTAAAAGACCAAATGGAGTATATTAAAAGTATTTTATCCCAGGCTTGACACATGGTAAATACTCAGTTAATAAGTATACACTTTTCAATTTGTTTTTTTTTAGTAAGAGTAAAGACTGCATTATTTATTATTTACCCAAATGAATTGTTTAGACATTAAACATTAAACTGGTTCTTATCTTGTGTTTCACAAGTATCATGGCACAAAGCGAGAGTAAAGTGAAATCTGAAACGCTCAGATCCTAAAATGACATTTTACGATTGCATACGGTATGACCTACTAATCCTACTAATCCTTAAATCTTTTCACATGGCACAAAGAATATACTGTCTACATGGTTTAAAATTGATTTCTTCTTGCTTGTTATTCTTGTATATGATTCCCTGTGAGCTGTGGAATTACTCAGTGATGAAAGTAGAGTCAGCCTCACAGTGGTCTGTTTAGATGGCAATGACTTCACGACTACAATGTTATTTTGTGTGGTGAAAAACAATTTACTGAAAATGAAGAAAAATGTAAATGATTCCCATAAAGAAATTAAATTAATGTTAGGTACTAGAACACAGATGTTTTGTGTGCCATACCTATGCAACCATGTCATTAAATTCAAATCTCTAATTAACTGACATCTGTTTCTTGTTCAATTTTGAAATGATTCATTAAAACCACTTGCAGAAACAAGTACACTTGTGGAAAAAAAATGTTCCTGACCTTTTCTCCCCTCCTACTTTTTCCTACTTTATTATTGTTTCTTAAAATTGACTGGCTGACTGACTCAGTGATTCAGAATTAAGACATATCTGACACTCCAAAGCCCATCTATCTTACTTCTCAGCTTCAGATCGTGTACAACAAAAGATGCTATAACAAAATCAGAAACACTGAATAATATTAAGTCATGAAAAACAGGTTGCTTGGGCAAGATAGTCTAATTAATTTTAGAAGAAAAGCAGATGAGCTCATTTTAGACCAGCCTTGAAGCTCAGCTTCTATTTATCAAGAAATATTAACATTTCAATGTAATTAAATGTAGTTGAGCATCTATCTATTAGAAAGGTAGCTCTATTGCAGTAGACCAAAAAAGAAACAAAAGGGGGTGGTGCTTAGAATAAGATAGAGTTTATTCAGATTCTAACCCTGCAACTTACTTTCTAGGTTTGGTAGTTAGCCTCTGTGAATTCCGCTTTGCTTACAAATAAACGGTCATAATGTTATGGCAAACACCAATGCAGTACAATGAAGAGTGATACATATGATGTTTATATGTGACAGTGTCATATGTTATTCATAATAGTTCATAATTTAAAACTTTATTACTTTCATCAGCACCTTAGAACATGCTTCCTACGTGTTGACAGTTTTCCACATTAGTCGTTCATTTTGCCATGATAACAGCCGGAAAATGTGAGTTGTTAGCCTGTCTTGCATTCTAATGATAAACATGTGTCCTGGGTATCAGGAGCTCAGCCAAGCTGCAAAGAACTGAGGTGCAAGGTGTAGAAGCAGTTGACTAAAACAACAAGCCAAAAATGAAGTAGCACCTAAGCCTCTAACCTCTTATCGTGACAGTATAAGCAAAGTCTAAACGAGAGAAAGCACTGACCTTTCTCCATCCCAGTCTTCTATTTTCCTCCATGCAATGGCAAACAGGTCCATGGTCAGTATGGCCAATATAGACATGGGGAATATCTCACTGTCAGGAGACCCCTGAACAAAAGGTTCTTGCCGTTGTCTGGAACCAGGGGAACAAAGGAGTGAGTGCAGAAGAAGAACTAGGAATGAAAAGGTACTGAGTACTGAGTAAAGAAATGTGTCTTTAAGTTTTCCTTTCACTCCTTCCCCCAATAAGGAGACCTCAAAGAGATGCCTGAGGAAGGCCTCTGTGAAGGACCCGGGTAAATTGGACTCTGAATGAAGGTGCGTGTCCTGGGAATGCAGATTTGCATATGAGAATGCACTTGCGGGGAAGCCTGAGTCTTTGACTGCAACTCCCTCGGAGACTACAGTTCACTGCTTGCATGCCAACTCTGGTAAAGACAGGTAAGCTTTCCTCTGTGAGGCTGGCCAGGTAAAGTCTTTGTGATTGCCTGTGGCTGGGTCTGAAAAATCCCCCATAGAACTTTGGCCTGGAGCTGGACTCCTCAGTAGGATCCTTCAGTCAGGTAAATTTAAAGGACACTTAGATATAGACTTGAACAAAGTGAGGTGGTCTCGTTTGGGTTGCTGGGGTGAGGGGGGTGTAAGTAGCTGTATTTCTCCTTTCAAATACTGTCAAAGTACCAGCTAGTTGATTTGATGCAGTAGAAGTGAAGCTCCTTACATGAGAACTGACCATCCTCATTGCTGAGTGATGAGAACACTGTTTCTCCTAGAGCACTCCATTGTGTGATTGCTTCTTAGTTTTGGCTCTTGATTCTGGGAACAACCTGGCTATAGTGCCATCTGCCAAAGAAGAGTATATGCTAAATCTAAAATAAGGCCTTATGTGCAGTTATCAGCAGAGGTCTATATATTGAATTTTATTGTTGAATGGCTCTTTATAGTCTCCTCGTTTGGTGAGATTCATTTTACTTTTTTTTTTACATTAAAAAATTCCATGTTGCAAACGAGGGTAAGTGTATATTGTGTTCAAGTCTTAGTATAGTAGCAATAAGACCATAAATATTTTAAATTAGTGATGCCCCAAGCAAAGATATGAATGTAGCTCTATTTGTAGGAAGCCATAATAAAGAAGCTGATCTCAGAGCTAAAGACAGAATAATTTAATAAGTGCAAATTCAATGAACTCAGAAAATAGGTAGCTTTTAAATGAACAATTCTTTATTATGATTTAAATTCTTGTATGAACATTAACATTTCATTTGGAGATAGTATATATTTAAAGGTAAAATGAACAAAATGTGTTGCCTCATTCCCCAAAGAACTCAAGTTAAAATATATTGACATAATATCAGAACGGTTTCCAAAAATCAGAACATTCAACCTGTTGCACTCTTTGCTGGAAAAACAGACAAACAAATAGACACTGATGATGTAGTCTGAATTTGGATTAAAGTATCCATTATAGTGGAAGTTTTAGTCTGGTTTCTTATTGTACACATTTAGGAAACTTGGTAGAAACACTCTGATCCTGTAGTGAAATATTTAGGTAAAATGGACACGAATACCTAGCTGGTTTGCTATCTGAGCAGGATAGACACTTCCCAAATCTTATGACATCATTTCTCAGTGACGCCAAAGTTTATTTTTCCAACATATGGGAATATACGCATAGATATTATTTTTTCTTTTAGGAAGATTTTCATTCTCTTAATGCTTCTATTAAAATGGAAATTGGTCTGAAATAGTATTAAGACAAGTCCTTCCAGGAAGGAGCCAAGAGAAGGTATTGAAGGAAGTGAAATCTTTCAATATATTTCCTCTTAGAGTTTCATATTATGGCATTTATGATGTATTACGACACTGCATGAAGTTATCACCTCTTCCTTCTCTCCAAATTCCCAACCATGGCCCTTGGGACTTTTTCAATGTCAAAAGCTTCATTGTAGAGCCATTATCATTACTTCCATGGATATTTGTAGCAATAATAGGAGGAGAGAAGAGGAAAGGTCACATCTCTTGTCCTAAATCCACATCAAACCCAGAAGAAGGTAAATTCCTTATAGGAACTTTGTCAAGTTTAAGATTTCCTGGGAAAGTGGCTCTGCTAATATACAGCATGGTTTCATAGATTTAACTCAAGTAATTATAATTGGGTCAACTTATTTTACACTTTATATCCTTTATCCTTGTTCTCCAAAAATACATAATCCAATCAGTCTCTAAGGAGTTACATAGCTTGCTGGAAGAGACTTTGAAGGAAAATGTTGAGCTTCTTAATTAAAATCTGAAGTTGCATTTTACAATAGCTTAAGTGTTTAGGTGGTCTCAAGTCTAACATTGGAAAAATTCAAGTAAGAGGTATCCTTGACATGAATAAACAAGTTTACCTGCTGTACCTTGATTCCACAGATATGCTATTCAATAATATTGGCATGCTCTGTTCTTTGTTGCTTTTATATTCATTGGATTAGTATAAGGGCATTTCTGATGCTACCTTGCATTAATGTGGAAAGTGGGCCAAGGAATGTTTTCTTATATGCTTTCAGCTTTCATTCTATCAAATATCATTAGAATTTGAAAGCAAAGAGTTAAGAGTTTATAGAACTGGAAATAAAGTAAAAGGTCCTCTGTAAACTTTAAATCCTATGACTCTGTGTCCTCAGCCTTTTCTTTCCTTTGCTGTCTCAGAGTTGTGAAAAAAAATGAGGATTTATGAACATAGTTTGTAAATCATAAAATTCTACATAATTAAATAATACATTATTAATTATATGTCAAGGGCAACAATTAATAATTTACCCTATTGCTTTTTGCCACTTCTCCTACTTCGCTTATAACTTCTAAAAATCCAGAGTATGATACTTATGCTGTAATATGCTCTTTTGCATTTGCAAATATCACTGAGAGTAAATCTAGAATATTTTTGGACAGAAATGATGCTACATGCTTAAGATAACTAAACCTCTTTGTTTTTGTTATTGCATCATGATTTTCCATGTCCAGTGAACTTGTTTAACATATGAAAATAGGTTTTTATTTGACTACTAATTGGACTGATGCTTTTATTTTTCTTCTCTTTGCTATCATATATATTTCTTTCAGAAATATCTAGGTATTAATGTGTAAACATTTCTTAAATGTGTTACATTTTTATCTTAATTCCAGTATAATTCACATATAGTGTAATATTAGTTTCAGGTGTACAATATGGTGATGCAGGACTTCCATACAACACCTGGTGCTCATCACAGCAGGTACATGATTTAATCCCACCACCTATTTCACCCATCCCTCCACCCTCCTCCCCTCTGATAACCATCAGATTGTTCTCTATACTTAAGTCTCTTTCTTGGTTTCTCTCTTTCCCTTACTTTTTTTTTTCCTTTGCTCACTTATTTTGTCTCCTAAATTCCACATATGAGTGCAATCCTATGGAATTTGATTTTCTCTGACTGACTTATTTCACTTAGCATTATAGTCTCTAGCTCCATCCATGTCTTTGCAAGAGGCAAGATTTCATTGTTTTTTTATGGCTGAATTATACACACACATACACACACATACATACACCACTTCTTCTTTATCCATTCATCTATCGATGGACACTAGGGCCGTTTCCATAATTTGGCTATTGTATGTAATGCTGCTGTAAACAAACATAGGGGTTCACGTATCTCTTTGAATTCGTGCTTTTATACTTTGGGGGTAATATCCAGTGTGATTACTGGATCATATGACAGTTCTATTTTTAACTTTTTGAGAAACCTCCATACTGTTTTCCATAGTGGCTACACCAGAATGCGTTCCCACCAACAGTGCAAGAGGATTCCTTTTTCATCCTTACCAATACTTGTTGTTTCTTGTGTTTTTTATTTTAACCATTCTGACAGGTGTGAGGTGATATTTCATTATAGTTTTGATTTGCACTTCCCTGTTGATGGTTGATGTTAAGCATCTTTTCATATGTCTGTTGGCCATCTGGAAGTCTTCTTTGGAGAAATGTCTGTTCATGTCTTTTGCATGTATTTATTTATTTATTTATTTATTTATTTATTTATTTATTTATTTATTTAAATCTACATCCAAGTTAGTTAGCATATAGTGAAACAATGCTTTTCAGGGGTAGATTCCTTAATGCCCCTTACCCATTTAGCCCATCCCCCCTGCAACAATCCATTGAGTAACCCTCTGTTTGTTCTCCATATTTATGAGTCTCTTATGTTTTGTCCCTCTCCCTCTTTTTATATTATTTTTGCTTCCCTTCCCTTGTGTTCATCTGTTCTGTGTCTTAAAGTCCTCATATGAGTGAAGTCATATGATATTTGTCTTTCTCTGACTAATTTCGCTTAGCATAATACCCTCTAATTCCATCCACATAGTTGCAAATGGCAAGATTTCATTTTCTTTGATTGCCAAGTAATACTCCATTGTGTGTGTGTGTGTGTGTGTGTATGTGTGTGTGTGTATATATATATATATATATATATATATATATATATATATATATATACCACATCTTTATCGATTCATCCACAGATGGACATTTGGGCTCTTTCTATACTTTGGATATTGTTGATAGTGCTGCTATAAACATGGGGGTGCATGTGCCCCTTTTAAACAGCACATCTGTATCCCTTGGATAAATACCTAGTAGTGCAATAGCTGGGTCATAGGGTAGTTCTATTTTTAATATTTTGAGGAACCTCCATACTGTTTTCCAGAGTGGCTGCACCAGTTGGCATTCCTACCAGAGGTTCTTTTGCCCATTTTTAAATTGGATTGCTTGTTTCTTGGGTGTTGAGTTGTATTAGTTCTTTACATATTTTATTCATTTTACTCCCAAATTATTCAGGTTGCTAAACATAAAAGCCACAGCTTTGACCTTGACATGATTAGAACATCATTCTTAATATATATTTTGGATACTAACACCTTATCAGATATATCATTTGCACATGTCTTTTCCTATTCTGTAGGTTGCCTTTTAGTTTTGCTGATTGTTTCCTTTACTATGCAGAAAGTTGTTATTTTGATGTAGTCCCAATAGTTTACTTTTCATTTTGTTTCCCTTGCCTCATTAGACATATCTAGAGAGAAGTTGCTACGACCATTGTCAAAGAATTACTGCCTGTGTTCTCTTAATGGGATTTTTATGGCTTCAGGTCTCACATTTAGGTCTTTAATCAATTTTCAATTTATTTTTGTGTATGGTATAGGAAAGTGATTGAGTTTCATCCTTTTGCATGTAGGTGTCCAGTTTTCCCAACACCATTTATTGAAGAAACTGTCTTTTTTCAATTGCCTTTTTTTCCCTATTTGTCAAAAGTTAATTGACCATATAATGGTAAGTTTATTTCTGAGTTTCCTATTCTGTTCTACTGATCTATGTGTTTGTTTTTGTGACAATACATACTGTTTTGATGACTGCAGCTTTGTAGTGTAATTTGAAATCTGGAATTGTGATACCTCCAGTTTTGATTTTCTTTTTAAAAATTGCTTTGGCTATTCAGGGTCTTTTGTGATTCCATACAAATTTTCTAACATTTCTTAACTTTTTGACCAATGCAAATTTTTATAATATTGGTATCTCCTCTCCAATTTCCTACATATTTCTTAAGGAGTTTTGCAATCATCTTTCCCTTTACTCCAATTCACTAATCAAACATTTGCAATGGTTTTAATAAAAAATGTTATGATTTTATAAAATAAGCTGTACATTTTATTTGTATTTATATTTATGTTTCAGATATTTTCTGTAACATTTTAAGTAATCTTGATAAGGCAATGTTTTACTAGTATGAGGCAGTTACATTATATGCAAAGTCTGCCTTGCCAAAATCTTACAATAATTCAAAACTTATGTGATTCAAGACAGATTATGACAAAAATGGTGAGTATTTCTGCCTATCAGTATGTAGAATAATGTCACATAGCATTAACATATGCACAGTTTACAATCATTCCTTATTTCTCAGCTTTGTATTATACTATTTTAAATGTTTGAGAGAGAGAGAGAGAGAGAGAGAGAGAGAGAGAGAGAGAGAGAGAGAGAGGCTCTGTCAGCACAAAGCCTAAAACGGGGCTGGAACTCAGGAACCATGAGATCATGACCTGAACCAAAGTCAGACACTCAACTGACTGAGCCACCCAGGCACCCCTGTGTCAAACTATTTTTAGACTTAGATTTTGGGATTCTCTACATTTCAATCTTTGTTGATGAGGTGAGACATATTAACATATATAATTTTAAATTTATAAAATATGACATTATCAAAATAATATTCAAATAAATGTAAATGTAAACTGATGTGATAAATAAATAGATGAAATTATATTTGACTATAAGAATGGAACTTGGTGTTCTACTGATTGAGTCAGCAAGGCATCCCCTCATGTTTTTAATTTTTAAACCGTGAGTTTGGTTTTATATCACATAAGTCTGTCCCACAAACTTCTTTTTTTCATCTAAAACTTCTGGTCAGAATTTAGTGCTATGCTCATGTACATTCAAACCTTCTAAATTCTGCCTTGGTTATTTTTTAATCACCCTGAGAAGTGAGTTGACTTCCCTCTGCCTTTGTTTTCTATTCTGTGAAATGGGGTAATATTATTTATTATACTGTGTTTATGGAAACACAAAATATTTGTGAACTACCTAGCACATGCATGACAACTAGCCAATAATTAATTTTATGGGTTTTTCTTCTTTTATTTTATTTTTCATGTGTAAATATCATCTATATAAGGACACTGCATTCTACAGAAATGTGATATTTAAAAAAATATTTTCTTGTATATGTAGTTGATAAGGACTCCAACCTAACTCCTCAGATAGGTGACAAATATTACTTAATTTTTGAGAACCTAGCTTAACTTCTAATATGGGCTCTTATGTACTTAAAAAAAAATAAAACTTCTGTTCATGTTGGAACACCTAGTAACAAACTAGCTTTTCTGCTGATAACAATGATAAAAATCACAAAAATATTAGGCACAAAATATGATAGGCAGAATATTTGCTCATTGTGAATGCTCATTGTGAATTTGTGAATTTAATGGAACATAATGTCCATATCTTAATCCCCAGAATCTGTGAATGTGTTACTTTACATAACAAAAAAGGAATCTGCAGATTTGAATAAGGCTATACATTGAGAAGAGATATCCTTCTGGAGTATGTGGTGAGCCCAATCTAATTACATGAATCCTTAAAGGCAGAAACCTTTGAGACTGGATTAGAGAGATGAGACAGAGAAGAGAGACAAATGTGATGTGAGAAGGACTCAATCTATTGTTGCTGTCTTTGAAGGAGGAGCAGGCTATAAACCAAGGGATGCTGACAATCTCTAGAAATGCTGGAAAAGGAAAGTGGTGGATCGACCCTTGACCTCTAGAAAGAAATTCAGTTCTACTGATACATTGATTTATCCCACTGAGATCCATGTCAGTCTTCTGACCTGTGGTGCAGTAATGTGTATTACTGAAGGCATTAAGTAGGTGGCAATTTATTAGAGCAGCAACATGATTGCCAATACAGAATCTGGTATCTGAAAGAGGGGTGCTGCTATATCAAATACTTGAAAATGAAGTGGCTTTGGAATTGAACAGTGGGCAGAGGCTGGAAAAACATTGAAGAACATGATAGAAAAGTATAGATGGCCCAGAACAGAACACACACTTAGTATAAATATAGTTATTAATGACTGCCAGTGAGGACCCTAAAGGAAGTGGGGATCATTATGAAGAAAACCAAAATCACTCTATAGAAAGCCTAAGTCATCATGAAATGAGGCTAGTAGATGTATGGACACTAAATGATTTCACTATTTCCGGTGAAATCCCTGAAGAAAGTAAATTAAAAAAAAAGTCTCATTGGAACCTGGAGGAAAGGGGTTACTTCTTACATGGTGGCAGAGCAGTTAGTGAAATTGTGTCCTGCATGTAAGGAGAAACCAGAATTTTTAAGCAATAATTTTGGATGTCTAGTTGAGATTTACAAGCAAAATGTTGAAGATGTGTCTTTTTTTTTCTTTTGCTTATTATTTTTTTTCTTTTGCTTTTTTCTTTTGCAAGGTGAGAGAGAAATTGGGGGTAGAACTATTAAAATGAAACAAGGACTTGATGATTTGGGAATTTCTCAGCCTACCCAGATGGCAAAAGATGCTAAACTTAAAAGATTCACTATCACAAAAGAATGCTCTCAAGAAAAAGCCAAGGTTTTGCTCAAATTTTTGCTAATAACTCTGAAAAAATTAAAAGGTCAGAGTATTCAGTCACACAAATGGCTCTTTGAAGAGATTAATGGTGTGACTCATAGATCCTCTCAGCCATCTCAGAAGAAACCAAAAATAGAGAATTATCTAGGAAAGATGTGTGGATGAGTCCCTTCTCTAATGGAGTGAATCCCTATGATGTACATGGGCAACCCAGAAAGCTCTTGAGAATTTTATAACATCAGAAATGCCACCAGCTTGGACCAGAAGGAAAGAAACAATATCAAGTAAGAGAAAGTTTCCAGATCCTCCCAAATTCTGCAGGCAGAAAAGAAGCTGACGAAACTTCAGCCACAAACACATGCTATCTTTCACGGAAAAAGAAGGATATCTTAGAGGGCAGAGAAATGAACCTAGGAGCAGAGTTTCAAGCTCAAGAGGACAGAATCAATCATAAGCGCCAGAAGATTATTTCCAAACTTTGAAACCTGATGGAAAATGCCTGGTAGATTTTAAAATTACTTGTGACCACTGACTCTTTTTTTCTCATATTTTCTCCCTTTTTGAACAAGAATGTCTAAAATTGTTATCCTCATCCTGTCTTATCATTTATTTGGGACAGATAACTTATTTCTCTAGTTTCATAGTACCACAAATGGAGAGGAATTGTGTTCCAGAATGAATCACACCCAGACTCTCACCCGTACCTAATTCGGATGATATAGATAATAAGAAGAGAGACTTCTGGGTTTAATAGGTTTAGAGGTGATTTGGGAATTTGAGTTTGATGCTGTAGTAGGTGAGGCTTTCAAGGACCTTGGAATTGGGTGAATGAATGTATTGTACATGTGGATGAACATATATGTTTGGTATATACAAGGCAGAATGTGGTAATCAGAACATATGGCCCTTTATAATAATAAAGATGCTCATTATCTAATTTCCAGGACCTGTGAATGTTATTATACATCACAAAATGGATCTTGCAGCAGTGATTAAGGGTACGGGTACAGATGACTAGAGATAACTTGAGAAGGGATATCATCTGGGATAATCACAGTGAACCCAGTCTAATTACATGAATCCATAAATGTGGAAGGCCTTTTCCTGATGGGTCAAAGTGATAGGATAGGAGAAGAAAGAAGAGAGACATGAGGTGAGAAGGGGACACCCTGCACTTGCTTGGTTTGAAGATGAAGGAAAGAAGATGTGAGTCAAGGATTGTAAGTAGCTTCTAGAACCTGGAAAAAATAAGAAAACAGATACTAGCATTTCAAAAAGGAATGCAGCCATGTGACCATACTGATTTTAGCCCAGTGATACCCATGTTGGACTTCTCACCTACAGAATTGTAAGATGATAAATTTGCAATTTGATTCACTATTACACAACTGGTTTTAACCATTGGAAAATAGGCAGCTCATGACTATAATCCTGTAATGAAGGGAAACACACAAAGTGAGCCCATAATATTCCAGGGTTTCTGTTTGAAGCAGTTTATGAACTGCAGTCCATGGAAGTAGAATTTAAACAGAACAGAATAGTCTTGCTGAGCTGAGGAAGCTGTGTTCATAGGTTGGGGCTACTCAGATAACCAGGGCAGGGTATTTGAGAGAAGGAAAATATTCAGAGAAATCTGCTGCAGAAATCTAAATAGGCTCCCTTAAGTCTTTGGTGAATTACTAAACTGAGCCTGTGCAGGGTAAAATTCCAGGAGACTTAACAGAGAACAGCTACCAGGAAGCTATGCTCAGAATAGAGGTTTAGGGGTCACAGGTTTCTGGGAGCCATTGGATTTTGATCATACAGAGTGATAAAACATTGATAAACACTTGAGATCCAGTTGAAATATTGGAAAGGCTACATCTTAGGAGTATGACTACTCTAGTATTAGGGTTAGTATTATTATATGTGACCTAAAGAAGCTTAAAAACAACTTGTAAGTATCAAGCTACATTGCTAGTAAATTAACTGCTTACCAGAATAAACTTAGCTATCTTTATAAGAAAATATCACTATCCAGATTATTAACAACACAGTGTCTACAACAGTCAGCATAAAATAAAAACTTATTTGATGTGTAGAACAGGAAAATGTTACTTATACTGGGAAAAACATCAATTGCATTAGGTTCAGATATGGAAAACATGTTGGAATTAGCTGATAAGAACTTTAAAACAACACATGTTGGAATTAGCTGATAAGAACTTTAAAACAACTATTCTAAAAATATTTGTGAATTTAATGGAAAGAATGGCACAATGAATGAGTAGAAGTACCAACTGAGAAATGCATACTATTAAACAAATAAATGGAAATTCTAGAATTGAGAAATTCAATCTATGAAATAAAAAATTCATCTACTAGGCTTAACATTAAGTTAGACACTGTAGAAGAAAGATCAGTAAACTTCAGACGGTGTAATAGGAGACATCCACGCTAAAGCACAGAGGGAAAAAAAGGTTAAAACAAATGAACAAAGCTTCAGTGAACTATGGACAATATTACCTGGTCTAATATAATTAACTGAAGTCTTAGAAGAAGAGAAATTGGGAAGGAAAAAATTTAATAAAGAATTTCAATTTTGTGGAAGATTTTCAATCCAAAAACCCAAAAAGCCTTATTTATATAAAATATCTTACTTTGAGATTTTCTAGTTGCATGGGATATTCCAGTTACATTGCATGAAAATAAAAGTAAAGGTAAAAGCTTAAATACAGTCAGAGGGTGAAAATAAACAGGTAATATTCAGGGGATCAAAAATAAATGTGACCATTGACTTCTCATCACAAGTAGTGCAAACTAGAACAAAACAAAGCAAACAATGCTTCAAAGCACTAAAAGAAAAAAAAAGCCAATCTAGAATTATCTACGCAGCATAGGCACATTTAATAAATGAAGGGAAAATAGAGATATTTTCAGATAAAAACAAAAGCTGAACTTTTCACCAATAGAACTCTATAAGAAATATTGAAGAAATTTAAATCAAAGGAGAATGTTAGATCTACACAAAACAATGAAGTATATCACAAATGGCAAATATATCAATAAACATAAAACTAATTTTTCTTCTTCCTTAATTTCTTTAAACTTAATAAGTGGCTTAAATCAGAAATAACCATGAATTATGGCTTTTATAAGACATGTTGAAGTAAAATGTGTGACAAAATTAACTAAAAATATGGGACCAGGGTCAATGCAAGAACACTATGGTTAGGTTCTTCCATTATACATGAACGCTTAAGAATCCCTAGTACATTGTTGTAAATTAAAGATGCATATTATAATTCCTAACGTAACCACTCAAAATATAACATGTAAAACTAAACGTCAATAGAGGAAATAAAATGGAATGTTATTTTTTAAACTCAGTTAATGCAAAGAAGTTAAGAAAGGGGGGAAAAAGCATATCAAATCAACGAACTGAACAAAAAATTCCCAGGTGGGCTAAATGGAAAACAAATAGCAATTTGTTATACTTAAACCTAATCATATCAATAAGGAACAAGTTTTTGTGAGAAAGACTAGCTGTATTTGTGACAAGGACTGGCCCTGAGGCATAAATGATATTTTTTCTAATCTTCTAAAAGTCAAAAACAAAACAAAACCTTTGAAGCACAATGACAGTGAAATTTGTTCATCATATCTTTCACAATAGCCTGGAGATTGCTGTCACTTTGATCAAAATGCCATACTTCATCCTCTGAGGTTTGGTCTCTGCAAAGGCAAATGTGCCTTCCTATAAGGTGGATTCCTAAAGAATAACTTCTAGGCACCAGTCCAGAGTGCTGAATAAATAAAGGGGAGGGATTTTGAAGAACTATGGTTTCAGCTCCTTCCTGTTATTCTGCAGCTTGGAAAATGTATTAATAGTGAGACTTGTAAATATAGGGGTATAAGAGTAACTGCTTGGGTTATAATATATAAATAGGTTAAACACCACCACCATGATGAGTTTTCAGACCCTAAGTCCCACTCCATATAAGCTTCTAGCACTGGGCACACTGGCAGTACGTTAAAGTGAATGAACAAAACACAGGGCATTGTACAAGGCAAAAAGCAAATATTTACCAGCCTACAAGCTCTGGGATCACCTTTTCTATTTTCCTTTGGTAGTAAGTGACATTTCTTATTGCACTGATATGAACTTTGGCACCGATTTAAGGCCTAATCGCTATTTTTAAACTTAAGGAGTCCCCATCCATGTAGCATGCAGTGACTGGAACATAAAAATTAATGTTGCACATCCCATCTTTGTTTCAGGAAGTTGGCCCAAGTTGTAACCTGCTTGTTCTTGACTGTTCCTGTATCTTTTTTCAGCTCTGGGGTCCCTGATTGTCTGTTCTTCCTAGCTTGTCATATGCCCTTTTAGCCTGGTTCATTCTGGAAACCTACTTGGATTACACTTTCTGGCTTTCCTCTCAGTCTGTATCTCTTCATGATACCTTATTTTCATTTTCATTTTCATTTTCATTTATCTCTTTATGAGATACCTTCAGCCCTTTTTTTAAAGTTGTTTTTTTAAATTTATTTTTGTGGGAGAGTCAGAGCGAGCAGGGCAGGGGCAGAGAGAGAAGAAAAAGGGAATCACTCCACACTGTCAGCATGGAACCTGATATGGGGCTCCAACTCACAAATTGTGAGGTCATGACCTGTGCCAAAACCAAGAGTGATGCTTGACTAACTGAGCCACCCAGGTACCCTGTCGTCTAGTTATTTTTAACCCAATGGAACTCTTGGACCAGGGCTGATCAGTACTCCCCATCAAGAAAATAATGACAATGAAGTAGAAACATTAAGAGTGGAGTGGGAAAATAATTCCAGGATTGAAAAAACAAAACAACAAAACATCCACACAAGCAATAGGGATGAAGCTATTTGATATAAAGGTAAACAGGAAGTGTTGAGTGGGTGCTCTGACAGTCTGGAGGACTGGATAGGACTGACTCATACATAGCTGAAAACTTAGTTGAAAAAGTATGCTGAGGTGTGCGTGGGTGGCTCAGTCAGTTAAGCACTGAACTCTTGGTTTCGGCTCAGCATTTGTTAGTTCAAGCCCTGCACTGGGCACTGCGCTGACAGCATGGAGCCTTCTTGGGATTCTCTCTCTCTCTCTCTCTCTCTCTCTCTCTGCCCTTCCTCCCTGTCAGGCTCTTTTACTCTCTCTTCTTCTCTCTCTCTCTCTCTCTCTCTCTCTCAAAATAAACTTAAAAAAAAAGAAAAAAATATTTGAGGTTAAAACAATTCAAAACTCCAAAGAGTTTCTGATTATTATATCAGTAGCTTCCTGGAATAATTATTATAAATAATTTGGGTTGGATAATAGCTGGGGAGGAGAGACGGGGTGGAAAATAAAAGTTACCTTTAAGTTTCCCTGTTTTGTGGTTTTGGTTTTGAAAGCCAAAGAGAATTCTTAGATGTAGACAAACTATCTTGGCAGGAAACTGAGAGGGCAGAAATCAGTCTCCAGCAGATTTAATCAGGAGGAGATTTTTCAGGGAGCTGTGAAGAAAGACAAAGAAAGGGAAGGAGGAAGAGAAGAGGAGAAGAGAGGAAAGAGAAGAAAGAGCAGAGACAGATTGGAGACATCTGAGGGTCCTGACAATTATTGGTTCTTAGACTCATGCTGCTGTAGAAGTGGTGAGACTTAAGAAATGACTGATATGTCAGGCCATGTAAGTTTCCTAAGTTCCATATTTGATGTTAAGTAGCAATATTGCCATTCCAAGCCCCGTGTACTACATAGATGCAGCAACAGAGTCATTGAAACTGAAGGAGTATGGAAGAATAGAATGATGACATTCAGTAGCAGCCAATATGAAAGGCAAACCAAGCAGCAGATGACTCCAGCTACTGAGCTCCCTCCCAAACATTTCAATTGGTTTGAACTCCGGGACTGCGGCAACACTAGGAAAACTAAACCACAGGTATCACATGAAGTCAAATGTCCTGCCATCCTGTCAGGTTGGTCTTGGGGTAGGGGAGGAGTGTCAAAAAAAAGAAATGAAATTGTTTTAATGAAAACAGGTACATTGACTGTTTCACACCTTCACTTGTGGATGGACTGATATTTAATACTTAATGGTGCTTCACTTAAGGCATTGTGCTAAGAACTTTGTATGTAGTATCTCATTTAACCATCACAGTAATCTTTTCTGAGTGGTAGAGCGTTATTTTAAATTGTATAGAGCACAGGGCAATCTCTAAAAATTGTACCCAGACTTTTGAACCTTCTCGGGAAACTCAGGGTTTACAAACACAGTTCTACCAGTCAGCCAAGTTGGTTTCCCTCTGCGTGTACTGTAAATACTGTGCTATTAATGCCTCCTAGCTTGTGTGAAACAAGCAAAAGGAGAGAGGGTTCTTTCTGAACAAGAAAAGAAGCATATCGAGTTGATGGGGTTGTTCAGGGAGGGGACTGCTTACTAAGAAAGGCTAATACAGAAGAAAAGCAGAAGGCACGGTGTTCATAGCATTAGTTCATATTTTATCTCTTCATCTCTTTAGACCATGGAGATGAATGCTGAAGACATTATTTCCCCCAACATGCTCTTTGGGACACTTTCTACAGGATGTGCATAGATATAACAAAAAGAGTTCCCAGTCAGCCTAAGTTAAGGAAACAGCATAACAGTTACAATGTGTGTAGGTCTGGAGAAAGGGAGGGGAAGAATTCACAAAGTCTTTTATAACTGCAGGGACTATCAGGTTTTAATTAATATTAACTTGGACATCTCCTAGGAAGGTTATGATGTGCAACATTCCTTCAATGTGTTTGAGTAAGGGTTTCTAAAGATATTTGAAGTATCTGTTTATTTGTTTCTGTATGTTTATGTGCATATGAATTTATACATTCACATACATATGTATTTTTTGCAATTTTGATGGCATGTATTGTATGAAATACTGGTCTGTAAAAAGGATATTACCCACCAGCTTAAACTCAGTCTTCATGTCCCCTTGGAGCCCTTATTGGACATGTCTAATTCTCTTGCTTTGCTCTTTATCTTTGTTTCTGGACCTCAGGAGTAAGGCCTTCGGTAACTGATACCTACCTTCCAAACTGATCCTACCTTTGAGTCTTAGGAAATAATTTGAACTTTTGACAAAAATGCATAGGTGGTCACTCTACTGATTGATACCTGTGTATTTCTTTGTGTGATATTTTTGCATTTCTGACCTTGGACAACTCAGTTAATCACTCTACAGCTCAACCTGCATTTCCGAAAATGAGAATCTGAGATAGAATAACCTAAAAATTCCCTTTTACATGTATGAGTCTCATGTTTTAGAATGAGAAGTTTAGTAAGATTTGAAACCATACTAGATTCCCAGCTAGTTTAATAGTCTCAGGATTTCGTTTTCAATAAATTAGCCTCCAAGACAAATTTTTCCAAGTATTTGGGAAAGCTTATTTGTAACTCTTTGCAACGAAATAAAAACAGGGAAATATGTTGATAAGAACAGCTGGCGTGGGGCCCACATTCAATTAACCCCAAATCCTTTTGAAGACATAATACATAAAGTTTTAAAAATGTCATTATTTGTGAAACAGATCCTTTTTTTCTTTTGACTTAGAAATGCAGACTGACTCTCTCCCACCCTCTCCACTTTGAATCCTCGTTCTCCAGGGAATGGAGGACATCTTGCGTAAGACCTATTAATGTTGCCCCGTGATTTTTTCCTGAGGTCATATATTTCTCTTTGTGCACACATTTGCTAATCTATGAAAGTATATTTCTTGAGAAGAATATCTAAAAAGGAACATAGGGCTGTGGATCAATAGAAACCATAGCTTTAAAAAGAGACTAGCAGGAAACCACAGAGAAGGTCAATATGAAAACCCTTATCAGCTATACATGATGCTGTTTAAGGAGTAAGCTTTCCCTTGGGGATCTCTAACCCAGTTATTCATTAAGTGACAGGAAATGCCTGACCCGAGGGATATTATTATTTGAAACTCAGTCTTTTTCTTTTCCTCCCAAAGTCTACAACATCTCTATTTCAATTGAACACTTCTGAAAAAAATATTTTTATTTTTGTGACTGTACCTTTTCTGGAAAGTGATAAATTGTGTCCAGTAGGAAAACAATGGGATTTATTTTAAATGTCCGAAGGTTACAATCTTAATATAAGTCCATGAATTTGAAAAATGTTAACTATGCAATGTATGACAGCTCCTGCATTTTACAGCACACTGACCTCAAGGTAGCTAGTGCCACTTTTTCTGCAAATATTTCCATTCAGAAAAGCCACCACCAAAATGCAATTGTATTTACTGAACATGTTATTATGGTCCATAAGAATATTTAGTATTCTTTTTGGTTCATAACATATTAGTTTTTACAAAAGATCAACTGATGACTGAAGAGAATGCGAACCGATTAGATACAATATCCAATTTTATGCACGTGTTTTTCCTTTTGCCAAAAAGCGGTATCCTACTGCTCTTGAATACTACATATCACCTCAGTGTTTAACATTTGGTTCACCTGACTACAGGTGGTTAATGTTTGGTAGTATTTTGAAACCGATCCCTAGTCTGGAGATGTTTTAGCCTCATTCAGTGTTTTGCATTGAGAAATTCCAAAGCAATATTTATAGCTGACAATGCTATTTTGCATAATTCTGCTTTTTCATTTAATTCCTGAGCTTTGTTCCTATAATTCCAACCTTGAGCAATGGACTTTGAGATGAATTATTACTAAAACAATCCATGTTGTAATGTAAGTTTTTATATTGAAATGTGGTGCAGTGGAACCCTAGGGTAAAAAACTTTTAAGTGTTATGTGCTACATTCTACAATTGCTTAGGGCATTGCTTTGTCGGAAAAGAATAAATACTTTACACAACTATTAATACCTCCATGTACAGCACCTGTTATGTATTTGTAATCGCTCCTCTCCTCGTCTCTTTGGGATAGGATAACACGCTCCTGGAAATAACCTGGATGACATCAAGAAGGTGAATGATTTTTGGATGCTGGCTAAATGGTAAATAAGAACACTTAATATACAAAAGAGAGAAGGCAAGAGGTATTCGAAAACGTATTATGAAAATATATCAACTGGCTTCATAGGTCCCATCTGTGTGCTAGAAGAAGAATGGTACATGGCCATAGTTTTTCCAAGTTATATTTAGTTACATTTCTAAACATAAGTACTTTATAGTATACTTTCAGTATGAGTACATGAGAGTCCGTAATAAAAGGAAGTTACTAATCCCTTACTGTGAACCTATTTGCTGCTGTCATGATTTTAGCTTAGACTGGGTTGTCTTCTGTGGTTCATATATTAATATTAAGTAATATTAATATTAAACATTCCTATTAATATTGATTATTGATAGTAATCTCCCAACTTTTTATTAATGGAAAAATTACAAGAAACATAAGTATCATTAATGAGATCTACCTTTATTACATACTTACCATTTAGCTTCTGTGAAGTAGTGAGATAATGGGAGAGCATCTCATACCATATCTGCTTCTTGGGCAGAAGAAATGAACCAAGTATATAGTCAGGGGAATTTGAAACAACATGAGAATGTCATTGTGGAGAAATGGGAGCGCAGGTAAGCATAAGTTGGGACCACGTAATAATTAGATGGGCTGGATCCATGCAAACTAGTACACACTGGATAGTGGAACAGTCATTAGCAATCACAAGGCACTTTTACACATAGCTGACGTTTGGAAATCCACAACTCAAATAAATCTCTTCATTTGAAGAATGCCCATAAAGCTATAGATTAGACAAAAAAAAAAAAAAAAAAAAAAGACGACACTGGTATGTTTGTATATTTCTAGTCTATGACTTTTATAGGCTCCTGATAAATCAGATTTCCAAGTGCTATCTTTAGTTGTAGTAAATACAATTTTTATTTTACTTTTGCAAAATATTTTTAACTTAAAAGAGTTCAGGAGAAAGTGGCAGAAGTAAGAACTATTAGTTCTGCAATCTTATTATGCAAATTGAAAAAATCATTCATTGTAGTGTACAAGCCTCTGCAGTTGGAGAATGGGATATTTGCATTTTTTAATTCAAACATGCTGGAGTGCCAGAATGTCTGTGCTCATAACTTTAATGAATAAAGATAGATTTTGGTATCAAATTCGGTTAAAAATATATCTGAGAAATGAGAAAGTAGAATTCCCTTAACTGTCCTCTCATTAATTCATGATTTTATACAGTCTACAAATACGTATTGAGAATTTTCAAAGAACTAAACACAATCCTAGGCACTGAGAATATGGACATGAGTACAACTCACAGATGCTCAATATAATTGAGAGGATCGGGAGTAAGCAATCAATTAAAATTCAAATGTAGTGTGCTGTGATTTATCCTAGAGGATCAATCCTATGGTTTATCCTGTAGTTTATTCTGTGGTTTATTCAGGAGGGAATGTCCAGTAGGCAAGGCATGGATCCAAAGAGAATGATTTGGAAGTTGTCAATGTCCTGTCAGGCTCACCTCTTACCCTACCTCTTTCTTCACCAGTTTCTTCTCAGACGTCTTCACTTACAATTTAACTGTCTTCTCTGTCCTCTCAGAATGCTTTTCTATCTGATGTACTAGTATTTCCCCAGATCACTTTCCCAGGGTCATGTTCAAGGCACAGCTTAATAGCACAACAGCTAATCTATACTTTCATTTTTTTTTTTTCCTTTGGCTGAAAAAGGAAGATAATTCCTGGATGTCTCAACCTGCCGACTTCCTTTTGTTGCCACTTGACTGATGTGGCTCTCCCTGTCTAACTACCCCCAGACAGAATGCCAGCAGAATCCAGACTGTTGGGAAAGTTCACTGATAAAGTATTCTAACTTGTGCCTCAAGCGACCGTCCTTCACACTCTGGCCTCCTTCACCTTCCAGAGATAACAGGGTTCTGGGCACAGGCTGCAGAACCTACTGTGATTCTGTGTTGCCCTCACAATGAATCTGCCACACTCTGTCCGACCAAGACTGATATATGGGCACACTTGATTTCTCCTGTACATTTTGTGAGATCCACCTCCACGCTGACACTTTATTTTGCTAGGCCCCATCCTCAGGTGGGATGTAGCTTCTCTTTGAGAATTTCAAACCAGATCATCCCATTTCCATGAACAAAGCCTTTTTGGAGGTGGAGTTGGCAGAGAACACAAAAGTGATAAGCTAATGTACAATAAAAATGTAATTAATTTTAAAATTCTATTTCCTAACCATTTTATCGGATCAAGAAAACTGTTAAATTCTTCCAGGGCAGGCACCCTTTGTGTATTGCTGTGTGCTACGTAGTCATTATTGCCTGCTGGGTAGTGCTATTAGATACAGCCTGAACCTCGTAAGCCTTGGTAGTACCAGGCTCTGAGTTTATAGTCTATGGCCCTCTAGAAGGATTGACAGGCAGTATAAACCAAATATAGATGTTCTGTTTTACAGGGGTAGACATAGCAGAGGCAGCTGTAACCATAAATTTCTGTCACAATCCTAATCTGCATCCAACAGTGACTTGAGGTAGAGAGTTTATTTACTGTCTTATATTGAGTATTTCTTGTGTCAACACTTGATTTGCTTCATCTGTGGTACAGAATGGAATTCCTCAATACTTTGATTTTCCTGGGTCCTTTTTTTTTTTTTTTTTTTTTTATACAATGCAGAATGTCTCAAAGGCTAACAATCAGGCTTTGTCTCATATTACGTCTCTTTTGTTGACAAAGATCCTGGAGGATGACACCCAGGATAAATTCTCAGTGTCCATGTATGCGAACAAGAGCAGGGGAAAGTCAAGGCACTGTCTTAAGTCTTTTTCACTTAAATGTGAATATGACATTGTTCAGGACAGTGCAGTCATACTAAGGATTTTAGATTTTTGATTACTCAAAAGATATGGTTTAAATCAGTGTTTCCAGAGCACAGGGACACAGACTCATAAAGACCTTAATATTATTGCAAGGAGCATGTGCAAAAATCCATATATACATCAATTTTTTTCCTAGACCGAAGGAATATTAGGTCTTGTATATGTGTATATTACAGTTTTTGACATGTAAACAGATGCCCTTGAGATTAACATATTATAAATATATCTTAGAAGCATTCAAATAGAGATTATGGTCGAATATTATCATGGTAGATATCAAATTATTTTGGGATGGGAATGTCTACATGTTTTGATTTTAAGAAGGTTCTTAATTCTGAAAAATTTACAGTTCCTACCTTAAGTGGAATATGGACTCCTATCCTATCCTTATTTCTTTTTCAGTTTCTGGCAAGATCTATTTGAAAATATCAACTTTGAATCATACTTTTTATCCTGCCCCTATTATTTCAAGTGACCGGTTACTGAACAACAATCTTATGCCTAGGCCCTATAAAAATCGTTTTACATATATCATATTATTTTTACCTCACAACAATCCCATGAGGTCAGTTTTATTTCTCTCCTTTTAAAGAGAAAGAAACTGAGTCTTAGAAATAACTTGGCAAAGGTGACCCAGTCCTGTTATGTGACAGAGCATAAATTAAGCCATGTCAGAATTATTTCATATCTCTGCTGTGTGCAAGCCACCAACAGAAAAAAAAAATCAACCTTCCAAGCAATGCTAGTGAGACAAGCATCAGTAATCCTTAAACAGGAAGTTGTTTGTTAAGCATTTATCCATGATGGGTCAATTTTCTTTAACTGTTTATGATATTTTTGAAACATTTATTATTCCTCCTTCTATGGAACAGCAGGGGGTGTTAAAATGAAGAAATAAACAAAAAAATCTCTTCAGTTTTAGGTAGATTCAAAACAGGTAATTAGATATCAAATATTTGTTCTATGATCAGTTAAAGCTCTTGTTCAGGAGAGTTTCATAACAAAAGACTTCAGTCGGCAAGAAACCTAGGCACCATGTTGTGTGGCTTTCAGAATGTCCTTTAATCACCAGGAATAATTCAGGCCCACGAGGGTTATGGACTTCTTTTACTTCTTGGGTTATCAATAGATAAGCAGCAGAAACATTGTATAGATTTCTGCCATCTCCAAACTAATCTGGTTTTATGGCTTTTGCCTCATTTGCATGACTTATATCCTTATTTGTAAAATTGGCATTCTATCAACTGCATTCTAATTTCCCAATTTATAGCTGGTAATATTTTAGAAGGAGAAATGGCACGTATGCATTTATAAAGGGTAGCTACAATTACAAAATAATATGACTTTTTAACTAAACTTTTTATTTTAGAAGAGTTTTGAATTTATTGGAAAGTTGCAAAGATCATACAGAGAGCTCCTATATGCCTCCATACCAAATTTCCATTACTATTAATATCTTACATTAGTAGGGTACATTTGTCACAACTAATGAATCAATATTGATATATTTTTGTTAAAATCTGTACTGTATTCTGATTTTCTTACTTTTTACTTAATGCTCTTTTTATGTTTCAAGATCCCATCCAGGATATCACATTACATTTAGTTGTCATGTTGCCTTAGGCTCCCTTAGCTATGACAGTTTCCCAGATCTTTCTTTTTTGATGATCTTGACAGTTGAGGAGTTGTGGTTAGATATTTTATAAAATGTCCTTCAACTGGAGTTTGTCTTTTTTTATTCATAATTAGACTGGGGTTACTGGTTTCTGGAAGGAAGACCACAAAGACAAAATACCACCTTCATCACACGAAGGATATATACTACCAACATGATTTATCACTGTTGTTGATTTTAATCACAGGGCTGTGGTAGTGTTTATCAGGTTTCTCCACTGTAAAATTACTCATTTCCCTCTGCTTTCCATATTTTTCCAAATATAGACCAATAAGTTTAAAATGTAAGAAATATAATTTTTAGAGATTGCCTATAGACTACACGATTTATAGTTTTATTTGCCAGGAACAAAAGGCTGATTTTTTAAATGGATCAGGAAACATGAGCTAGAAAGTTAACATTGGGTTCATTATTTTGGTGAACTATCCTAGCACTTCAATAGATTATGCAGTGGTTATTGAAAAATATTAATTTATTTCCCATATTTCTCCAAAACTATTTGCATGTGGCAAGGAGATGTAGGTTTTTTGTTTCAGCAAATGAGTCTACTTTAAAGAACAAGGGATTTAAATAGTTGAGAGATTTGTGGTTCTCTATATTATCCCAGAAATAGTACCATCACCATGCTGTGGTGCCCTCCTTAGACTGAAAACCCTTGCTTTTTGGTTTTCTGCTTTAGAAAATCCAGACAGAAAATAACAGGAGAAAATGTATAACGAGGACAGAGGATATGATTAAAAATGTAAAGGCAGATAAAGATGACACCTAATACTTCAAAAGAAATCTGGTGTTATGAAAAGTGATGTATTAAGAGAAAAATTTTCAGCCAACACTGAAAGGAATTTCAAGCTCCCCAGTTCATTTCTTAGTTCCTTAATAAAGACCTAGACAGGCCCTCTGAAATTCTTGCCCCTTCTTGTATGCCAAAAATAAAGACTATATTTCCCACCTTCTCTTGCTGTTAGTTGTGCCTTGTTAAGTTCTGGCAAAGGGATATTGATCAAGTTATAGGTGTCAGCCTCTGGGAAACTTCCTTTTTTTTTTTTTTAATGTTTATGTACTTATTTTGAGAGAAAGAGAGAGTGCAAGCAGGGAAGGGGAAGAGAGAGAAGGAGAGAGAGAGAATCCTATGTAGGCTCCACACTGTCAGCACAGAGCCCAGTGCAGAGCGGGAACCCATGAACTGTGAGATCGTGACCTGAGCCGAAATCAAGAGTCAGACACTTAATTGACTGAGCCACCCAGGAGCCCATGGAACCTTCTTTAAGAGATAGTTAATCTATAACTTTTATCTGTTGTTGCTGTTATTTTGCTTTTCCTTTTCTCTTCTGACTTGAATGCATATAGGTGTGGCTCAATATGGTCAAGTCAGAGCTGGTCATGAGTTGTCTGAAGAAATGGACAATGTACTTGGGAGAACAACAATATGGAAGAAGCTTAGTTCCTGACACAGACACACCTACTCTGGAATAATTATCTCTACACTGTTATGTGAAATATAAATAATCTTTTTAAAGCCACTGTCATTTCCAGTTGTCTATCACTCACAAAATTAATTTTAATGAATATAATAACATACTAAGCCCAAACTCTTACTTTGGTTAATAATGATAACAATAGCTAGTATTAATTGAACATTTTTTTCCAGGCATCTGTGTACATGATTTACATATAGTAGCATTTGAAATCTGTAATAACTACATGAGGCACCATTACTTTTCTATTAAAAAATTTTGTTTTTTAACATTTATTATTAAGAGACAGAGAGAGACAGAGAATGAGCAGGGGAGGGGCTGAGAGATGGGGAGACACAGAATCCGAAGCAGGCTCGAGGCTCTGAGCTGTCAGCACAGAGCCCAACACGGGGCTCGAACTCACAAACTGCGAGATCATGACCTGAGCCGAAGTTGGGACGCTCAACTGATGGAGCCACCCAGATGTCCTAATGAGGCACCATTATTAAATTTATTTTACAGACGAGCAAACTGAAGCTCATTGACTTGAAATAAACTGTCTCAAAGATCATGAAGCTGTTCTGCAGCAAAGCTAAGATTTGAGTTCAGTTAGTCTGGCTTCAGATCCTGCACTCTGAAGAAACTGAAATCTCTGTATTCAAATCAAGACTTTTCAGCATATAAAAATGAAAATAATTTTATATTAAAGACAATTTTGAGGTTTGAATATTGTTAATAAATACTTAAAGAGGCAATATAGCATAAAGCTTAATTTTTTTTAATGTTTATTTCAGAGAGAGAGAGAGACAGAACGTGAGCAGAGGAGGGGCAGAGAGAGACAGGGAGACACAGAATAGAAAGTGGGCTTCAGGCTCTGAGCTGTCAGCACAGAGCCTGATGCGGGGCTCAAATTCATGAACTGTGAGATCATGACCTGAGCCAAAGAAGGACACTTAACCAATTGAGCTACCCAGGCACCCCGATACAGCATAAAGTTTAAGAACAAGAGTGCTAGAGACAAACTGTTTAGGCTTAACCTTGTCTACTTATTAGCTGGGTAATCTTGGCCAAGTCTCTTGGCTTCTTTGAGTTTTAGGTGCTTCTTAATTCAGTGAGGGTTGACAAATTATACCACATAACACTGTGAAACTGAGGGTTAAAAAAGATAATTAATGTGAAGTGTTTAACACTGTGCCAGCACCACTTACTTTTCAAAAAAAATGTAAATTATGGTAATTCCTAAGTTTCTCTCTTTAAAGGAGAGAAAAAAAAAAAACCCTACCATAATCTGTGAAAGTTTGACTGTTTTGAAAAATTCTTGAAATTCACATTATTTTACTTTTTTCCTAGAATCTATTTCTAATTACATAGATTGAATGGTTAGAGTTTGTCAGTCCCTCTTGCCCCCCTTGCACTATAGCAAGTATTTACTGTGCTATAATTACTTTGAGAAAAAAATAACTTGAGTATTTTGCTTCCTACTTGGCAGCCTATGATAATGGCCTAATAAGACATAATACATAGAGTGTGACAAGTATCAGAAATGAAGTAATTTGCAATTTGAAATAGTGGAAATTGCAATTCAAAGACCTTACATAGTTTTATTCTCTAAACATATTGTAGTGGCAGGTGTGCCCATGAGACTGTGTCAACTATTAGGCAAAAAGCTTACCAGAATATTTTCTTCAATTCTTTTTTTGCGTGTACTTATTTATTTATATTTCTAAGTTGAACATAGTATTGATTGTCTGTTACCACATACTCAAGTTGCTACAATCAGACCAAGAGGATTTAGGTCAAGAGCTTAGAATAGTCCAAAACCATATCCTCAAAGGCCATAGTGATGAAAACCTAATGCCTGCTGAGTGTTTACCATGCGCCTGGCACTTTTGTTTCTTATGCATTGATTTACTTAACCCTTCTAATGACCCCTGTGACAGAAAATCACGATTCCTCTTTTACGGATGAGAAAGCCAAGGCACAGAGAGGTCGAAAAGTTGTTAAGATCATAAAATAAGTGGCAGAGCTAGAATATGAACCCAAGCAATTGGTTTCTAGAATCTGCCTTTGACCATCATGGTTGAAGTTTTCTCTAAAATAGAAAACCTAATTAATTAATTAATTAACTTTGGAGTCAAAGATTATGATCTTTGCTTTTTTGCTGCATAAAATGTGAAAATAATTACCAGGGATGTTGTGTTAAGCCCTTGTTTCAAGGAAGAAATAAAAATATTTCATGTAAATATGAAATAACCTCTAAAGATTATATTCAACAACATATTTTTTTAAATGTTTATTTATTTATTTGGAGAGAGAGAAAGAGAATGTGTGAGCAGGAGAGGAGCAGAGAGGGAGAGGGGGAGAGAGAATCCCAAGCAGGCTCTGTGCTGTCAGCACAGAGCTCAACGCGGGCCTCAATCTCACAAATTGTAAGATCATGATCTGAGCTGAAATCAAGAGTGGGATGCTTAAGTGACTACACCACACCAAGCACTGCCAATAATATTTTTATTGTACATGGCATTAGTTATATATAGTATCCTATACCCTGTGTTTCTTGCTTAACTCAACATAGAGAAAATTCTACCATCTAGGACCTTCCATCTTGCAATTAGTATAATCAGAGCTCAACAAATTAATATTACCATCAGTCAAGTGTCATCAATTCTTTAGAGTAAAACCAATGATTGAGGGGCACTTGGGTGGCTCAGTTGGTTAAACATCTGACTTTGGCTCAGGTCATGATCTCACAGTTCATGAGTTCAAGCTCCACATTGGGCTCTGTGCTGACAGCTCAGAGCCTGGAGCCTACTTCAGAATCTGTGTCTTCCTCTCTCCCTGCTCCTTCTCCACTTGTGCCCTTTCTCTCTCACTATCTCTCAAAAATAAACGTTAAAAAATTAAAAAAAAACCTCTTGAATCTATTTCTCTAAATATTTTCAATTGGTAATTTAAATATAGGTGTTTTATACAAGGTATTTTCTCCTAAGAGTCTCTATAAGTCTGGGCTGCAGATAAGCTTCTAATAGAACTCAAGAAATGAAGTTTTAATAAGCTATTTATGTAATTATAAACTGCCTCAGTACACAGCCACAGAACATTAGTATTTCTCTAAATTAATATTAGGTATACACTAAGTACATTTTGAAATGCAGCATAATTATCAGTACTTAAAAATACTCCAATCTCAATCATTAGCCTTTAACATGTACTGCTATATTAGAGAATCAGGTGAGTAGCACAATGTCGTTAAAAGCAATGTATTTGAGATTAAAATCGAAGGTAAAGACCCTGGTAAAAGTATGTGGACTACACAGATTTTGAGCACTCTAATTAATTGCCTTCTTAGAAAATTTAGTCTTCCTAATAGTCTTTCCCTAGGAATAATTGATAATTCACAAAATCCAAAATAGAATAGTGACAAAAACCTTTAGGCTCTTGTATTGCATTAATGACACTACTCATAAAAGATAAAGCTTATGCCACTGTTTTCAATTATGTAGTGGTTCAATAATTATTTTTCAATTATTTGGATGTACACAATAGTTATTGTGCTAAAAGATAAATGAGCCATGTCCTATACTTGAGGAGCTCAGTTTCAGAAGCTCAGTTTCTTAGTAATATGTAGTATCATAGTGAAAATACTTCCCTCATTTCAGTATTTTACGCTTTGGTTTTTTATAATCTTTCCAGGTTTCTGTTTCTTATGGAATACCTGTCTTTTCTTCCTTTTTGTATCCCTAGTGGCACATTCTCAGCTTGGCACACAAAAAAAATCAAGATTTGGCTTGGCAAACGGAAGAGACATTAGGCCATGGGAGACAGGACATTAGGCCTGGTCAAAGAACAAGTAACTGCTCCAGGTGTCTGGAAGCAAAGTAGCAGACGGCAGAAAGGTGAAGTTAAACAGAAGCCACTTTGATAATATCAAATAAAATATTTTGGTAAAATTCGAAGTATGTTTTAAACATTATTTTTGGTATTTCGGAATATTTTTCTAATAGAAGATGCTGATTATACGATAAAAATAAGTTGTGACAAAAATAAGTCTGTGACAAACAATTCTCTTGGTTTAGTCCCAGTTCTAAGAGAACATTTCTTTCTTCCTGTTGTAATGAGAAAAGTGGTCCTTCCTCTTAGGTCAGCTGAGAACTGGATCTCATTTTTGTTTCAAACATCTGGAGGACAGTCCAGGGTACTCTTTTTATTTTGAGCTTTGTCTTCCTACAGATCCCTTTGTATGAAATTTTCACATGCTTAAATGTCTCCAATACTAAAAAAAAGTAGTGCCTCTTGATTCCTTCTAGTAACACAGGTATTGGTTAGTTCTTGATCCCTTTCATAACAACTTCTTCAGGGCTATTCTAAAATGCTTTGCCTCCATTTCTTCATTTCCCATTCACTTTCCAACCTTTTCCATTTTACACTCTTACTACTACCCTCAAAGTGCTTTTATTAAAATCACCAATGTTTTCTTTGTCACCAAATAAAAAGATACTGCTCAGAACTATCTTGTATGGTCTCTCAGCATACTTTTACTTAACTTCTTCCCTGAAACACTCCACTTCTGTCAAATATTCTCCTGGTTTCTATTTCTTCTTCTTCTTCTATACTTTTCTGTTAGATTCTCCGGGAGCCCACTTTTCTTGTTGCTACATACTCTTCCACAGAAATCTCATTCATTCTAAAGGCTTCAATTACCATCTCCATGCTAACAGCTCCCATTTTGTTATTTTCAGTCCATACCTCTTTTCTGGACTTTAGATTTCCATATTTGACTGCCTCTTGACATTTCGACTTATATATCAAAATCATCTCAAAATTAGCCCTATATAACTTAACTAGAAATCTTTGAATCCTGCTCAATCCCATAGGCTCTTACTTCTCACTTGTAACAAAAACTAAAAGCTGGTTTACAAAAAATATTTCTAGTATTTTATTTTGTTTTTAATTTTCTCTATATTTTAATTATATGTATGTTTTTTGTTGTGAGAAAATGTGCATAACCTAAAATTTACCATTTTACAATTTTTTTTTAATTTTTATTTTAACTTTTATTTATTTTTGAGACAGAGAGAGACAGAGTATGAACAGAGAAGGGTCCGAGAAAGAGGGAGACACAGAATCTGAAGCAGGCTCCAGGCTCTGAGCTGTCAGCACAGAGCCCGACATGGGGCTCAAACTCACAGACAGCAAGATCATGACCTGAGCCGAAGTCGGACGCTTAACCGACTGAGCCACCCAGGTGCCCCATTTTGACAATTTTTAAGTGTACAGTTCAGTGGCATTAAATACATTCACATTGTTGTGCAGCCATCACCACTCTCCAGCTACAGCACATTTTTTTATTATCTCAAATAAAAGCTTTGTTCTAAAGCTTTAGAACCCATTGTGTTTTTTTCCATTTCATTACTACCATACTATATTATTGCTATTATTTCACAAATGATATTCCTGAATCCCTACTTCATATTTGAATCCAACCTTCATATTTAAAATAATTTTTTTAACATTTTATTTATTGTTGAGAGACAGAGCATGAGCGGGGGAGGGGCAGAAAGAGGGAGACACAGAATCCAAAGCAGGCTCCAGGCTCTGAGCTGGCAGCAGAAAGCCAGATGCGGGGCTCGAACCCACGAACGGCAAGTTCATGACTTGAGCCAAAGTCAGACGCTTAACCAACTGAGCCACCCAGGCTCCCCAATCTGACCTTCATATTTTAGACTGACCTTTTGAAAAGCTTCTACTGTCTGTGGGTCCCACTGTATTTAGGAAAAAGATTAATACGTGAAGCACATATTCTCTACCTCTATTTTCCACTATTCTCCTTTTGTTTAATGTACTTAATCGTCCCATTTAAAAATTATTCAACTTTTTCAAATAAGTTGTGCTTGCTTTCACCATAAATGACAACCTTGGCATGTGCCACTCCATCTCTTGGAATTCTTTTGCCTTGCCATTTCCCTTTATGCCTATCTAATTCATACCCATAGTCAAAATAGGAGATCTTCCCAGATGTCCCAATGAAGGTTATGCCCACCCATTTTCTGCTCCTGTACCACTGTGCAAGGCTTGATTTTATTACTCAATGCTCCAATAACTACATGATCGATGTTTATTTTCTTCACTAGATTTAATTGTTCAGAAGATCGTGTCTAGCACATGTGATACTTAAAATTTGATGATTGTGCGGATGTCTCAAATATTCACCGAGTGTTTGTTCTGTGCTAAAGGTACAACACTGAACGAAAACAAAGTTATTACTATCTTGGAGATGTCATGCTAATATCATAAGCTTGACAGTAAGACAATATAAATAAATTCATATCAGTTGATAATGTGCTAAGAAGAAAATTAAAGTAGGGAAGGGGAGAGGAACTGGTATGCTATTTTAAAATAGTTTTTTTTTTATTTTTTTTATAAGAATGCATTTGATCAGAGACTCAAATGAAATGTCATGGTAGATATCTAAGAGAGGAGCAACCCAGAAACAGAGATTTTCAAATGGCATGAAGCAGTATGTGCTTGGCTTTGTCAAGGAGGAGGGCCAGGGCACACGTGGGAGGGTCAGTGAGAGAGTGGAAAGAGAAGAGCAGGTGACACGTCATGCAGGGCCTTGAAGGCCATGATTAGCACTTTGAGTGAAACAGTAAGCTATTTCAGGGTTGTGAGCACAAAAGTGACATAATATGATTGACTTTTTCAGAAGAATACTCTGGCTGCTTTGTGATAAGTAGGCTATAGAGAGAGTTAGTAAGGAATTAGAGAGACTACTTGGAAGACAATTTAAGATGGTTTTGGTGAGTGATGATGATGATGGTTAGAACAAAGTGATCGAAGGATATATATAATGACAGATGGTATGATTCAGGATAAATAATGGAGAACTAATAGTATTTGCTAATGAATTCGATGGGGGATGAGAGAAAAAAGAAGGAAAATTTATGATTGTAATATTTTTGGTCTGAGCAACTGGGAGGATAGTGTTGTTGTCATTTACTGAGAAAGGGAAATGAAGAAGAGTAGATTTGATAGTGACAATAAAGAATCCACTTTTGGATATGTAAAGTTTGAGATAACTCAAACATATCCAAGTAGAATCGTGAGTAAAGAGTTGGCTATATGAATGAATGAATTTCACTTGCTCTCCATGCATTCAGGAAAGAATTACTTAATCTGTTTGAGCCTCATTTTCTTCTATAAATCAAACCCGCTGGATTCCCTTGAGGATTAAAGGCAGTACACTTGCAAGGACCCAAAATATGAATTTTACCAATGCAACGTAAGCATTCGATAAGTTTTAGAATGTTTTCTTCCATCAAAATGCTGACTATTTCATAAAGTTCTTGTGTAATCCAAATGAGGCATGGGAAAATCTCTACAGTTTCAGAAATATCAAAGTATAAAGTATTTGGACAAAATATAAAGTATTAGGACATTACATTTATATTTTATATACTAACATTGCTTTTGAAAACTAAAGTATCACCTTACACATATATTAGAAATTTAAGGTCTATTTCTTAGGTCCTTTGTATAGTGGAAGTCTCAACAAAGAGAAGCTGTTTTATTTTCTTGACCTTTATATAATCTTCAAGTAGATGGAAAATTGTAGTTCTTAATCATTACTTGGACAAAATTGGTGTGAGCCCTGAAGTGTTATTTATGGTGTTAATTTCCTAGAAGATACATTATGAGTGGGATAATTTACCCTGAAAAAAAAAGATATGTCCAGCTAGGACTCATGACCACTTTTCAGTCAATAGAAATGGATGGCATCCAGTGCCACAAATACAATTTTTCCTGGTATAACCTGGTTCCAGTTTGATTAGATGTCAGATAAAGGAAGCAAGGCAAGCAGAATGTCTTCTCTGATAAAACCACATTTTTATTATAGACCTATCATCAGTGCTCTTCATTCTGTAATCCTTGCCAATGTCAGCCACTCTTAAGTCCTGAATACTCATGAGATACTGTATTCCATTTAAAGACAGTATTACCTTTCTGCCCTCTTTATCAGCACAAGGTAGAAAATGAACAACAAAAAAAAAAAGGATTCCACTCTGATATCTATCACATCAGTGGTCATGGAAAGATAGAAAAATGACATATTCATTTATTTAAGCTAATATGTTCAGTTCCAAAAGTCAGAGAGAAGAGATCAAGAGCAAGATAGTCATGTCTCAGTTAAAGAAACTGTGACTTGATTTTTTAGAAACTTACTGGTAAGTGTTTAACAACTTCCTTGATGGAGATCAAAAAGAGCAATTCAAAAGAGATTTTCAACCAAAAGGAGAGTAAGGTATGTATTTTGTTATATTTTCTTTTTGAAAAGCTATCTTGTCTAAGAGAGTGATTCTGAAAACAAACAAAAGAAATAGATGACGAAAACTAACAGTAAAATGCTGGAAGTGACAACTTGAAAATCAGTGTGAAGATTTTTGCAGGAGGTAAACTGAGCAGTAGGATATTAAATTCTGTGTGAGAGTCAGGTAGAGTAAGAGGGGGAGGCATCACCAATAGCTGCTGGGGGTAATGGCATCGAAGTATGCTCCTGCAACTAGTAACTGGCCTTTCTGTGCTTATTTTGTTGATTTTCACGTAGAAGTCTTGAGCTGTGATATGTTTCTTATCCTGATGTCTAGTTTAATGACTTTAATCATGAAAACCCATGTCTAATCTCCCAGTCTTGGTTTTCAGCATATGATTTCCACTATCTCCACTGCTGACCTCTTAGTTTTTGCATATTTTGCTTCATCAATTTCACAGCTTTGCCTGTTGTCCTGACTTGTGACTTCTTATTGCCTTTTCTACTTGATGGCTCCACTTGCATGTCTGATCCCATGTATCCTCTGACTCTGATGAGCTCAACTATAGTGACCCATAGAAAGAGTCACATATCTACCAACAATGACGGTCATTTAGTCTGAATAAGAGTTAGGAGGCATTTGAATGTGTTTTACAGTCCCTTTTACAATCAGAATACGCTAACAATATTCTTCTTAAAGTCCCAAAGCTTGGATGTATCCCTATTATCTTTGGTTAGGCTTTTTCCTTAACGGAGAGAAAATTCCCTGACTCCAGCATGTTCTCATTGAAGGAGGGAGGGAGGAGAAGAGAGAGAGAAAAAAAAAGAGAAAAGGAAGGAAGGAAGGAAGGAGGAAGGGCAGGAAGGTGAGAGGGAGTGAGGGAGGAAGAAAAAAGAAATTATTGCTGTTTGCAAAATGATCAGCTCTCCCACAGAATATATTGCTTTATTCATTAAATCAAATACTTCCTGAATGAGCAGAGCACTATGGTAAATATTACAAGGGATCTAAAGCAAGGTAAGCCTTGGAGTTAACCTTGATCTTAATGCTGGACAACTGGTCCAAAAGGTCATCTTTGAATCTTGACAGCTATACTGAGCTTATGTGTGTAAAGTGGCAACTTTCCTGGGCTCCCCATTCAAATCATATAATGGCGTGTAAGTGTCTTTCACTGTGACATTTTTCAGTCTGTATCTGTTTAGGAAAGATACATGGTACAGACTTGAAGACATGAAGAACCTGCATGTACTTTCACCTTATACATTTTTAAAAACTCATACACTGCTAAGTAATGCTCTAATCAGACTAAGCAAGATTAAAAGGACTTTATTGATCTCTGTAGGCTTACATTTAGAAAAAAAATGTTTTCTTAGAGTAATCTTGAAATGAAATAGCTTACCAAATGACACTGTGAAAATATTTGTTATGGAGATTCTTGCAGTGTGACAGACATCAGTGTTTATGTGTATGATGATTTCCTATCATCCTATTTTTATGAGTCCAAAGATTGCTTTTATACCAGTATTTGAAATATCTGTTATATGGTGTTTAAAAAAGCAATATTGTAATTTTTACCGTCAGTAACTTTTAACATTCCAACTGATTAACTTGGCACCTGAATTCCCTTCCCAGATGTCTTATTTAGTCATAAAGTCTTCTTTTCATTTATTTTACAAATCTTCCCATAAAAAATCTTCCAGACCCATTTTAGGACCAAAACATTTATTTCCAAAAGCAAATGCAGCTCTGCTTTATGGGTGAGAGTTGTTGTTCTTAAGGTAAATTCTTTTCACAAATAAAGATCCTCCCATTTATATCAGGTTATTTCTTCTAAAATTAGACACTATCGCATAATGCTATCTATTTGGGCATTTGACAACAACACATATGGCTTTAGTGCCAGCTATGTCACTTTCTGGTTACATGACTTCTGGCAAGTGAGCTATTTTTCCAACCATCATTATTCTTGTTTGTTAAATTAGGATAATAATAGTCCATACCTGACAGAAGTCCTTCTTAGGATAACATGTGATCATACAGATAAAGCACCTAGTAGAGGGTCTAATAATATTCTTTCTCAGTTTGACTCTAATTAGGGAATTCCCAGGTAGAAAGGTGAGAATAATTCACAGGCTTGCCTGAAAGACTCCCAAGAGACATCTAAATTTAACAAAACAAAGGAGGAAGACAGAGTACATGCATGAAGGTTGGGGGTGTATTTTTTGGGTTAGGGAGATGATGAATAACAGAGACTTTGACACTGCTAAAATTCACATCAGTGAAACATATTTAAATTTTTTAAATGTTTATTTATTTTTGAGATAGAGAGAGAGAGAGAGAGAGAGAGAGAGAGAGAGAGAGAGAGAGAGAATCTGAAGTAGGCTCCAGGCTCTGAGCTGTCAGCTCAGAGCCTGACATGGGGCTCAAACCTGCAAGCCGGAGATCATGACCTGAGCCGAAGTCAGATGCTAACCAACTGAGCCACCCAGGTGCCACTCAGTGAAACATATTTAACTGTGTATATAAAATCTCCAGGGGAATATGGGTGTAGAATAGAAAGTACAAGTAAAGTAACCCATTGAGAGTCATGGATGGAGTGATGATATTGGTAAGTCTTGGGTGACCAAAACACTTAGTGAGCTAAAAATTGAACTCAGGTGACCTGAATCTCAATTCAGAACCACTTTATCTTTTTTTCATACACTTAACGGACTGAGATTCCTTGGCTTTTTGTTTGAATGTTTTCTTTCGTTTTAATTTAACATAATGATTTCCTGATGTGAACTTCAGACGCCACATGATAGCACATTCAAATTCTTGTATAATTTACGGCTTGTTCCAAACTTGAATTTACTTCAGATCAAATCAGCAGTAACATTCTCAGGATAAGGAACTTGGATTGCTGAAATGTGTTTCAATTAAATAATGACAAATTTCAAAGCAAATTGTTGTGCCCATTTATGTAGCAATCTTGTCCTATTTTCTTGTTCACTTACTGAGGTATAAGAGATGACATGATTCCTTTGACAGGGTTTTAATTAGTTTCCATATGTGATACTTTTATAGCATGTGGTCCTGAAATTTTCTTTTTGTATAGGAAAAAAGGCCACTTAAACTGTTTTAATTATTTACCTGCATCAGTTTTGATATTCCCCAAACAGATGGCTTTGACACTATTTTGCTTGTTTGTGCTTCTGATTATTTTTTTAAGCTTTGCTCTCATTCCAGAAATTCAGATAGATTACTTTACTTTCTGAGCAATTGCATTAAAGAAAAGCAAAATATTGACTGTAGGTCAACTGAAGGATTTTGTGCAGTTAAACTCAATTTCGGGCAATGACTGAAATGAATTTAAAATTGCCTTTCCTAAAGAGTGAATGGATACTGTACTCTCATTCCTGCCAGGATGGTGCTTATAGAGCTTTTTCAAAATGAATGAGGTTTTGACATTTTTTTAATTAAAAAAATTTTTAATGTTTATTTGTTTTTGAGAGAGAGAGAGCGCAGGTGAGGGGGAGAGAGAGAGAGAGAGGGACAGATATGAAGCAGGCTCTGGGTGGACGGCAGACAGCCCAATGTGGGGCTCTAACTCACAAACTCTGAAATCATGACCTGAACCCAAGTCGGACACTTAACCGACTGAGCCATCCAGGTGCCCCCATTTTGACATTTCTTATCTTTCTTTTTTCTTTTCCTTTTCTTTCTCTCTTTCTCTTTCTTTCTTTCTTTCTTTCTTTCTTTCTTTCTTTCTTTCTTTCTTTCTCATTCTTTTTCTTTCTTTCATTGTTTCTTTCTTTCTTTCTTTCTTTCTTTCTTTCTTTCTTTCTTTCTTTTTTCTGTCTTTTTCTTTTTCTTCTTCATCTTTTTTTCTGGCTATGGGGGCTGGGTGGCAGAGAAAGACATTGTGGTTTGGTCTGAGCTTCCTTCAGTTTCTAAAGATGCACTAAGCCAACAGCGAGTTTTGGCAAGGATAAATCATTTTGTATAGACACATAGGCATTTGTGTCAGAGAAATGATTTATTTCTAACATAGATCAATGTTTTCCATTCTTGCAGATGCAGGTGCTCACTGTACTGCCCTTGGCAGTCAAACAGAGATGTTTACTTCTCTTTCTCTTACTTTTCCTCCTTGACCCTGGGTAGTCTTGTGCCCAGCAGAAAGCTCAAAAGGGAGCCCACAGGAGAGTTTGAAGCCAACACACTCCCAGAGCTTTGATCATTCCTTCTAATCTCAGAGGTTCCTTCATACCTCTGCCAACCTGAAATCTTCCTTTTGACCACCCCTCTCCTCTTTTCCAATCTCTGCTTGAAATTCACCTTATTCAAGAAATATGTTATTCAAGCTCATCCACCTTAATTATTCCTGAAAGCATTTCGTTTGAGATTTACAACATGAATACTTATTCACATATTTTTACTTGAACTCTCCTTTTAATACAGTGTAAGGAAGTCCTATGCCCTTAACTAGAATTTAAAATCCTTCAAAGACCAGACATTGCTTCTATTTCTGTCAGTCAGTGTTCTAGAAACTGAAATTCTCTTACCTTGCACCTTTCAGTCTCTCACTGATTTAGTGTTGCTAGTTTCTTCCTTCTTGATTTTCCTGGTTCATCACAGTTGTTTAGTTGTAGTGTGGCAATTTAGCCTCATCTGTGACTTCATTATTACTCTATTTATCTCTAAGTAATATTCTATCTTATTTACTGCAATATCTGTTCCAAATCTCCACTAGACTTCTCAGTCTCAGCCTTGTAGTCTACCCCTGCCTGGATTTAGCAAACAATGTTGCCTCCTACTTTACCACCAAGTTTGAGACATTTTACTTCCTTTCTCCCACCCCTGATTTTCTCTGTATATTCCAACATCCATCACTTATGTATCTCCTGCCCCTGAAGATGGATCTTTCTTCCTTCCCAGTGCCTATTATCAATCCTTCCCATGCCTACTGTCCTTTCAGAAACATTGGTCTATGGATTACTACCCCTTTGATCTCTATTCCCCTTGCCTTAGGGTATGCTCAAGTCTGTGTCTCAGACTCAGAGTAGTTTTCCAAGATGTATTTTTATATGAATGAATGACTGGTCTTTTCTAGTGTAAGATCCAACCAATGGGGTTGGATGTATCTATAAATACATGAACATTATATGAAGGAGCATACTTGTTTATGTTATTAATAATAAATGTGTCGGCTACAAGGTTATCATGTACTGAGCTGAGGAGAGAGGTAGTAACTTCTGCGTCCATTCCACACATTAGAATATGTGGTCATATGGCCACATCACTATAACAACTGTGGAAAATATCATCCCTAGCTGCTTAGCCATTTCTCAGTGACAACTCTATTGCATGGAAGAGGCAGCACAAAGGAAATTACCTTAATGGTGAAGCCATATGGGTCTAGATTTTGCTTTACAAGATTTTTTTTTTAAGTAATAGGTTCTATTTTTTTTTTTTTACAAGTATAAAAGTCTCTTACCACCTGCATGCCCATCTTAGGAAATCAGAAATAGGAAATAGCGCCTAAAATATTGGAAACACTTTATGTAGTTCTATATTGCCCAAGATATTGACCCATTATTCCTGACTTCTTTGGTAGCTCTGAACTCCAGTTTTTGTCTCTCCAGTCCAGTGCGGCTGCCACAGCATTTAGATGTTGCTGTCTGATTGGCTTCTATGCCTTGTGAATAGAAGCAAACAGTCTTAAGTGGAAAACAAAACAAAACAAAACAAAACAAAACAAAACAAAATGTTATGGCAAGCATAGGACTTGCTTCAAAATATTTACTTTTCTTGAGATAATTTTGTTTCTGTTTTCAGTAGAAAGGTTAGTCCAAGGTAAACTACTCTTTTATAGCTGCAAGCAAAAGTCCCAGGAGAGGATTTTGAGCAGAGGAATGGAATCATATGACTTGAGTTACATTTTAGAATACCATTCTGAATACTGGGTTAGAATAGACTACAGGAAAACAGGGTAAAATTGGGAATAATTATGAGACTATTGAAATAGTCCAGGTGAGAGATGAGCACTAGGGAAACTTTAATAGCTCTCTGTAGTCTCTGTATGTGAGGTCATTCTAGCATATGGGGCTGAAGAGCCATGGTAGTTAATGTTTAAATCTTGCTTTATTGTGACCTTGGTTTAATTTCTTTCTGGACATCATGTAAAAGTCAATATGGTGAACATTAAGGAGTCCTATAGCAGCACCTCAGATGTGTATAATTTAAGTGTTTAATGAACCCTCCCCCTATTGTACATTTTCATTCTCATAACAGATTGTATGCATATTTCCTTTTAAATGTTAGTGATATAAATGAACAAGATAAAATGTCAATAGTGATTTACTTTATACTCAAAAGTACCTTCTTTCTTGCTCAAGAAAATTTGTGATTGATTTATTTATATACTAAAGGAAATAAATTTCTCTTTTATTTAAGTATCAACCCATTTATTATTAATGAGATAAACCCGTATGCTCCCTCACACAATCATCATGTATTTAAAGACATCAAAATGATAGCATTGATTAAATTATAGCACATTGATTATTTAAATCATTCGGAATTCTTAAATTATGGGCACAAATCATGTTTTCCTTAATATTTTAGCTCTTCAAAATATTTATTGCATAAGAGTTGGGTATATGTGCACTGGAATAAATTAGCTGAGTATAAAGCCCAGCTATGCTCCAAGCTAGTGATATTAAACTGGGCATATAACGTACTTTATAAAAAGGTAATTTTGAAGCTTAAGTAAGACAATAACGAAAATTTTTAGGACCATTTTTGGCTCCATTTTTGGACAAATGAAATGTTTTCCATTTGTAGATTGAATGTAAAGGATGCCTTCCTTTATTTTTAGAGGTGAATTTAAGTTATTTGTAGGATAATACTAAGTTATCTACTTAGTATTATCTTTTTAAAATTTAGACACTCTATCTCTCTTCCAGCTATCCTATCATGAATAAATAATCTAAAATGACATCAGGAGAATGCTAAGAGATTCCTTGAGCAAAAAAAATCATCATCATCATCATTATTATTTCAACTGATGAAAACTGACACACCAAAGAATGCTGGAGTTCACCTTTTTTCCTCCTTCTTTCTGTAGTTTTACAGAAGTAGCATCTGAGGAAACTGAGGAAACAGTTTCAGGAAACTGAAATATACAAGTTATTTAGTATAAATTTCCTTGAATTTTTGAAGATGTAACATATGCTGATGAGTGATTGGATGTTTCATAATTAGGATAAATTGTATTTGGATTGTTGAGATGTCAAAGTAAGCTCCAAATACATAAATTATTTTGATTGATTTGTTTTACCATCAGCAAATGACACCTCAAACCTGCATCTGAGTTCATGGTATAAGACATGGGCAGTAGAAATTACTAGGACTATTCCCTCATGAATGGTTGCTGCAGTGTCTTGAAGAAAATGTATTATTAAGGTGTTATACTTGGTACATAAGGTTTAGTTAGCAAGAGAAAAGCAGTATTTGTTAATAAGAGTAAACAATAAGTGTTGACTCAGTGAAACAATTCTATATTTTTTCAAGGGTATTTCATTGATAGAAAAAGTGTCAAGTAGGCTATGCTGTCCTCTATCTTCTCACTTTTTACGATTTATTTTAAATATTTTTGAGCACTTTTTGTAAGAAGCCTTTGTGGGAGATGCACAGATAAATAGGTATGCCCCCTATTGTCTTGATATAAGGTAGAACATCATAACTGATAAGAGAGGCACACATATAAAATCTGGTACTTAAAATAAGCAACTCACTTTGTTCAGGGAGTTACGGCAAGACTACAAAAAAGCAGTGTTACTTGATCTGGACCCAAGCAGATAGATTGCACCTTGGATGGCAGACACAAGATATTTTAGGGAGACACAAGGTATAAAATTAGAAATGGAGGAAACAAAGACCATTAGCATGAAACAAAAAGTAGACTAAAATATAGAAGCAGAAAAGTTTGTTTGGGGCCAGAATGTTGAATGATATCCAGCTGATTTTTCACTCCTGGGGCAGTCTGGAACCATTGCAAGTTTTTGAGCTGACAAGTTTTATGATGTATATTAAAAGATTATTACTATTTCAGCACTGCATTAGATTGATCAGAGAGGGAAAATAATTGAGGCAGAAAGATGAATTTAGTGCTCATTAAAATAGACCAGCTAAACTGATTTCAGGGCTTCAACTTGAATAGGGGTAGAACTGATATAAACCAGATTTATTTATTTATTTATCTATCTATCTATTTATTTATTTATTTATTTTTTAATTTACATCCAAATTAGTTAGCATATAGTGCACAAATGATTTCAGGAGTAGATTCCTTAATGCCCCTTACCCATTTAGCCCATCCCCCCCTCCCACAACCCCTCCAGTAACCCTCAGTTCTCTATATTTAAGAATCTCTTATGTTTTGTTCTCTTCCCTGTTTTTATATTATTTTTGCTTCCCTTCCCTTATGTTCATCCGTTCTGTGTCTTAAAGTCCTCATATGGGTGAAGTCATAAGATATTTGTCTTTCTCTGATGGAATAATTTCACTTAGCATAATACCTTCTAGTTCCATCCATGTAGTTGCAAATGGCAAGATTTCATTCTTTTTAATTGCCGAGTAATATTCCAGTGTGTGTGTGTGTGTGTGTGTGTGTGTGTGTGTGTGTGTGTGTATAGCACATCTTCTTTATCCATTCATCCATCGATGGACATTTGGGCTCTTTCCATACTTTGGCTATTGTTGATAGTGGTGCTATAAACATTGGGGTGCATGTGCCCCTTCAAAACAGCACATCCGTATCCCTTGGATAAATACCTAGTAGTGGAATTGCTGGGTTGTTGGGTAGTTCTATTTTTAATGTTTTGAGGAAACTCCATACTGTTTTCCAGAGTGGCTGCACCAGTTTGCATTCCCACCAGCAATGCAAAAGAGATCCTGTTTCTCCACATCCTCACCAACATCTGTTGTTGCCTGAGTTGTTAATGGTAGCCATTCTGACAGGTGTGAGGTGGTATCCCATTGTGGTTTTGGTTTGTATTTCCCTGATGATGAGTGATGTTGAGCATTTTTTCATGAGTTGGGTGGCCATCTGGATGTCTTCTTTGGAAAAGTGTCTATTCATCTCTTTTGCCCATTTCTTCACTGGATTATTTGTTTTTTGGGTGTTGAGTTTGATAAGTTCTTTACAGATTTTGGATACTAACCCTTTATCTGACATCTAGTTTGCAAATATGTACTCCCATTCTGTTGGCTGCCTTTCAGTTTTGCTGATTGTTTCCTTCATTGTGCAGAAGCTTTTTATTTTGAGGAGGTCTCAGTAGTTCATTTTTGCTTTTGTTTCCCTTGCCTCCAGAAACCTGTTGAATAAGAAGTTGCTGCGGCCAAGATCAAAGAGGTTTTGCCTGCTTTCTCCTGGAGGATGTTGATGGCTTCCCGTCTTACATTTATGTCTTTCATCCATTTTGAGTTTATTTTTGTGTATGGTGTAAGAAAGTGGTTCAGGTTCATTTTTGTGCATGTTGTTGTCCAGTTTTCCCAGCACCATGTTGCTGAAGGGACTGTCTTTATTCCGTCAGATATTCTTTACTGCTTTGTCAAAGATTAGTTGGCCATACATTTATGGGTCTATTTCTGGGCTCTCTATTCTGTTCCATTGATCTGAGTGCCTGTTTTTGTGCCAATACTGTACTGTCCTGATGATTATAGCTTTGTAATACAGCTTGAAGTCTGGGAGTGTGATGCCTTCTGCTTTGGCTTTCTTTTTCAAGATTGCTTTGGCTATTTGGGGTCTTTACTAGTTCCATACAAATTTTAGGATTATTTGTTCTAGCTCTGTGAAGAATGTTGGTATAATTTTTATAGGGATTGCATTTAATATGTAGATTGCTTTGGACACTATTGAAATTTTAACAATATTTGTTCTTCCTATCCAGGAGCATGGAATCTTTTTCCATTTTTTTTGTGCCTTCTTCAATTTCTTTCATAAGCTTTCAATAGTTCTCAGCATATAGATTTTTCACCTCTTTGTTTAGATTTATTCCTAGATATTTTATGGTTTTTGGTGCAATTGTAAATGGGATTGATTCCTAGATTTCTCTTTCTGTGGCTTCATTGTTGGGGTATAGGAATGCAACTGATTTCTGTGCATTGATTTTTTTATCCTGCCCTTTGCTGAATTCATGAATCAGTTCCAGCAGTTTTTTGGTGGAATATTTTGGGTTTTCCATATAGAGTATCATGTCATCTGTGAAGAATGAAAGTTGGACCTCCTCATGGCTGATTTGGATGCCTTTTATTTCTTTGTGTTGTCTGATTGCAGAGGCTAAGACTTACAATAGTATGTTAAATAACAGTGGTGAGAGTGGACATCCCTGTTGTGTTCTTGACCTTAGTGGGAAAGCGCTCAGTTTTTCCCCATTGAGGATGATATTAGCGTTGGGTCTTTCATATATGGTTTTATGAACTTGAGGTACGCTCCTTCTATCCCTACTTTCTTGAGGTTTTTTATCAAAAAATGATGTTGTATTTTTTCAAATGCTTTCTCTGCATCTATTGAGAGGATCATATGGTTCTTGTCCTTTCTTTAATTGATGTGATGAATCACAATGATTGTTTTGTGGATATTGAGCCAGTCCTGCATCGCAATTATAAATCCCACTTGGTTGTGGTGAATAATGTTTTTAATGTATTGTTGGTTCCAGTTGGCTAATATCTTGTTGAGGATTTTTGGATCTGTCTTCATCAGGGAAATTGGTCTATAGTTCTCCTTTTTAGTGGAGTCTCTGTCTGGTTTTGGAATCAAGATTATGCTGGCTTCATAGAATGAGTTTGGAAGTTTTCCTTCCATTTCTATTTTTTGGAATGGCTTCAGGAGAATAGGTGTTAACTCTTTGTTAAATGTTTGGTAGAATTCCTCTAGAAAGCCATCTGCCTTGGACTCTTGTTTTTTGGGAGATTTTTGATTACTAATTCGATTTTTTTTTACTGGTTGTGGGTCTGTTCAAGTTTTCTATTTCTTTTTGTTTCAGTTTTGGTAGTGTATATGTTTCTTGGAATTTGTACATTTCTTCCAGATTGCCCATTTTATTGGCATATAATTGCTCATAATATTATCTTATTATTGTTTTTATTTCTGCTGTGTTGGTTGTGATCTCTCCTCTTTCATTCTTGATTTTATTTATTTGGGTTTTTTCCTTTTTCTTTTTGATCAAACTGGCTAGTGGTTTATCAATTTTGTTAATTCTTTCAAAGAACCAGCTTCTGGTTTCCTTGATCTGTTCTACTGGGTTTTTTTGGGTTTGATAACATTAATTTCTGCTCTAATCTTTATTATTTCCTGTCTTCTGCTGGTTTGGGGTTTTATTTGCTGCTCTTTTTCCAGCTTTTTAAGGTGTAAGGTTAGGTTGTGTATCTGAGATCTTTCTTCCTTCTTTAGGATGCCTGAATTGCTATATGCTTTCCTCTTATGACCACCTTTCCTGTGTCCCAGATGTTTTGGGTTGTGGTGTTATCATTTTCATTGGCTTCCATCAATTTTTAAATTTTCTCTTTAACTTCTTGGTTAACCCATTCATTCTTTAGTAGGATGTTCTTTAGTCTCCAAGTGTTTGTTACCTTTCCACATTTTTTGGGGGGGATGATTTCGAGTTTCATAGTGTTGTGGTCTGAAAATATGCACAGTATGATCTCAATCTTTTTGTACTTGTTGAGGCTTGATTTGTGTCCCAGTATGTGGTCTGTTCTGGAGAACGTTCCATGTGCACTGGAGAAGAATGTATATTCTGCTGTTTTAGGACGTAATGGTCTGAATATATCTGTGAAGTCCATCTGGTCCAGTGTGTCATTCAAAGCCATTGTTTCCTTGTTGTGATTTTTTGATTAGATTATCTGTCCATACTATAAGTGGGGTGTTGAAGTCCCCTACTATTATGGTATTATTATCAATGAGTTTATGTTTTTGCTTAATTAATTTATATATTTGGGTGCTCCACATTTGATGCATAAATGTTTACAATTATTAGGACTTCTTGGTGGATAGACTCCTTAATTATGGTATAATTCCCTTCTTCATCTCTTGATTCAGACTTTATTTTAAAGTCTATATTGTTTGATATAAGTATGGCTACTCCAGCTTTCTTTTGTTGACCATTAGCATGATAGATGGTTCTCCATCCCCTTTCTTTCCATCTGAAGGTGTCATTAGGTCTAAAGTGTGTCTCCTGTAAACAGCATATAGATGGACCTTGTCTTATTATCTATAAGATGCTTTTGACTGGAGCATTTAGTCCATTGACATTTAGAGTGAGTCCTGAAAGATATGAATTTATTGCAATCATGTTGCTTGTAGAGTTGGAGTTTCTTGTGGTGTGCTCTAGTCCTTTCTAGTTTTTGTTGCTTTTGGCCTTTATTTAATTTTTTTTTTCATCTTTTCTACCTTCAGAGAGTCCCCCTTAAAATTTCTTGCAGGGCTGGTTTAATGGTCACAAACTCCTTTAATTTTTTTTTGTCTGGGAAACTTTTTATCTCTCCTTCTATTTTGAATGACAGCCTTGCTGGATAAAGATTACTTGGCTGCATATTTTTCTGATTCAGCACATTGAATATATCCTGCCACTCCTTTCTGGCCTGCTAAGTTTCTGTGGATAGGACTGCTGTGAACCTGATCTGTCTTTCCTTGTAGGTTAAGGACTTTTTTTCCCTTGCATCTTTCATGATGCTGCCTGAGTATTTTGTGAATTTGAGTATGATATGCCTTGTTGATGGTCGGTTTTTGTTGAATCTAATGGGAGTCCTCTGTGCTTCCTGGATTTTGATGTCTGTGTCTTTCCCCAGGTTAGGAAAATTTTCTGCCATGATTTTCTCACATAACCCTTCTACACCTATTTCTTTCTCTTCCTCTTCTGGGACCCCTATGATTCTGATGTTGTTCCTTTTTAATGAGTCACTGATTTCTCTAATTATTAAATTGTGCACTTTTGCCTTAGTCTCCCTCTCTTTTTTCTGCTTCATTATTCTCCATAAGTTTGTCCTCTATATTGCTGATTCTCTGTTCTGACTCATCCATCCTTGCCACCGTGGCATCCATTTGAGATTGCAGCTCAGTTATAGCATTTTTATTTCATCCCGACTAGCTTTTACTTCTTTTTTCTCTGCAGAAAGGGATTCTAATTTATTTTCACCTCCATCTAGTATTCTTATTATTGTGATTCTAAATTCTGGTTCAGACATCTTACTTGTGTGTGTGTTGGTTAAGTCCCTGGCTGATGTTTCTTCCTGCTCTTTCTTTTGGGGTGAATTCCTTTGTTTTGTCATTTTGAAAGGAGAAAAGGAATTAATGAGGTTAAAAAATTAAATTAAAAAAATTAAAATTAAAAAATATTAAAATTAAAAAATTAGTCTGGGTGTTGAAAGGGACTTGATAGAGAAAAAAAGGGGAAAGGAAAAAAAGGAAATCATTTGAAAATTTGAAAAAATGAGTACACTGAAGTAGAATAAAATGAAATGATAGAAGTAAAATAGAATTTGAAAAAATTTACACAAAAGTAAAAAATATAGTAAAAAAATTAAAGAAAAATATTTTTAATAAAAATGAAAATAAAAATGAATTTTTTCTCTCTGTATTCAAGAGAAAGAAAAGAAATGAAAAAGAGAAAAAAGAAAAAAGAACAAAAAAAGGAAGATAATTGAATAGATGGACCAGCGAACAGACTGAAATACAACTGAAATTACTTTGTTTTCCCCTAGAAGACAAACTGTGAGGCACTTTATAGTCCATAAACTAAGCAGACAGAGAGACTTGTGTTCAATTGCGCACTCATCCTTCGTCTTCGGCTTCCATCCACTCCCCGTTTTTACACTGACCGTGACCAAGCCCCAGGTAGCACCTCCCTCCTGAGTTTTATCTCAGATGTGGCTGTTTTTCCTGACCCTTTATTTCTGAGGGACTGCCGCTTTGATCCGTTCTGCCTGTCTGCGGAGGGTCTCACTGAGCAATGGCTGGGTGCCGGCCACACACAGGATTGTTTGTGGGACCCTGCTGCTGCCGATGCCCAGAAACTGCAGCTGGGTCCAACCCACCCCAGAAAAAGTTCCTGTGATTGTGTAGCAGCAGCATTTCAGGGATTATGGCCAATCACAACACGCATCTAGCACCAGGCTTCACCCCCAGCGACCTTGTTCCAGCACCAGTGAATGTGGCTGTTCTCTCAGGTACACTGGGACCTTTGCCTTTGGGGGAGTCACACAGCCTCTACCAGGTGTCCTCCCAGCAGGGGAACTGGCTCTCCCCATGTGGCCCAAAGACCTCCAGGCTTCACCTTGCTACTGGGGATTCCTCCTTCTCACCAGAGCACCACCAGGTATTGAGTGTGGAGTTTCAGACTCTGCAGTCCCCCTCTTTATAGAGTCTTAATGAATTTAAACCCTCTCCTTTCTCCTTTCTCCCTTTTTAGTTCAGTCCCTGTGGCTGTTTCCACTCTCCTCACGCAAAAATAGCTTCTTGCCATCCATGGCTTCTCTGTCCCCCAGTTTACCTCTCCATGCTGTGTACCTGCTGAATTCTGTGGTTCAGATTGTGCAGATTGTTGTGTTAATCCTCAGATCAGTTTTCTATGTGTTCAGGATGGTTTAGTCTTGGTCTGGCTGTATTTCATGGATGCGAGACACAAAAAACTTCCATGCTGTTCTGCCATGTTGGCTCCTCCTCCTATATACCAGTTTTATTTCTACTTAATGATCCTCCTAAATATTGGTTCCATATAGTTTAAATTCAAATTTAGTTAATTAAAAGGTAAAAGTAGAAAGTACAAGTGAATCTATAAGTATGGCTATATATATATATATATATATATATATATTTAACAAAAAATGTATTATATATATTTATATGTTATATATATTTATATTTTATATAAATATATTTTAATAAATAAATATATAAATATTTAATACAATATAAATATATAAAATATTTTAATATCTATTAAGTATATATTAAACATATATTAAATATATATAAATATATAAAATATAAATATATATAAGCATAATATATAATATATGTAAACATAATATATATTTATATTTTATATAATACATATTTATATACATTATACATATATGAAACAAACATTATGGCCATTATCTCTAAGTTCCCATGACCTAATCCCAAAATTGGAGGACAGAGAGTTTCATCACTCTAGCTGCTTTGAGGTATCCCACTCCAGGCAGGTAGGTGATCTTTCCCAGGGTAGCAGAGGTCTGAGAGAGAGATTTGCATTCAAGAAATTAACTGGGGAGTGCTCTGGGGTCCTTAGAGCAAAGAGAGAACTTGAACTACAAAGCAATTGTCACATGAAGGCATTAACCAACCCTATGGAGAACTCTGGAGCTAAGATAGCTCTTGAGAGTCATCCTGGATTAGGTAAGAAAGGCAGCCTTTGTACCACCATATCTAACATTAGTTAATAATCACCAATGTAGGACTTGTCAGAAAGCATTCAGCTTATGGAATGAGTGTCTCAGTTCTCAGTACTGAAAGGAGTAGTTTGGCAGTCTAGGCAACATTCTACAGTAAAGTATGGCAAAGAGTAGAGGTGAGGGGTCACATTCATCTCGCAGATAGTGCCAGCATTGTGGAATAGGTAAGAAGCAATTTCCATTCAATTAGTTATATTGTCATTGAGTCACACCAGGATTTAATTAATCATTTCCCTATTGTTGAATTTTTTTCTGATATTTTCCATAATAATATAATAAACATTTAATTGGCCATAGTTTGCTATTGGACCATTCCTTTACAATATTTGCTTTTGATATTTTAATCTCTATACTTTACAGAGAAATATAAATGCTGATTAGGTAAAGAATAGAATCTTTCCACTTCTCAAAATCTTCAGCCAGATAAGTACATGGCTCCATTCTTTCAAGTCCTTAATTTAAGAGGAACTCATTTGCTATCCAGAAGCCTGAAACTAAGCTATCAAAGGTTACTCATGGATCTGAAGATTTGTGTTAACTCTGCCCATATCCTACCCAGTGAATGACACAGTTCTACGATATATACTCTTTCTTTGAACATACAAGGCACTGATATAACCTGGTTCATTATACTTTTCATTGTCTGCTTCCATCATGGTGGCTGAATGAGCCAGGAAGGAAGCCAGGTAGGAATCATATTATGACTACTACAGGATTATTGCACAACTTATGGTAGGAAATAATTATTGGAACTGTACCCAGTGCCTGTGATTATGTTTGACCTTCTATCCCTATCAGACCATTGCCTACTCTTTACTGAGAGCATATGCACATAATAATATGGCAGAGATATGTGTGGCTTCAGGTAGACTAAAGAGAGCAAAGGAGCTATCTTATCAGAATGCCAACTTATTTCCTAAGGGCCCAGAACAAAGAGGTGGATTCCCTTGGTAATCAAGGGAGAATGATAACTATATCTGCATCTATAACCTTATCTATGTCTTTGTCAATATCTGTATCTTTATATTTATATGATAGATATTATTATTGGGTATACATTATGATCTAGGTACTTAAAAATTTTTTTAATGTTTATCTTTTTTTGATACGGAGAAAGAGAGTGAGAGAGACAGAAAAAGAATGAGTGGGGGAGGGGCAGAGAGAGAGGGAGAGAGAGAGACTCCCAAGCAGAACTTGAACACACAAACATTGATATCATGGCCTGAGCTGAAACCAAGAGTCAGACTTTTAACCAACTGAACCACCCAGGCATCCCAATCTAGATACTTTTATTAATTCTTAGAGCAATTTTGTTAATTCTTAGAGCAATTCTTTGAAGCAGGAGTTAATGCTATCAATTTTCAAATATACCGTGGTACATAGAAATAATTGACCTAGGATTGAATCGCAGAACAAGCTATTTCAAAGCCATCATTCAGAGGTTCCCATTCCTAGCTACATATAAGAAACACATTTGGAGTTTAAAAGAAATTAAGATGCTGTACCCCATTTCTGAGAATTCTGATTCAATATGTCTGGGGTAGGAGCTCCAAATGTGTGCTTTAAAAGTTGCCCAAGTGGTTTTGACATAAAGCTAAGATTGAGAACAATTGCCTATGCTCATTCCACTCTCTCTGCATTTTCATGTCAAAAAGAGAAGGGAGAAAAGTTTTCCAGATTGCTTACTATTGAGAATCCTGTCAGGTGAAAGTTATGTTTTGAGGAAATCTGGTCAAAAATGTGCCTGTTCTTGCTTAACATTTCAACCATCTGCTATGTCCTTAAACTTATAGAAATGTTTTATAAGTTATTATATATGTATATACTAATATTACGAATAGGACATATTGGTAACATAATAAAATTGTTGCATCAATAATGAAAAGAAGAGAAATACTTAGGTAGAAATCTTATTTTCCCTACAAGGTTTTTTCTTGTTGTAAATACTTGTGCCACTCTTGACTTATTTCCATTAATAAAATTTTACTTGCTTTTGTACTAATGACCTCTTAAATTATAATTTTTTTATGGTATGAAAATAGATTTAGAGTGCTGAGTGCTACTGTGATTAGAGATTTTCATCTGAGTCCATATTAAAATAACTAACACTGTCATCCCTACTAAGTAATTGGTATTGAACTAGGTGCATTGAATTGCCTTAAAATGAGCACTATGTACTTGGCATTTTTCTAAAAAATCTATGTTCATTTAATTTTCAAAACATCTTAGAGGCCAGAGAATCAGACTTGTGTGCCACTGTACAGATGATGTAGTGGAGGCTCAGAGAAGTTAGGCCAGATGCCCAGGACAACATAGCATATAACTGGAGCCAAATTGAATGCAGATTAGTACCACCCCAAAGCACTTGCTTTTGCCCCATAACTAATGACTACAATTCTTGTGCTTCGTGTCCTAGGAAAAATCACTTTCTTACTTCAATAATAATATTTATGTAGCAGATGACAGGGTAGAAAAAGCAGTATATTATGAAACAGGAAGCCTTGGCGTATGCTATTTCTTTACCTAGTAGATTCATATGGCGAGAACATAAGAATCTGTGGTCAAAGTGCTTCTCCTACAAGCTGTGTTCTGTCGGCTTCTTTTGGTTTCTTCACCTGAAAAATGGAAAAAAAAAGTATGAAATGCATCTTAGTGTTGTTCAGAAAACTTCATACAAAACTACCTATTAAGGTACTTCACACATTCAGTTATTGTATTAATAAAAATTTTCATTGGTAATCAGCCACATTATTCCTATTTACCTCTTTATCTTAGTTTCAGGAAAATGGGTTAAATACATCATATTTTAAGAACTGAAGGCTTACATCTGGTGTTACTGATATTATCACAACTATAAGCCTTAATATGGTAATATAAAGGTCTTTGAGGGGTTTTTTAATGTCACAACCCCAAATCTAGGGAATTTAATTGTGCGTTCTGAATAATATGATATAACATGGAGAAGAAGAACTATGTTTAAAGGATTACTGAGGGCATGAGGGATAAATGGTCTGGGTAAATTTACATGAAGAGAATACTGCTGACCTTGAACTTAATAGTTTATATCAGGCTAAATCAAACAGAGAAGCAGGTGCATCCAAATACCTTTTATGAAATGTAGGGAAATAAGAGAGGATGTTCTGGGAAAACCACACGTTTAGGCCATTCTTTCCACATTTTTTGAAAAGATGATAACTAGTGTAACAGCTCCTTCTAGAAGCCAATTAAAGTAGTTACAGGAAGGGGTGGGTGCCTGGGTGGCTCAGTTGGTTAAGTGTCCAACTTTGGTTCAGGTCATGATATCATAGTTCAAGCTCCACACTGGGCTCTGTGCTGACAGTTCAGAGCCTGGAGCTCGCTTCGGATTCTGTGTCTTCCTCTCTGCCCCTCCCCTGCTCGCACTCTGTCTCTGTCTCTCTCTTAAAAATAAATAAGCATTAAAAATATTTAAAAAGTAATTACAGGACATTTAAAAGATGACAAAACGTATTTATATTACTGTTGGAAATATAGTGATATCCAGTGAATTGAACCAATTAACAAGGTTCAATGTCAACAGCCATTCCTGAAAAAATGATGTAGACTGTGAAAAGTCAGAAGAAATCTTTACATAATCTCATGCATACACTGGCTGTTGGAGAAGCTAGTTTTAGAAATAAAGAAGAGTTGCAGGAGAGATGCGTTAAACATTTAGAAATAAGCTGAGGTGGACCATCCAAGGAAAACATTGTCAATTTTAAAAAAGAAAACTTGGATGGCATTCATGGATTTATATTTTCCCTAATATGGCAGATTTCTTCCCTACTGCAATAAACAGTGCAAGTGAAGGAGGCTCAGATAGACGAATTATACATCATATATCTAAAGTCAAGGCAAGGTGGGATAGAAAACAGCATATGAAAATCTGACTCCAAGAAAAAGCAAATGGATGAATGGATAAATGTCACAGCAGAAATTAAAATATTGCTCAAAGCAATAAAATAATAGTAGATATCCTGACATCAATGACAAATTGAGAAGCCACCATAATTCAGAGAGGTCTCTAAAAAAAGAGGAATTAGAGTGGAATGATTGAGAGCACAGGCTGTGGAGCTAGACTATGGGTTTATATCATGATTCTACAATCTATTTATTTATTTTTTAATTCCAGTATAGTTAACATAAAGTGTTACATTAGTTTCAGTTGTACAATATAGTAATTCAACAGTTCTATACACTACTTAGTGCCCATCATAAGTGTACTCTTAATCCTCTTTACCTGTTTCACCCATCCCCAGATGTTTGGTAGTCTGGCAAACATCAGTTTGTTCTCTATCTTTAAGAGTCTGGTTTTTTGTTTGTCTCTTTTTTTTCTTTGTTCGTTTTGTTTCTGCAATTCCACATGTGGGTGAAATCATATGGTATCTGTCTTTCTTTGACTGCCTTATTTCACTTAGCATTACATAGCATTACACTCTTTAGATCTATCCATGTTGTCACAAATGGCAAGATCTCACTCTGTTTTATGGATATATATATATATATATATATATATATGATAAGTATATTATGGATATATATATATATGGATATATATCCATAATATATAATATATATATCACTTCTTTATTTCTTCTTTATCCATTCACCTATCAATGGACACTTGGGTTACTTCTATATCTTGGCTATTGCAAGTAATGTTGTAATAAAGGTAGGGGTACATATATCTTTTCAGATTAGTATTTTCATTTTCTTTGGATAAATACCTCATAGAAGAATTACGGTATTATGGTAATTCTATTTTTAACTTTTTGAGGAAACTCAATACTGTTGAGGAAACTCAATACTGTTTTCAACAGTGGCTGCACCAATGTGCGTTCCCAACAACAGTGCATGAGGGTTCCTTTTTTTCCACATCTTCACCAACATTTGTTGGTGATATAAACCATTCTGACAGGTATGAAATGATATCTCATTGTAGTTTTTTGACTTGAATTTCCCTGATGCTTAGTGATGGTTAGCATATTTTCAAGTGTCAGTTGGCCATCTGGATGTCTTTGGCCATCCAAAATGTCTGTTCATGTCTTCTGCCCATTTTTAATTGGATTATTTGTTTTATGGGTGTTGAGTTTTATAAGTTCTTTATATGTTTTATTTTATTTTATTACAACTTTTTTTAATGCTTATTTACTTTTGAGAGAGAGATAGATACAGAGTGCGAGTGGGGGAGGGGCAGAAAGAGAAAGACACAGAATCCAAAGCAGGTTCCAGGGTCTGAGCTGTCAACACACAGCCCAACACGGGGCTCAAACTCATGAGCTGTGAGATCATGACCTGAGCCAAAGTCAGATGCTTAACTGACTGAGCCACCCGGGTGCCCCAATGTAAGCTCTTTATATATTTTAGATATTATCCCCTTATCAGATATATCATTTGAAAATATCTTCTCCCATTTAGTAGGTTGTCTTTTTTTAAATTTAATTTATTTTTTAAATTTACATCCAAGTTAGTTAGCATCTAGTGCAACAAGATTTCAGGAGTAGATTTCTTAATGCCCCTTTCCCATTTAGCCCATCCCCCTTCCCACAACCCCTCCAGGAACCCTCTGCTTGTTCTCCATATTTAAGAGTGTCTTATGTTTTGTCCTCCTCGCTGTTTTTATATTATTTTTGCTTCCCTTTCCTTATGTTTATCTGTTTTGTATCTTAAAGTCCTCATATGAGTGACAGTAGGTTGTCTTTTAATTTTGTTGATTGTTTCCTTTGCTGTGGAAAACTCTTTTAATTTGCTATAGTCCTTACAGTTTATTTTCACTTTTATTTCCCTTGCCTCAGGAGACATATCTAGAAAAATGTTGCTAAAGCAGTTGTCAGATTACTGCCTATGCTCTCTTCTAGGATATCTATGGTTTCAGGTCTCACGTTTTGGTCTTTAATCCATTTTGAGTTTATTTTTGTGTATGATGTAAGAAAGTGATCCAGTTTCATTCTGCTCCATGTAACTGTACAGGTCTCCCAACACCATTTGTTGAAGAGACTGTCTTCTACCCATTGCATATTCTTGCCTCCTTTGTCATAGATTAATTGATCATATAGTTGTGGTTTTATTTCTGGGTTTTGTATTCTGTTCTATTGATCTATGTGTTTATTTTTGTATCAGTACCATATTGTTTTGATTGCTATAGCTTTGCAGTGTATCTTAAACTCTGGGATTGTGATATCTCTGGTTTTGTTCTTCCTTTTCAAGATTGCTTTGTCTATTCTGGGTTTTTTGTGGTTCCACACAAATTTTTGATTATTTGATGTAGTTCTGTGAGAAATGCTGTTGGTATTTTGATAAAGATTGCTTTAAATTTGTAGATTGCTTTGGGTACAATGGATATTTTGACAATATTTGTTCTTCCAATCCATGAGCATGGATATCTTTCCATTTGTTTGTGTCACCTTCAATTTCTTTCATCAGTGTTTCCTATTTTTTGGAGTACAGGTCTCTAACCTCCTTGATTAAGTTTATTCCTAGGTTATTTTGTTCTTTGGTCCATTGTAAATGGGATTTTTTCTTAAGTTCTCTTTCTGCTACCTTATTATTAGTATATAGAAATACAATGGATTTCTCCATATTTATTTTGTATCCTGCAATGTTACTGAATTCATTTATTAGTTCTAGTAATTTTTGGGGGGAGTCTTTAGGGTTTTCAATATAGAGTATCATATCATGGGTAAATAGTGAAAGTTTTATTTTTTCCTTACCAATATGGATGCATTTTATTTCATTTTCTTGTCTGATTGCTGTGGCTAGGACTTTCAGTAATATTTTGAATAAAAGTGGTGAGAGAGGACCTCCTTGTTTTGTTCCTGATCTTGGAAGGAAATCTCTGAGTTTCTCACCACCGAGTATCATGTTAGTGTGGTTTTTCATATATCATCTTTATCATATTGAGGTATGTTCTAACCTATTTTGTCTGTAAACCTACTTCATTGAGAGTTTTTATCATGAAAGGATGTTGTACTTTGTCAAATGTTTTTTTCTGAATCTATTGATATGACCATGTTTTTTTAAATATGAAATTTATTGTGAAATTGGTTTCAATATAACACCCAGTGTTCATCCCAACAGGTGCCTTCCTCAATACCCGTACCCGCCCCCCCTCCCTCCAACCCCCCATCAACCCTCAGTTTATTCTCAGTTTTTGAGAGTCTCTTATGGTTTGTCTCATGTTTTTTATACTTTCTCTTGTTGATGTGATGTATTGCATCAATTGATTTACGAATATTGAACTACCCTTGCAGCCCAGGAAGAAATCCCACTTAACTGTTGTGAATGATTAAACAAATTTTTTTAATGTTTATTTATTTTTGAGAGAGAGACAGAGGGCAAGCAGGGGAGGAGCAGAGAGAGAGAGAGAGAGAGAGAGAGAGAGAGAGAGAGAGAAAGAGAGAAAGAGAGAATCCGAAGCAGGTTCCAGGTTCTGAGCTATCAGCACAGAGCTCAACATGGGTCTCAAACCCATGAACCTTGAGATCATGACCTGAGGTGAAGTTGGATGCTTAACGGACTAAGCCACCCAGGTGCCCCTGATTTTTTAAATATATTGCTGAATTTGGTTTGCTAATATTTTTTGAGTATTTTTGCATTCATCATGTTCATCAGAGATATTGGACTATAGTTTTCTTATTTTGTAGTGTCTTTGTCTGGTTTTGGTGTAAGCATAATTCTGTCCTCACACAATGAATTTGAAAGCTTTCTTCCCTCTTCTATTTTTTTAAAATAGTTTGAGAAGAACAGGTATTTGCTCTTCTTTAAACGTTTGGTAGAATACACCTGTGAAGCCATCTAGTCCTGGACTTTTGTTTGTTGGATTTTTTTTCTGATTCAATTTCATTGCTAGTAATTGGTCTGTTCAGTTTTCTATTCTTTGTTCTGATTCAGTTTTGAGAGGCTATCCACTTTAAGAATATATCTGTTTTTTCTAGGTTGTCTAATTTGTTGCATGAAATTTTTCATAATATTCTTATAATCTTTTGTATTTCTATGGTGTTTATTTCTCCTCTTTCATTTTTGAATTTATTGGAGCCCCCACCCCTCTTTCTCTCTCTGTCCCTCTCTCAGTGAATATGGCTAAAGTTTTACCAATTTTATTGATTTTTTTTCAAGGAACCAGCTCCTGGTTTCATTGATCAGTTCTATTGTTCTTTTTTGTTTGTTTGTTTGTTTGTTTTAGTTTCTATTTCATTTATTTCTGCTCTAATATTTATTATTTCCTTCTTTCTAATGGTTTGGGTTTTGTTTTTCTTCTTTTACTCACCTTTTAGGTAAGTTAGGTTGTTTATTTGAGATTTTTCTTGCTACTTGAGGTACGCCTGTAGTGCTATAATATTCCTTCTTAGAACAGCTTTTGCTGCATCCCAAAGATTTTGGGCCATTGTATTTTCATTTTCACTTGTATCCATGTACTTTTTGATTTCCTCTCTGATTTCTTGGACATTGCATTCATTGTTTAGTATCATGTTATTTAACCTCCATGTATTTGTATTCTTTCCAGAATTTTTCTTGTGGTTGATTTCTAGTTTTATAGCATTGTGGTTGGAAAAGATACATGTTATGACTTTAATCTTTTTGAATTTGTTGAGACTTGTTTTGTGGCCAAACATATCTATTCTGGTGAGTGTTCCATGTGTTTTGAAAAGAATATATCTTCTTTTGTTTAGGATGGAATGTTTTAAATATATCTGTTTGATCCATCTGGTTCAATATGTCAGTCAAAGACAGTTTCCTTGCTGATTTTCTATTTGGATGATCTTCCCATTGATGTAAATGAGGCATTAAAGTCCCCTATTATTGTATAATGATTTCTTCCTTTATGTTTGTTTTTAGCTGCTTTATGTATTTGGGTGTTTTCATGTTGGGTGCATAAATATTTACAATTTGGTGCCCCAGATTTTTTTTTTACTTCCATTTGTGGGGTAGATGCTTTTTCCATCCCTTTGCTTCAATCTGCATGTGTCATTAGGTCTGAAATGAGTCTCTTATAGGCTGTATATAGTTGGGTCTTGTTTTTTTAATCTATTCAGTCATCCTATGTCTTTTGATTGTAGCATTTAGTCCATTTGCATTCAAAGTACTTATTGATAGGTATGTCCTTATTGTCATTTTGTTTACTTCTTTTTGTAGTTCTCTGTTCCTTTCTTCTTCTACACTCTTGTCTTGTGACTTGATGGCTTTCTTCAGTGATATCCTTGGATTCTGTTCTCTTTATTATTTGCATATCTGTTGCCATTTTTGATTTGTGGTTATCATTAGGTTTATATATAACATCTTATATATGTATATAGCAGTCGATGGTCATTTAAGTTTGAACTCATTATAAATGCACTAAATTTTTACTACCTCCCCCACCCCATGTTTTAGATATATAATTTCATACTTTTCATCCTTTTATTTTATGCCTCCCTGGGTTGTTTTTATAGATTTACTTAACTTTTACTGCTTTCATGCTTTAACCTCTGTACTGGCTTTATAAGTGATTAATTTACTACTTTTATTATGTACCTATGAAATTTTTTCTTTTCCTACATTCCTTAACCCTGCTTCTGGTCTTTCCTTTCCACTCTTCCCTTTCTTGTAGGCCTGGTTTAGTAGTGATTTTTTTTTTCAACTTTTGTTTGTCTGGGAAACTCTTTATTTCTCCTTTTACAGTATTCTTGGTTGTAGGCTTTTTCCTTTCAGCACTTTGAATATATCATGCCACTCCTTCTGGCATGCCAGTTTTCTGCTGCAAAATCAGTTCATAGCCTACTGGGTTTTCCTTATATATGACTGTTTTCTTTTCTCTTGCTGCTTTTAAAATTCTCTCATTAGCCTTACTTTTTGCCATTTTAATTATTATGTGTCTGAAATATTATGTGTTAAATGAAGGTAATAATTCCTATCAGAGTAATATATAGAGTCTTAAATAAATTAATACTATTAAGTGCTATTATATTAAAAACTGTCTTATATAGCTATTAGGATAATTAACAATGAGAGGAGTACAAATATCAAAGGAAAAGTAGATAATGTAACAGGAGAGAAAATAAGGAGAGCAGAGAATCATGAAATTAGATAGTTTAAAATAATGGCATAAATATTATTTCAGTTATAAACATGTTTGGTTGAATGATATGAAAGTGATATTTTATGGGTCATAGAATGTCAAATATTAACAATTTCGTGAGTTAGCCTAAAGATATACATGGGCTTTAAAAAATCTGTTAATGTTTATAAATTCATCTAAAATATAACTAAGTATACCCCTCACATGTTGATATTGTAGTCTTCCATAAACCTTGAAAATATTTCATGTTCTAATTGGGAAAATGGAGTAATTATAGTTACTATTCCTCCAACTTCTTTTTAGTGAAATAATTCAAATAATTTTATTATGAATTAGGAATAAATTTATAATTGCTGTGTCATTTTAATTTCAATAAAACAAACTTATTTTCAATTTCCCATTTTTAAAAAATAATTTGAAGCTAAGATGGAAGTGCTTGATATTTATTTGATCTACTTAGAACACAGAAAATATTTTCTAGAGGCAGCAGCAATTAAACATGTATAATTATACAGAAGAGCAATGTTTTTAATGTGATTTCATTAAAGGTATTTAATTTGTGATTTGATTATGCGAGATTAGAAAATATTAGAATGACCCAAAGGTTTAAGATTTCCTTTTTTATTTTATTGTATGTAATTGTGGATACTTGTGAAATTACTCTGACATATGTTTAATCATATACCTGCTACTTTTTTTTAATTGATTAAGTACTTTAAATTATAGAGTACTTTTTTTTAATATATGAATTTTATTGTCAACTTGGTTTCCATACAACACCCAGTGCTCATCCCAAAAGGTGCCCTCCTCAATACCCATCACCCACCCTCCCCTCCCTCCAACCCCCCATCAACCCTCAGTTTGTTCTTAGTTTTTAAGAGTCTCTTATGCTTTGGTTCTCTCCCACTCTAACCTCTTTTTTTTTCCTTCCCCTCCCCCATGGGTTTCTGTTAAGTTTCTCAGGATCCACATAAGAGTGAAAACATATGGTATCTGTCTTTCTCTGTATGGCTTATTTGACTTAGCATCACACTCTCCAGTTCCATCCACGTTGCTACAAAGGGCCACATTTCATTCTTTCTCATTGCTACGTAGTACTCCATTGTGTATATAAACCACAATTTCTTTTTTTTTTAATTTTTTTAACGTTTATTTATTTTTTGAGACAGAGAGAGAAAGAGCATGAATTGGGGAGGGCCAGAGAGAGAGGGAGACACAGAATCTGAAACAGGCTCCAGGCCCTGTGCCATCAGCACAGAGCCTGACGCGGGGCTTGAACTCAGGAACCATGAGAACATGACCTGAGCCGAAGTCGGACGCTTAACTGACGGAGCCACCCAGGCGTCCCTACACAATTTCTTTATCCATTCATCAGTTGATGGACATTTAGGCTCTTTCCATAATTTGGCTATTGTTGAGAGTGCTGCTATAAACATTGGGGTACAAGTGCCCCTATGCGTCAGCACTCCTGTATCTCTTGGGTAAATCCCTAGCAGTGCTATTGCTGGGTCATAGGGTAGGTCTGTTTTTAATTTTCTGAGGAACCTCCACACTGCTTTCCAGAGCGGCTGCACCAATTTGCATTCCCACCAACAGTGCAAGAGGGTTCCCGTTTCTCCACATCCTCTCCAGCATCTATAGTCTCCTGATTTGTTCATTTTGGCCACTCTGACTGGCGTGAGGTGATACCTGAGTGTGGTTTTGATTTGTATTTCCCTGATGAGGAACGACGTTGAGCATCTTTTCATGTGCCTGTTGGCCATCTGGATGTCTTCTTTAGGGAAGTGTCTATTCATGTTTTCTGCCCATTTCTTCACTGGGTTATTTGTTTTTCAGGTGTGGAGTTTGGTGAGCTCTTTATAGATTTTGGATACTAGCCCTTTGTCCGATATGTCATTTGCAAATATTTTTTCCCATTCCGTTGGTTGCCTTTTAGTTTTGTTGGTTGTTTCCTTTGCTGTGCAGAAGCTTTTTATCTTCATAAGGTCCCAGTAGTTCATTTTTGCTTTTAATTCCCTTGCCTTTGGAGATGTGTCAAGTAAGAAATTACTACGGCTGAGGTCAGAGAGGTCTTTTCCTGCTTTCTCCTCTAGGGGTTTGATGGTTTCCTGTCTCACATTCAGGTCTTTTATCCATTTTGAGTTTATTTTTGTCAATGGTGTGAGAAAGTGGTCTAGTTTCAACCTTCTGCATGTTGCTGTCCAGTTCTCCCAGCACCATTTGTTAAAGAGACTTTTTTTCATTGGATGTTCTTTCCTGCTTTGTCAAAGATAAGTTGGCCATACGTTTGTGGTCTAGTTCTGGGGTTTCTATTCTATTCCATTGGTCTATGTGTCTGTTTTTGTGCCAATACCATGCTGTGTTGATGATTACAGCTTTGTAGTAGAGGCTAAAGTCTGGGATTGTGATGCCTCCTGCTTTGGTCTTCTTCTTCAAAATTCCTTTGGCTATTCGGGGCCTTTTGTGGTTCCATATGAATTTTAGGATTGCTTGTTCTAGTTTCGAGAAGAATGCTGGTGCAATTTTGATTGGGATTGCATTGAATGTGTAGATAGCTTTGGGTAGTATTGACATTTTGACAATATTTATTCTTCCTATCCATGAACATGGAATGTTTTTCCATTTCTTTATATCTTCTTCAATTTCCTTCATAAGCTTTCTATAGTTTTCAGCATACAGATCTTGTACATCCTTGGTTAGATTTATCCCTAAGTATTTTACGCTTCTTGGTGCAATTTTGAATGGGATCAGTTTCTTTATTTGTCTTTCTGTTGCTTCATTGTTAGTGTATAAGAATGCAACTGATTTCTATACATTGATTTTGTATCCTGCAACTTTGCTGAATTCATGTATCAGTTCTAGCAGACTTTTGGTGGAGTCTATCGGATTTTCCATGTATAATATCATGTCATCTGCAAAAAGTGAAAGCTTTACTTCATCTTTGCCAATTTTGATGCTTTTGATTTCCTTTTGTTGTCTGATTGCTGAAGCTAGAACTTCCAACACTATGTTAAACAACAGCGGTGAGAGTGGGCATCCCTGCCGTGTTCCTGATCTCAGGGAAAAAGCTCTCAGTTTTTCCCCATTGAGGATGATGTTAGCTGTGGGCTTTTAATAAATGGCTTTGATGATGTTTGAGTATGTTCCTTCTATCCCGACTTTCTCGAGGGTTTTTATTTAGAAAGGGTGCTGAATTTTGTCAATTGCCTTTTCTGCATCCATTGACAGGATCATATGGTTCTTATCTTTTCTTTTAAAATGTGATGTATCATGTTGATTGATTTGCAAATGTTGAACCAGCCCTGCATCCCAGGAATGAATCCCACTTGATTATGGTGAATAATTCTTTTTATATGCTGTTGAATTCGATTTGCTAGTATCTTATTGAGAATTTTTGCATCCATATTCATCAAGGATATTGGCCTGTAGTTCTCTTTTTTTACTGGGTCTCTGGTTTAGGAATCAAAGTAATACTGGCTTCATAGAATGAGTCTGGAAGTTTTCCTTCCCTTTCTATTTCTTGGAATAGCTTGAGAAGGATAGGTATTATCTGTGCTTTAAACGTCTGGTAGAACTCCCATGGGAAGCCATCTGGTCCTGGACTCTTATTTGTTGGGAGATTTTTGATAACCGATTCAATTTCTTTGCTGGTTGTGGGTCTGGTCAAGCTTTCTATTTCCTCCTGATTGAGTTTTGGAAGCGTGTGGGTGTTCAGGAATTTGTCCATTTCTTCCAGGTTGTCCAGTTTGTTGGCATATAATTTTTCATAGTATTTCCTGATAATTGCTTGTATTTCTGAGGGATTGGTTGTCATAATTCCATTTTCATTCATGATTTTATCTATTTGGGTCATCTCCCTTTTCTTGTTGAGAAGCCTGGCTAGAGGTTTATCAATTTTGTTTATTTTTTCAAAAAACCAACTCTTGGTTTCGTTGATCTGCTCTACAGTTTTTTTAGATTCTATATTCTTTATTTCTGTTCTGATCTTTATTATTTCTCTTCTTCTTCTGGGTTTGGGGTGTCTTTGCTGTTCTGCTTCTAGTTCCTTTAGGTGTGCTGTTAGATTTTGTATTTGGGATTTTTCTTGTTCCTTGAGATAGGCCTGGATTGCAATGTATTTTCCTCTCAAGACTGCCTTCACTGCATCCCAAATCATTTGGATCGTTGTATTTTCATTTTCGTTTGTTTCCATATATTTTTAAATTTCTTCTCTAATTGCCTGGTTGACCCATTCATTGTTTAGTAGGGTGTTCTTTAACCTGCATGCTTTTGGAGGTTTTCCAGACTTTTCCTGTGGTTGATTTCAAGCTTCATAGCATTGTGGTCTGAAAGTATGCATGGTATGATTTCAATTCTTGTATACTTATGAAGGGCTGTTTTGTGACCCAGTATGTGATCTATCTTGGAGAATGTTCCATGTGCACTCGAGAAGAAAGTATATTCTGTTGGTTTGGGATGCAGAGTTCTAAATATATCTGTCAAGTCCATCTGATCCAATGTCTCATTCAGGGCCCTTGTTTCTTTATTGACCGTGTGTCTAGATGATCTATCCATTTCTGTAAGTGGAGTGTTAAAGTCCCCAGCAATTACCACATTCTTATCAATAAGGTTGCTTATGTTTGTAATTGTTTTATATATTTGGGGGCTCCTGTATTCGGCGCATAGACATTTATAATTGTTAGCTCTTCCTGGTGGATAGACCCTGTGATTATTATATAATGCTCTTCATCATCTCTTGTTACATCCTTTAATTTAAAGTCTAGTTTGTCTCATAGTGGTGACAAATTCCTTCAGTTTTTGTTTGTTTGGGAAGACCTTTATCTCTCCTTCTATTCTAAATGACAGACTTGCTGGATATAGGATTCTTGGCTGCAATTTTTTTCTGTTCATCACATTGAAGATCTCCTGCCATTCCTTTGTGGCCTGCCAAGTTTCAGTAGAGAGATCAGTCACGAGTCTTATAGGTCTCCCTTTATATGTTAGAGCACCTTTATCTCTAGCTGCTTTCAGAATTTTCTCTTTATCCTTGTATTTTGCCAGTTTCACTATGATATGTCGTGCAGAAGATCGATTCAAGTTACGTCTGAAGGGAGTTCTCTGTGCCTCTTGGATTTCAATGCCTTTTTCCTTCCCCAGATCAGGGAAGTTCTCAGCTACTATTTCTTGAAGTACACCTTCAGCACCTTTCCCTCTCTCTTCCTCCTTTGGAATATCAATTATGCATAGATTATTTGTCTTTAGTGCATCACTTAGTTCTCTAATTTTCCCCTCATACTCCTGGATTTTTTATCTCTCTTTTTCTCAGCTTCTTCTTTTTCCATAATTTTATCTTCTAGTTCATCTATTCTCTCCTCTGCCTCTTCAATCCAAGCCGTAGTTGTCTCCATTTTGTTTTGCAACTCATTGATAGCATTTTTTAGCTCCTCCTGGCTGTTCCTTAGTCCCTTGATCTCTGTAGCAAGAGATTCTCTGCTGTCCTTTGTACTGTTTTCAAGCCAAGTGATTAATTTTATGACTATTATTCTAAATTCACTTTCTGTTATATTGTTTAAATCATTTTGATCAGTTCGTTAGCTGTCGTTATTTCCTAGACATTTTTTTGAGGGGAATTCTTCTGTTTCATCATTTTGGATAGTCCCTGGAGTGGTGCGGAACTGGAGGGCACTTCCCCTATGCTGTCTTGAATAACTTGCGTTGGTGGGCGGGGCCTCAGTCAGACCTGATGTCTGCCCCCAGCCCACTGCTGGGGCCACAGTCAGACTGGTGTGTGCCTTCTCTTTCCCTCTCCTAGGGGCGGGATTCCCTGTGGGGTGGCATGGCCCGTCTGGGCTGATTGCACACTGCCAGGCTTGTGGTGCTGGGGATCTGGCGTATTAGCTGGGGTGGATCTGCAATGTGCACAGGGACGGGAGGGACAGGCTCAGCTTGCTTTTCCTTCAGAAATCCGCTTTGGGAGGGTCACTGAGGCACCAGGAGGGAGTCAGACCTGCTGGAGGGATGGATCCGCAGAAGGGCAGCGTTGGGTGTTTGCGGTGCAAGCAAGTTCCCTGGCAGGAACTGGTTCCCTTTGGGATTTTGGCTGGGGGATGGGCGAGGGAGATGGCGCTGGCGAGTGCCTTTGTTCCCTGCCAAGCTGTGCTCTGTCATCCGGGGCTCAACAACTCTCCTTTCCATTGTCCTCCAGCCCTCCCGCTCTCTGAGAAGAGCTGTTAGCTTACAACCTCTGAGATGTTAAGTACTGCTTGCTGTCAGAACACACTCCATCCGACCCCTCCGCTTTTGCAAACCAGACCAGGGCCTCTGCTTTGCCGCAGGCTGCCTCTCTGCCCCAGCTCCCTCCCGCCTGTCCCTGTAGCGTGCACCACCTCTCCGCCCTTCCTACCCTCTTCTGTGGGCCTCTCGTCTACACTTGGCTCCGGAGAATCCGTTCTGCTAGTCTTCTGGCGATTTTCTGGGTTATTTAAGCAGGTGTGCGTGGAATCTAAGTGATCCACAGGACGCGGTGAGCTCTGTGTCCTTCTATGCCGCCATCTTCCCCAATTATCATACCTGCTACTTTTAATGGATGATGATTTTGGTAGTTGGCATTCACTTGAAATAGAAGATACATTAAGATATGTTCATATTTTAATATGGAAGATATATTTTAAAAATAAAACTAATGACTTCTTAATAATTTCTAAATGATGATAAGCCACCTAGGCATGTTAATATACTTGGTATTTCATCCCGAATAATATTTGTGATAATGCATATTTTCAAGGAATTAACAATACCTATTTTGCTGCATAATTTGGTTAAGAACTTAAAATTCTGAAAATGTCATTCAAAGAAAATCTTCTCCTCAGTGGACTAAACACAAATTTTGTTAGGCTCCTGAATGTTTATTAATCATTTTCACTCTAAGCAAGGTACAGCAGTTAAATAAATAACTAGCTTTCTGCATCTTTAGAGAAAAATAACTAATGAGAAATATTTCCCATTTCTGCTATAATATCTTTAGGAAAGACAGTGAAGCAAGAAGTTTGCCCTAATCTGATACAGACAAGTGGGACACTGAAGAGACCCAAATTCCTCTCTGAGTGAGGATGCTGCTATTGCAACATCCTCCCTGTTCAAGTGTTTGCTGAGATCCAGTCTGCATTTAATTCTCTCTGGTCATGTGTGTGTGTCATCTGGCCCACAACAGTCAGATAAGGGAAGAAGAAGGGCCCCTAACAATCTACCTACTATCAGCCATGGTAATCTTAACACAGGGAGTGCGTCTGCAGAGGCTTCTGCCCAGAAGCGTGGCTGGGGAACGACAGAGGCATTGGCAGGGGTGATGTGCTCACATTTTGTATATACAATCTATGACCAAATACAGAATCTTCTGCTTGCTAGCTGTGGAAATAGGCACAATCTACTTACCGTGTCTGTCCCTCAGTTTCTTTATCTTGACATGGAGTTAGTGGTACCTACTCACAAGATAGCTCAAGTTCAATGAGTTAATTTGTTGAAAACTTGTGAAGCAGTGCCAAGCATATAGTCAGCACTCAATAGATTTTAGTAATTACTGCTAGCATCACGACCACTACACCTAATACATGGCCCTCTTTTCCATTTTTAATGCCTGGTATCGAGTGCTAAATTCAGTACTAAATTCCCCACTTTTGGTGGGGAGAAGATTACCAGATTGTTTCTTATTCCTTTAGCTGACCTAGAAGCTATTTTGTATCACATAGGCTTTAACAGCCTATTACAAAGGAAATCTGCATTTCATAGATTATTTTATTGAGCACACATCTCAGAGTTACTTAGAGTTTTCTGGTAGTTAACTCCATGTGGTGATTCTCCTCCCTTCTGCATGAGTGCTTGATGTTAATTCCTTCCCTCTAACATTTTTTCCGTATTTTTTGTCAGATACTTCCAGTGATGCTCCTTAGGGACAGGACAGTGGGCAGGTTTGTGTTCTGTTCATCCCACTAATGTACTCTTGTACCCACTATGCAAATGATTAAGCTGTAGGGGAATTAGGGGGATGAAAGCTCTTTCAATCTACCTTACATTATCTGTCCTGTCAGGGAATCTTATGAATTTTCAGAGCTCCACGTTACATGATTTTCAGTTTCAGGTCCCACGTTGAGAATTCATTTCACTAAATCATAGACCCATAGGCCTTTTGGTGGCTTGTCCCAACATCTTAATAATTACAAGTTGAATGTTTATAATACCCTCACTCATCTTGCTCTAATAAACTCAAATTAGGTCAGATGGGACTTCAATCCCCTCATAGCAAAAACTTAAGAAAGAAATTGAGTGTAAAGTGGAAATTAAAAAGAAGAGATTAGCAGAATTTTGGCCAATGAGGGAAGGACTAGAACACATATGAACCCTGCAAAAAAGAATGAAAATGTAAAAAACCAATTAAACACACCTTGAGGGGGAGAAGAGGGAAGTCAAAGAAACACACTGAATGGCTTTAGGCTTCCCGGGAAAGAATAACACAAAGTCATATAGGACAAGTGAGAGAACAAAGGAATTTTGGAACTTGCTAGTAGGTATGTTTGTCACCATATAGTTCAGTAAGATTTTCCCGTAATTCTCTATAATTTTCCTAGCTGAGTTATGCTCAGAGGTAGACAGTCCATATCCTTCAGGTGAGTTATAGGCAAATATTTTCATCTGATTAGAATATTCTGAAGAAGCAGAAGCTAAGTAGAATATATGATATCAGTAACAATAAATCAGAAAAAAAAGAACATCACTGGTTTTAACTTTGTTCCATTTAATCCACACTGGAAATCCCCACAATATTCTGGGAGCATGGTAATGAATCAGTATTAGAAATAGGGAAACTTTTAAGTTATTTATTTGGGGATTAAGGCAATGCCTGGCAAGTGATATGTTGTCCTTTTCACACAATGCTTTAGAATCTCATTAGAAATTTCTGCTTCAAGGGGCACCTGGGTGGCTCAGTCAGTTGCACATTCAACTTTGGCTCAGGTCATGATCTCATGGCTTGTGGGTTCAAGTGCCATGTCGAGCTCTGTGCTGACAGCTCAGAGCCTGGAGCCTGCTTTGGATTCTGTATCTTCTTCTCTCTCTGCCCCTCACCTGTTCACATTCTCTCTCTCTCTCTCTCAGAAATAAATAAATATTAAAAAATTAAAAAAAAGAAATTTGTTTCATAAATAGGAAAATATATTACATTATTGTTTATATTACTTATATTTTCAAAAATAGGACTCAGTCATCACTATGGCAGAACAGATCCTGAGACCAGAAAGCTCTACAGAAGGAAAAAAATGACAAAACTAGGCAATGACCTACAGAGGGTAAAAGCACATATGGGATTTTAAAGCAACCAGGAGACAGCAAAATTAAGTGGTTAGTTAGTATATGATCCAGAACTCCCACTTCTGGGTATATACCAAAAGGAAATGAGATTGCTATATCAAAGAGATAGCTGCAATCTCAAGTTTGCTGCAGCATTATTTACAATAGCCAACACTGGAAACAACCTAAGTATCCATCAGTGGATAAAAGGATAAAGAAAATGTGGGGACTATATAAGTATGTTTGTGTATATATGTATATACACAAGTATGTTGTGTATATATATATATATATATATATATATATATATCTGTATATGTATATATACATATATATACAAATATGAATATATATTCATATATATGGATATTAGTCACAGAAAAGTAGGAAATCTTGTCTTGTGCAACATGGTTAAACTTTGAGGGCATTATACTAAGTGAAATAAATCAAAGAAAGACAAATACTGTATAATCTCACTCCTATGTGAAATCTAATAAACAAGTTAAACTCATAGAAACAGAGGGTAGAATGGTGGTTGCCAGGGCTATGGAGTGGAGGCAATGGGAAGATGTTGGCCAAAAGATACAAACTTTCAGTTAAAGATGAGTATGTTCTGGGGTAACTGGGGCACTCATTGCATTCAGCGCCTGACTTTGGCTCAGGTCATGATCTCATGGCTCGTGAGTGTGAGCCCCACATCCAGCTCTCTGCTGTCAGCACAGATCCTGCTTAGGTTCCTCTGTCCCCCTCTCCCAGTCTCACTCTGCCCCTCCCCGCCTCATGTTCGCTTGCGCTCTCTCAAAATAAACATAAAAAAGTAAAGATGAATAAGCGCTGAGGATCCACTGTACTACATGGTGACTATAGTTAACAATGTCGTATATTGAAATTTGCTCAGGGAATAAATATTAACTGTTTTCACCCCCTCCCCCCCCACACACACATACACACAGTTAACTATGTGAGGTGATGGACGTGTCAACTAACTCTATTGTGATAATCATTTCACTGTATCATATATCATGTTATAACCTTAGATTCATATAATCTTTTTTAAATATTTATTTTTGAGACAGAGAGAGACAGAGCATGAATGGGGGAAGGGCCAGAGAGAGAGGGAGACACAGAATCTGAAACAGGCTCCAGGCTCTGAGCTGTCAGCACAGAGACCAACGAGGGGCTCAAACTCGCAGACCGTGAGATCATGACCTGAACCATGACCTGATCATGACCGAAGTTGGAAGCTCAACAGACTGAGCCACCCAGGTGCCCCGATTTATATAATCTTATTTGTCAATTATACTTTAATAAAGTTTGAGGGCAAAATGTAGTCAGTTAGTGCAAGATGGTTAACAGGAAGCTACCTCTTATAAGAGTGTCAAATGGTCTGATCTACAGCAGGAGGCTTTGTAGGAAAAGAAGGTGGTACTTTTTTTTTCTTAATGTTTTTATTTATTTTTGAGACAGAGAGAGACAGAGCATGAGCAGGGGAGGGGCCCAGAGAGAGGGAGATGCAGAATCCGAAGCAGGCTCCAGGCTCTGAGCCATCAGCACAGAGCCCGATGCGGGGCTCGAACCCATAGACTGTGAGATCATGACCTGAGCCGAAGTCGGACGCTCAACGGACTGAGCCACCCAGGCGCCCCAAGAAGGCGGTACTTTTATCGTGGAACACAAAAATAGGACATCAGTTACTAGGACTGAGATAAAAGTGCAAGTTTCTTCACAGAGTAATAGCAAGAGCAAAGCTTGAGGTATAAGCCCATGGGGAAGGCAAGTTGTTCCCTGAGGGCCTCTAAAATCCTCCCAGATGGGACGTGGTAGTATTGAAACCCATATGCAGTAGCACCAATTAAAAAAATTTCAATAATGTACTTCAAACAATTAAAGTCCTAAATCCAAAATAAAATCCTAAAATGAAATCCACATAACTCTTTGGTTTGTAGTTAGGAGATAAATTCAGCAGTATATTTAAAACCTTGAACTTATCATGCAAAGTATATGCTAAAAGTGAAAGCAAAAATCAGAATTCTTCCAAATTTTTTTCCCCAAAGAGGTGACCCTATGTGTAATCTTAACTATTGATGACGTAAACATATCGGAACTTAATTACTATCATTGTACTGTACTCTACTACAGTTTTTTTTTTAAGCAGCTCTTTTGAGGCATAATTGGCATACAATAAACTGCATGTATTTACAATATAAGCTTTTACAAGTTTTGACATTTATATATACCCATGAAATCATCACCAAGATTAAGCTAATAAACATGTTCATCACTCCAAAAGTTTTCTCCTGTGCCTTTGTAGTTCTCCCCTCTGTTTCTAGCCCCCATACCCAAGCAATCACTGCTCTGGCTTCTGTAATTATAGACTAGTTTACATTTGATATTTTTATATAAATGGAAATATATATATATGCATATATATATATGCATATATATATATATATGCCTGTGTTAATTTCATTCAGCATAATTATTTGGGGTTGTGTGTATCAATAGTTCATTTCTTTTCCTTTGCTCAGTAGTATGCTACTGTGGGAATTTACCACAATTTATTCGTATGTTGATGGACATTTGTGCTGTTTCCAGTTTTAATGACATAAAGCTGCTAAAAAGATTCAGATACAATTTTAGCACCTCTAGAATGGTTATGTTTTTAGAGTATAGCTATCCATCTGAGGAAGTCAGAGCAAAATGATGTAGAAAGCTTTTCGAGAGGAGCTGTAGAGTATGTGTGGCCTCTGTGGGCATTATGCTGATACCTCTTTTCCTCCGTGACAGCTTGTGTTCCATCAAGGCAAGTCCCCAGTTTTTTATTGACTCAGGAGGAATATGTACCTAAGTAAGATTCTATGGTATATTGCAGGATATTGAAGCTAAGTTCCACTAGTTTAAACTTCTAATATTATCATTAGTTTCTTTATCCTTCTAAGGAATTGTAGTGAAGACACCCGAACTTCATCACTGTGAATTTTGAAACATAATCATCTCCTTTATTTCTAATTAAATTTTAAATTTCTCATATGAGAGGAATTCACACCCATATGTTTTGATTTCTAACATTTTAGGAAGAACAGGCTTGACGTTCATTACGTTTGAAAGCATTTAAGAGTCATTACAGTTTTCTTCAAAACGATACTGGAAAACAAATGAATAACATTAAAACCACATATTCTCAGCGATCTAAGAAATATTTTACACCAGTTAAAATCATAGAATGTAAGACTTGGTTGAAAGTGAGGTGTGTCATCTCATCAAGGTTACTTATTTTATACTCCTGGAGGTGAAACAATTTGCTTAAAGCCACATAAGAACAGTTAATGACTGTGTAGCAATTCAAGCCAGTTACCATCATACTTCTGATGTGGTTTTATTTCCATTATTCCTTACTATTCCTGTTGCCTTCTCAATTTTTAAAACAGCTTTCAAATTTGGGGAGACATACAACATTTTTATGCTAAATTTTTCATGAAAATAGATGTGCATTTTCTTAGCCAAAAGGTGTCATTTTACCAAGACAAGCTGTCATCACTGTGAAAGCTACAAACTTCTATCCATGGAGAAATCCAAAATCTATACTTTTTGTTCTTCCTCTAAGTAAAATGTTGTCTTTATTTACTTTAACTTTGAGATGCTCTTGCTGGTAGAAATAACAGTTTGCTTTAGATTAAATGTTCTTTTAAAATGTCATGGCTCTTTTTCCTCCTACCCAACACCCCATTTCCATCCAAGGAACTTTTCTCCATATAAAACTTTGTCTACATTTTTATAAAAGAGAAATAGACAAGTTATTTAATTTGTAATATAATGGAGTATATTCCCTAAAGTAATAATACTATGTCCCTTAATAAATGTACAGACTTGTGCATGTGAATTAAGCTCCCAAAGTTTAGTTTCACTCAAAATTATGCATAATATTATCTTCTGTGCCCAACTGTAGAGATTATCATGAGAAGGAAATGAAGTACTTTATAGGAAGCACTTTATAGACTGAAACATGCTACAGAAATATAATTGTAATTTTATCAATCTGAAGTTGGATAAGGGGATTATAAAAATCTTGTCAAAATGCCAGGACTAGCCTACTTGGGTTTCTACGTCTGGAAAAGTATGGAGTAAAGACCTATATATTTTAGAAATTCAAGATCTACTTGTATCAAGACCACTGCAATGGTTTTAGCAAAATATGTGTAGTTCTTTGCAGCAAGGTATGCTAAGAAGGACACATGATGAAGTGTCCTCCCATGATGATGAAAGAACTATCAGGGAGGGGGCAAATAGGATGCAGAAGCTTCCCATAAACTCAAAGATTTCTGTGTTCAAGGTATGGATTTCCTCTGCTTTGTTAACATACCAGCTTTGAATTATGTAACTGAAGCAGTCACTTTCTTCAATTTAGATACATTCTTTTAACATGTATGTATATAAATAACCTTCCTGGGTCAGACATTGCTAATTCCTCCATCTACAATGTTAGACCAGATCAACATAGTCCTGGCTTCAGTAACTTATAATTGGATACCATTACCTCTCCATTGTTTTATGAAGTTTGTAAATGAGTGAAGCTACATGGTGTTTTGTGATCCAGATTTTATTTTTTTATTTTTTTATTTTTTTTTTAATTTTTTTTAACGTTTATTTATATTTGATACAGAGAGAGACAGAGCATGAACGGGGGAGGGTCAGAGAGAGAGGGAGACACAGAATCTGAAACAGGCTCCAGGCTCTGAGCTGTCAGCACAGAGCCTGACGCGGGGCTCGAACTCACAGACCCCGAGATCATGACCTGAGCCGAAGTCGGACGCTCAACCGACTGAGCCACCCAGGCGCCCCTGTGATCCAGATTTTAAAATCCAAGGCTTTTGCTATCAAGTTATGAAAAAGCATGAGGAATTTTAAATGCATAGTACTAAGTGGAAGAAGCCAATCTGAAAAGGCAGCATACTGTATGATTCCAACTATATGACGTTCTGGGAAAGATCAAAATATGGAGACAATAAAAGGATCAGTGGTTGCCAAGGATAGTGGGTGGGGAGAGATGAACAGACAGAGTACAGAGGATTTTTAGGGCAGTGAAAATATTCTGTATGGTATTACACTGATGGATATATGTCATTATACTTTTGTCCAAACTCAGAATGCATAACACTAAGAGTGAATCCTAAGGTAAACTCTGGACTTTGGGTGATTGTGATGTGTCAATGGAGGTTCATCTTTGGTTAAAAACTGTACCATTCAGGAGAGTAATGTTGATAGTGGGGGAGGTTGTGCATGAGTGGAGGCACAAGATATATGAGAAATCTGTATTTCCTTCTCAGTTTTATTGTGGACCTAAAACTGCTTTAAATATATAAAATCTTAAAAAATCAAATAGGAGAAAAGTAGAGTTCTGAGTGTAATAAAGGAAATACTTCTCTATGTCGTCATCTGGTTTCCATGCATTTAATTTCAATATGCATTTTCACTGTCTATTGATGATAATAACTCTCCATTTCTAGAATATCATTTTACTTCAAATTTTCAAAGAGATAGTGTAAAATACATAGGTAATATCTTTGACAAGTTTCCAATGTATTGTGATAAAAATATTTTGAAAATTTCTACATAATAAATCACTCCTGCAGAAAATGGTATTAGTTAATAATGAGCATTTTTTAAAACCTCGTGCTTAAAATATTTTAGAGTATCTGATACATTTAAATTCAGCTTTGATGTGTGATGAGACATTCAGATTTGATATTCTAAAAATTCATAATTTTCATTACTTCATGGAGGATAATTCTGATTTTGGTTTGTAATTGATTTTTTTTTAAATACACATGAACTTTAAACTTTTCTTGAGTGGAGATCTTGGTTTTCCCTGTAAAGTCTAGCTAAAGTATAAAGAGTAATTTTAATTTAAAATATTTATAAAGAAGATGAAAATATACTTGCTTTCAGAAATTATCTTTTCAACTAAAAGGTCAAATAAGTCTTGAGTAAATCCTATTTCATTGCATTTTATTTATAAAGATAATTTTATCCATATATATTTTTTAATTGCTAAAACTAAAAGATGACATTTCAAAAGAATATTATGTCTTTCAGTTTTATTCTTTCTGTGACTTTTTTAGGTGATAAGGGAAGTTCAAACATTGCACTTTATGAAGCAGCTGTGGAACATGGATGGAACTTATACACAAATTATAGTATGAGCTCCCTCTCACCAATGCTAATCTAGCTGTTCCTGAATTCCTGAATCATAAGAAGAGAGAGAAATGCCTAGCCCCAGGTATGGTAACATCTCTCAAGAATCTAGACAGGCCCCTAAAGCCTATTAATTATATCTGAATTAATTTCTGATATAATTTTACTGTGGAGGGGACAAAGTTTTTATCTTATTGGGATACTCATCTACTCTGGATATGGGTTTGCCTTCCTGCCTATATTACTTAGGCCAGAATACTATGTGATTGATTACTTAGACCAGAAGATTATGTGATTACAAAAAATCTTATTTATTGACATAGGATCCTGGGTAAAACCACTTTGGAACAAGGAATGAATCTGACGATGACAGCCTGTAGGGTTTGGTTGCTGTTTTCCAGGAAACAGTATATATGCTGGACTAAAACATATCTATGGCACACTTGCCAATAGGCTAGAAAAGTTGGATTCCCAAACCAAAGAGTGAAAGTAGGATTAGTTCTTCTCACTCTCAGTGACTTTGCAGAATTTGAGTTTTGTGCCTGTGCAACTCTAGACTCTCCTGGGTTAGAGATCCTAGTCATCAGGCAGTATGCCTTCGTCTGGGTGCATTATAAGAATTCCACTGAACTTAAAAATATTCCTGTTGCCTGATCATTTTGGAGTCCTCATGTGAGTGAATGAGTAGGTAAAGAAAGTATTTACTATACTAATGGAGATAATCAATTCTACTTTTCATGAGAAGCTTTGGTTTGTATATTCCCTATATAATGGGGATAGAGATAAATATGTTTGAAACTTGTAGGTTTTTCTGGGCGTCCCTTGGAACTTTCATGACTAGTGACAATTGTCCATGGGCAATTGCTAAAACCTAATCTGATAAGGTGAAGGGCACCAAGGATTCAGATACCCCAGAGATAAATGGTGACTCCACCAGACAAACAACTTACATCAGTTGAAATGTTGGGCAAGAGTGAAGGAAATCTAGTGTGAGCAGACGAAAAGGATGACAAATATAAATTATGACCTCTGATAGCCGCAAATGGGAACTATAACTTGTTTTCTTAAGTACTGTAAACAAATCTTAGAGGTTGCACACAGTACCACCTAGAAGAGTCAGCAACAGAGAGGACTTCATATGGGAAACATGCTGAATCAAGTGATACAGCTGATGATCCATGCTTGGATATATTATGCTAAATCTCCTTGACTGACCTGGATTCACCACAGCTATAGTGCACTGTTCACTCACCTGGTCTGTGTGCCTTATCATATATGTATCTTATATATCTTATTATATCTTATTATATCTTATGTATATGTATTTGTGTCATATCCTATATATCATATATCTGTGTGCCATGTCATGTATTTATGTTATATAAAAAGCAGTTTCTTTGCTTTGCTGACTCATGGCTTTCTCCTTAGCTGTAGAAGGCTGTTTTAGCAGTGAAATTTCAAGGTAGTTAAGAGTCCTCTGGGTCATTCCAGAACAAATAAGTAACAGGAGTTGGTAGTTCAACCAGCCCCTTTACTCTCTGGAGAGAAGAGACAATTCTGAGGTACATTCTATGTAGCTTCTCATAGTTTCCCCCATGGGAGTGAGCAGTAGTTTTCTACAGAGGTAACCAATTAATTAACACATTATTTATTGGTCTGTGTCTCACATTCCCTCTTTTATTTAAATTTTGAGAGTTGTGATAATATAAAGTATAAGAAAAATGCAAGGAGACTGTCTAGGTTACTTTTATAGCCTCATTATACTATAAGTGTTCACGTGCAAATGTGTAGTTGAATGGTGTCTCATAAGACTATTTACTTAACATAGTTCATTCAATCTGATTTGGGTCCAAGTGGTTCATTGACTCAGCTCTATACAGAATTCACTTTCCCCACTCCAGGACATGTCTGCATTTCAGTATATTCACTATATACCCACCATAATTTTTTTGTCCTATAAATTTACCTTTAGGTTTGGTTAATTTTATATAATTTAAATATCACCCCTTTCATCTATCTCCAGATCATAGTGACACTGAAAACGTAATAGAAGGGCTAACAAAATGAACTGACAGCAGGAAATGTGGAAGAGAATGTACATCTGCCTAGAGGTATCTTTCCATCTTAATTTGCAATGTTGAGTAATGTTTGGACCATCAAAGAAGACTGAATCCAGGGATATGAAATGGGTAATTGTCCTGTTTAGGGCTGGCAATTTTATTCCTTCTAGAGTAGGTAGTATCAAAATTTCAATATCACTATTCTGTAGCATAGTTCATGGCCAGTGGATTTCACACTCATTTATTTGAGAACTGTCCTTTAGAATGAGAATATTAGAAATTTATGAGGTGTTTCACAATTCCACTTGTAGTCGTAGGAGACTAAAGACAATAAAATTGAGTATGTTTTTGAATATTCTTTCTAAATACTACCTCAGGAGGAATTCTCCAACAATATAATTTTGATTTTTCTTGTCAGTCTTGAGGCTAGGTAATATTTTACTAATTCTAAGAAATAGTATGTATATGTATGTATATACATTATATATATATATATATATATACACACACATATGTATATATATATATACATGTGTATATATATATATACATATATATCATATTCTAAATTTTGTCAGTCTAAAGGCTTTATTTTTCCTACTTAATTGCAAAAAAAATTAAATAATGACATTGAAGGAAAATATACAATGTTGTGTTATCCAGGAAATTAACCAAAGGACAGAAAACATCTTTGAAAGAAAATTCTATTTAGCAAATATTTGTTGAATGCTCACTAGGTGACAGGCACTGAGGTGAAGTTTATTGTAATGAGTCAACAAATGCAGTTTGAGTCTCAGCTTCAATATTTGCTGACAATGAAATCTAGGCTACTTATTAACTTCTCTGCTAATATCTTTATCATTAAAAGAAGAATATGGAAACCTGTCTAATAAGCTTGATGTTAGGATTAGATGAAATAATACATGCAAAATGTCAATCAGTGCCTAGGGCAAAGTGCTCAACAAATGTTAGTTATTCTTAAATTGTAGGGGATTAGGGATGAACAAGTGAGACATCTAGCATGGAGACAGACAATTTAACACATAATTACAATACAGTAGACTAGCTGCTTTTATAAGGCTTCTGGAAGGAAGTGATATTTATCTTAGAAGATATTAGAAGATATCTGAAGAAAAAGAGAAAGTTGGCGGGGAAAATCAGAAGAATCATAGTATTACAGAACAAAAGAAAAGACCAGAAGACCAGAAAGAACGTGGTGATTTCAAGGATTAAATTAACTCAGGTAAAGTTGAATAAGGTAGTATGAAGTTGAAACAAGAGATGCACACAGAGAGATAAATAAGCTCAGATCAGTGGCTCTCAAACTCTTTGGTCTCAGGACTTCTACTTACTCTTAAAAATTACCAAGGACCTCAAAGAGCTTTAATTTATGTAGGTGATGTTGATCAATATTAATCACATTAGAAATTAAAGCAAATTTTAAAGCATTTATTTATTAATTCATTTTAAAAAGCAACAAGCACATAGTGTGTTAACACAAATAACATATTTTTATGTTAAATGCATTTTCCAAAACAAAAGAAATAGTGAAAGGGTGGCATTTTTTTACATTTTGCAAATCTCTTTAAAGTTTGTCTAAATAGAAGATAGCTAGATTTTTATACCTGCTCTGAGTTCAAGCTTTTGTGATATATATATTTTTGTTGACACGTATAAAGCAAATACAGTCTCAGATATGAAGTAGGAAAATGGAAAGAGTATTTCAACAACTTTTGCAGATAACTCTGTCTCCTTTTGATACTATGTCAAAAATCAGCAAGGAATAATTTCTTAAAAGTTAGTTATAATGTAAGGTCTGACCCCATACCAATCAAAAGTTCATACACTATAACAGTAAATTGTGTATTAGTATTCAATAGTATATTTCATACTTTGCATCTTTTTCTCATGTATAATTTTGTATCTTAAGTGATTGGTCATTTGGAAAATATTAGTTCACTGTTGCTATCCTATACTGGTCTCTTTAGTAGAAAAATCTTTATTAGAAGGATAAATTTATGGTAGCAAATTCAAGTTTTAAATTTTCATTTGGAAGCTAAAATTTTATTATTGGCAATACATACAATCATGTTTTTTGAACAGCTCACTTCATCCATTTTTGGTAAATTTCTGTCTGATAGTCAATTCTGAATAATCTCTTTTTGTCTGTCACTTGTTCTTTTAAGTAAGAATGGTGTCGAGTCAAGAAAGTGGCTAGTTCAGCTTGCAAATCAAACTATTGTCGAGCAGTTCAAAATTGTTTAATGCAAACTTCCCCTTTCATCACGTAGAATATTAAAAGGACATGTCCACAGAGTGGAGCTATGACAACATTAATGAGTCTTCTTCATTAAGATTATATTTAGGTGAAAGTAGCTTTAAAAATAAAAATCCAGAGAATATATGACAGTCACCCAGAGGTGTTGGACCACACTTGTTTAAGAATGGCTATGTTTCTGGGGTGCCTGAGTGGCTCAGTTTGTTCAGTGTCGGACTCTTGGTTTTGGCTCAGGTCATGATCCCACGGTTTGTAGGTTTGAGCCCTGCATTGGGCTCTGTGCTGACACCATAGAACCTGCTTGGGATTCTTTCTCTGTCCCTCTCTCTCTGACCCTTCCCTGCTCTCTCTCTTTCTCTCTAAATAAATAAAAAACATTAAAAGAATGACTAGTTACTAAAAAACAAAAATATTCAAGAAAGGAAACTGATATATTTTTTAATGGTATATAATTTATCTCTTTTAATTGTATTTGTTCATCACATAAAGATCTCCTTAAGTGTTGAAAGAGCCATTGCACAGAGTAGGAATTAGACGTGTTAGGTTTCTGTGGGTAGAACTTGAGCCTAAAAACATAAATGGCAACAAAGTAGATAAAGGGAAACATAAACATGACTTCTTGAAGCATCACTGGCTTTCTCAGATGGTGAGACTATTTGGGAACTGGTAAGTTTCTAGGAACTGAGCCAAGACAGGTAAAGCTTCAATGCCACAGAGTAGGTTTAAGTGCTGGAGAAATTTTTGGACAATCACTCTTCAAGTGTTGAAATTCTATGATTTTTTATTTAATTAGATTGCCTCATATGTAAAACACTAAGAGACACACAGAAAATGTTAAGAAAAGCCATTATCAAATTAATTCTTCAGAGTTGTTTTCTTGTTGTTGTTTTAAATCTCAGTTCCACAGATTCCTACAGACCAATTGCTTTTGGAAGGAAATTCTACTGGTATCTCATTTGGCTAAAGCATTTATCCAAACACAATCTGCTCAATCCTAAATAATGATAAAAGCTGCACATAGAATTGTGTGAAAACAGAAACAAGTTATTTGTAATTTTGCTTCATGCCAGAACTAATAAATTTTTATGAATTCTGTTTCATTTGCCTAATTGCCATGATCACTTCCCTGGTTTGTTGATATCTTTTTCATTTTTCAAGTGGACAATGGAATTTGTACATCAATTCAAAAAGTTATACATAAATTAAAGAGTGACACAAAATGAATAGGCTGTAAGTTTCCTGATTATTTTAATGGAACTTTATCTCCGGTTACATTTATATGATACCTAAAAAAAAAAAACATTTGATTCAGTTTATTTAGAGAGGGAAAAAAAGGCAATGATATTGGTGATTATTGACTTCCCATATATCTCAGTAGGTTATATTGCTAATTTTTTTTATGTGTAGACATAACAAACTGTAATTTAAAATAAAAAATATACATCGTTAACTAATAGTGTGCAAAAAGAAAAAACAAAAAGCAAAAAAACAAGAAACAAAAATCTCTATCTCTGCCCCTCTCTGTCTCTCTGTCCCTCACTCTCTCAGTCTTTTAAAGCAAATTTGTAAACAGACCGAAGAAGCTACAAGATAAAAGATGCCCTCCAGTTCTATGAAATACATGAAGGTGAACCCATGAGAGATTTTAAAAACAAATGTAAAAAGAAATCCTTGAAGTTTCTTTTATTCTTCTTTCTCATTTGTCTTCTCGCTAATATTTAAGAACATTCCAATCACATCATTCCCCATCTGAAGTGGCTATTGTCTGTTTCCTTGTTCTTTCAATCTTTTCTCTCTTGCATGGTAGCTTCTTTCATCTTTAGCTGTTAAAAGATAACTCTAACCATTGTTTAAAGAACAAGCAATCTGAGGTGAAGCTTGAAAGCACCAAAAAGCATTACATTTATTGAATTGTACTTAAGATCAGTGCATTATGAATCTTCTATTAGTGTCCTTTCACTATTTTATGGATGCATTCCCCTATTCTTTGTTATATATATAATGCACCAAGCCTGCATATAAGCAGCATTCAGCTTCATCTTTAGACTTGTTTTAGTTTTCTCATCTAGGCTTTTAGTAATTCCCTCTAAATCAATATTTGTCCATTCTATTAAAATACCAGCTCTTGCAAGCAAGAAACCATTTACCGTGGATCCTAAGTCAACAGAATATAAGCTCAGAATTGTGGTAATTTTACGTAAAGCTGGAGAGTTTGATATAAAGGAAAATAATTCAGCTACACTGTGAAATTTGTCTTCAACAGATGTTAATTCAAAATTAAAATATTTGTTATAAGTTAAGTCTACCTGAACAGTTTATAAGAATAAGATTTGAATAGGTTACAATGCATTCTCAATATCATGATTATGATTTTTGTGGAGTTTTTATAAATCCCCAAATTAAACAAATTTGATACATCTTTTATTTTCTGACCATAGTTCTTATGTGTCAAAGCAACATCGCACTACAGTTAAACAGGCAAGGAAGACTTTATTCAATCTATTGCAAGAGGAAAAAGAGACTGAACTTAATTCTGCTGAAAAAAGGCTGGAGAATTTTCAAGAGCAGGAGTGCAGGGATCCTAGGTCATCTTGTTCTCTAATTGGCTTTACTCAAAGGAAAAGCAAAAAAAAAATAAATAAAAATAAAAATAAATGTAATTCCAGTGTAGTTAACTGTGATGTTAAATTAGTTTCAGGTATACAATATAGTGACTCAACAATTTTGTATATTACTCAGTGCTCATCATGATAAGTGTACTCTTAATCCCCTTCATCTATTTCCCCCATCTCCCACCCACCTTCCCTCTGGTGACCATCAGTTTGTTCTCTATAGTTAAAAGTCTGCTTTTTGTTTTGTCTCTTTTTCCCCCTTTGTTCATTTTGTTTCTCAAATTCCACATATGAGTGATTCATATAGTGTTTGTATTTCTCTGATTGACTTATTTTGCTTAGGATTACATTGTCTAGAATCACCTATGTTGTTGCAAATGGTAAGATTTTGTCTTTTATGGCTGAATAATATTCCATTGTGTATATATACCACATCTTCTTTATCCATTCATCAGTTAATGGACACTTTGGCTGTTTTCATAACTTGACTATTCTAAATAAGGCTGCAATAAAAATAGAGGTCCATGTATCTTTTTAAATTAGTGTTTTCATATTCTTTGGGTAAATACCCAGTAGTGCACTTACTGGATCGTAAGATAGTTCTATTTAAAAAGTTTTGAGGAACCTCTCTACTGTTTTCCACAGTGGCTATAGCAGTGTGCATTCCCACCAACAGTGCATAAGGATTCCTTTTTTTTTTTTCCACATCCTTGCCAACAATTGTTGTTTCTTGTGTTGTTGATTTTAGCCATTCTGAGAGGTGTGAGGTGATATTTCATGGTGGTTTTGATTTTCATTTCTCTGATGATGGGCAATGTTGAGTATCTTCTCATGTGTCTGTTGGCTATCTGTATGTCTTCTTTGGAGAAATATCTGTTGATGTCTTTTGCCCATTTTTAATTGGATTATTTGTGGGGGGTTTCTTTGGTGTTGAGTTGTATTAACATCTTTATTTATTTTAGATACGAACTCTGTATCAGATATACCATTTGCAAATATCTTCTCCCATTCGGTAGGTTGTCTTTTAGTTTTGTTGATAGTTTCCTTCCTGTGCAGCAGCCTTTTACTTTGATGTAGTCCCAATTGTTTATTTTTGCTTTTGTTTCCCTTGCTTCAGGAGACATATCTAGAAGAATGTTGTGGCTGATGGAAAAAGCAAACTTTCATTAACTTCATAACAGTAGGTAGTTTTACAAGTTGGAACAATGCCCTCAGAAGTTAGGTTCCTGCCTTCTCGTAGAAACTTGGGAAATAGAGGTGCTATCTTCCTCTGTGTTTATATTTTAAAGGTGGCTCTCAGATCCTTAAGAATAAAAAAGATGCCTAGGTTGTAAAACTGACAAGAAACTTGGAGAAGATTTACATACATTTCAAAGGAACAAAGAAAAAGTTTACAGTGACAATTGTACTAAAGTAAATGGTCTAAGGAAAGTGGGGTTGGGGATCAAGGGCCTAGACACAGGAAGAAACCTGCCTAAAAATTGGTCAAGCTGTGACAAAGGGTAAGACTGTATTGATCCTATGTATAATTTTTTTCTATTGAGATCAGTTTCTGTTTCTTTTTTATTGTATTAGCTTATCCCAATTACTGACAGGGAAGACAGAGTAGCTCCTATATTACAAAATCTGTAAGGGACAGTTATTGTTTCATTGACTTTTATTACAAAAAATCTACAAAAATGTTTCTTGGTTTAGTTATTGAGAGCCCACAATTTGTAAATTACCATTAAGTAACACGAAGAAACAGAGTGTATAGGAGTGTATTCTTTAACTTGAATAGCAATAATCACATATTTTTTATAGTGGTTGGTGATTGTGATTTTTATAATATCTACAACATAGGAGATGATAATAGGCTTTGTCTAAAGTCTTGCCAAAGGTTCTGGCTTATCACTTATACAACATGCACAATAATTTGATTTTAATAAATATTTCTCAAATAGACACAGGCTTCAATCATTTCAACATTATCTACCCTGTGGTAGTCTTGAAGGATAGCAACAAGAAAAAAACAATTAAAATTAGAAACATAGATTGTTAAATGCAGTATTAGACAATGTCAAGCATTATCCTATCACTTTACAGATGAAAAGAACACAAAGAAAAATGAGATGGTCCAGAATCATAGGATTATCTGTAGAATTTTATCCTGTCACAAAGCTCTGTCATTGACCTCTGTCACTGAGCTCTGTCACTATTACTTCAAATAGCAGAAAGTACGTATGGTATAAGTCTGTCTAAAGAGTTGCAAAGTACTTGATTTAAGAATATTTCTTATGGGGCACGTGGGTAGCTGAGTCAGTTGGGCGGCTCACTTTGGCCCAGGTCATGATCCCATGCTTCGTGGGTTCAAGCCCTGTGTTGGGCCCTGTGCTGACAGATTTTGTGCTTCAGATTCTGTGTCTCTCTGTTTCTCCTCCACTTTCACAGTCTCTCTGTCTCTCTGTCTCTGTCTCTCTCAAAAATAAATAAACATTAAAATCTTTACGAAAAATTAAAAAAACACATTTCTTAAGTAATTATGGCCAAGAACAAAAATAAAGATGGAAAAAATGGTACATACCATAAAATAAATATTCAACACATTGTTGAGACAGTTGCCAGTAACGATCACCTTTTAATTGTTAAAATTTTACTTTGACCATATTGTAATGAATATTACATTTTATCAGATGTTTTAAAATGTGATTTGCCCATGTGTCCTATAATTATTTATTGAGTGTGACCAAATGTGTGTATGAAGAAAACTCTAATCTTATATGTTGAGGAAGAATAGTTTTTAGTACCATTTTAGAGAAACAAGTCACTTTGACTGACCCCTTTTTATATAGGTCTTGACTGTTCTTAATTTGAATTGAATGGATAATTAGCAGGCAAAATTACCTAGAGAAAACAAGCTATTTTCAGTTCTCCAGTGGGAATTAGCTAGTGGGGATTCAGCCTAGTGTGCAGAATGTCTCGTTCAAATTATTGTAACTTAGAAATGTCTTATGTATGGCCATGAAATGGTACTGTTTAAAGACATTTCTGAGGGTATGGATTAAATAGAGCATTTAATGATAAGACAAAAGAACAAAATGGCATGATATGGATGTAAACCTAAGCAACCTTTTTGTTATGAGCATGTGTTTGTTGCTTCTTATTGGTAACTCTGTCTTGCCATTTCTTTTTAAGTATCATATATAGATGTCAGTAATAAAACTGGAGCTGAACAGAAAATTGTTTAACTGAGCCAAAGGCAGAGTGCATCTTCAGGTAAACTTCAAATGCAACCTGGGAAATTAATTCCAAGATGCCTTATATAATGGCATTGATTTTGGTTTTAAAGCAAAGCAGTGTCGATAGGACAGGAATATTTTTTTCCCATCATTACCATGTATGAAATAACAGGATTCTAGTTGCATAATTAGATACAATAATGGGGAGAAAGGTGGTCAGGAGTGCAATGCCTTGTGTCAGGAAGGAACAACTACATTTTGTCACACTGTACCTGTTTGAGGTGGTTTGTAGGTAAAATAAAAATAACTAGTTTTAGATGATCCCTTTAGTGTGAATGTTTTCCTAAATGATCTGTATTAAGTAAATTAAAACATATTCTGTGACTGCTGATGCATAGTAGTTAAAAAGGCATAGTGACGGTGATTGTAATACCTGCCTTCAGGGATATGTGCAGGATTTAAATCTTAAATGTGGTGCGTTTGTGTATATATATATACACACACACACACGTATACACTCACACATGCATGCTTTGGCTGTTCTTAATTTGAATTCAATAGATAAGTAGCAGGCAGAAAGGCAGGAATATCCGAAGAAAATAAATTCTTTTCAATTTTCCAATGGGATTTAGCTAGGAGAGTCAGCCTACTGTGTTGATTTAATATATATGTATATATGTATATATATGTCTATGTGTGTGTATGAGTATGTATTTATGTATATATAGTACCTCGTTCACTGCCTAGGACATCTGTGACATTAAATAAATGGTAGTTTCTTATTATTACTTATGTCAATACTATAAAAACTATGAAAAATCCAAATATTATTCATATTTGGCTTTGATATATCATCCTTGCTTATTATACAGCAAGTATATTCTCACTATAAAAAAATTCAAAGATTCAAATATAAAGAATGAAATTGTGCAAGTTCCCTTTTCTTCTTCTTCCCAGTCCTGCTTTCATCCTTGGTGATTACCACTCTTAAAAACTTGGCGTGTGTTTTTGTGCTGTGTATTTACATGCATTTACATGTTAATAAAGAACTTCTATACCTTTGTCATTTTTACTTATGAGAGATCATGGGATACGCCTTTTTTGACAACTTTTGTATCTCAATCACTAACTTTTGGCGATATTTTCATGACTGGGGATAGAGGCATTATTCTTAGACACTCCAGAACCTCCCACAGTGTGGATGCACCATATACTATATAGTCATCTATCTGTTTATCAACACTTTGGTCATTTGCAATATTTAGAAATTATAAACAAACCTGCAAGGAAGATTCTTTTAGAACTTTTGCAAACGTGTATTTCTGGGGTTTATATTTCCAGATGTAGGATTTCCCACTCAAATGCACAAGGTTGTAAAGTCTGGTAGGTCCTGCAAAGGTATCTTTCCAGAAATTTTGTGGATATATATTCTAACCATCAATATGAGTATTTTCGCTACCCCCCCCCCCACATCCGTACTCCTTGTATAGCCTTTGTATATTTTTATCATGCTATGTTCATAATAAAGGACAGTATGATTCTTGACGTGGTGAAATATGAGGTATTTCTACAGTGAGCTATTCCACAGTCTTCTGGACAGGTCAGGGCATTATAAAATGACCAGTCACATTAATTCTCTTAAACATTTTGCTGAAAACACTGCCTCACCAACCTCTTAGAGCTTAATAAGCTTATGGAGTTTTATAAACTTTTGAAATCTTTCCATGAAAGCTGCTTTTAAAGGAGTGGGTCCTGTAAGTTTATCATCCAGTGTTCATTTTCAGATTTATTATATACATTTCCCTTACAATTTGTTTTATTATTTTTGTCTTTATTCTCACATAAAGAGCTTTATGTCTGTGCTAAAACTGCAAAGTATTTGAAGAATGTTGATGGACCATGTCAATACTCGCATTCCTGTATTTTCTAGGCAATAAGTGAAGTTTTGATTAAAGTTATTAATGTCATGAGAATGATCTGTTATCTGTATAAAATAATCAGATGAAACACATTTAAATCTTAGGTTTTTTTTTTTAATTCCAGTGCAGTTAACATACGGTGTTATATCAGTTTCACATGTATAATGCAGTGATTCAACACTTCCAGACCTTAGTCAGTGCTCATCAAGACAAGTATATTAAAAGCTTAGGTTTCCTTTTATATAGTTTCTAGAAAATCTTTATAGTTTTATGTTACTGATGACCATTTTTCCCACACTTTAAAAAAACAATTTTTTTATATTTTTGAGAGACAGACTGTGAGCAGGGGAGGGGAGGAGAGAGAGGGAGACACAGAATCTGAAGCAGGCTCCAAGCTGAGAGCCTGATTCAGGGCTCAAACTCACGAACAGCGAGATCATGACCTGAGCTGAAGTTGGATGCTTAACCAACTGAGCCACACAGGCGCCCCTCCCACACTTTTTTTTTTTTTTTGTAAATCAACATATTGATGGATAAATTCAAACAAATAGTTACAAAGCAATTTGTTCTTTGTGATGTTATTTTCTTTCAGGCAATATTTCCCTATATTCTTTAGGACATAGAAATATTGATGGTAAAAAAGAAACAGTTATATTTCCTTATTAGATATTTCATATAAAGTAGGACTGGCTAAAAACTTGAGCAATAAAAGTAAGACAGCATTTACTGAGCATCTACTGTTTGCCTGATATGATGATGAAAAATGCATCTTTTCCCATATGCATTTAGAGGGATTAGCTGGCAATTTACTCAATGTATTGTTATATAAATACAGACAGTTGAATATTCTTGTATTGTAAAATCTCAAATGTAATAGAGAAATCAAGAGTGTCTAGTTCCTTGGCAGACAAATGTTTACTAATTGAAAATAAAATCTTCTTTATTGATTTTTTTAAATGATGAATTATGCCAAAGAGCTCAGGGAAGTCATACATATTTCAACTAGATTTTTTTAAAAGATGCCTCAGTGGGCCAAGGAAGACAGATTTTTGCATTTTTATACATGCTTGGCTCATCCTAAATTACAGCAATGTTTCATTACCACCAAAATTCTCAAGATAAAAATTCGTAGCACAACTGCTTGCTAAGCAAAAGGAGAAACATAAATTGTATCTGTGCTGAGCAAACGGATTTGGAAACTGACTTTTATTTGGCTTCCAGCTCCCCTTGCAGAACAAAGTTTCTGCTGATTCTGTTGAGGATCTGGCTGAGGTCAAGCGGATAATCTGATAGATAATCAACGGATCTACAAGGTTATACCTTCTTGTTCTCTGATTTGTAAACAGTAGTGATTCCTTTAAGCTCACCAGTTTTGATCTGGAAGAACTAACTGCTCACCACAATTCTTTTTCCTAAAAACAACAGTTTTGTTTCTCTGTTTAAAAGAAGCCTAACCATTATTTTTATTACAATAAATTATTTTATTGCAATAAAATTACAGAAAGTTGTTCAAAAGTCTTCACTCACAAATGTTCACTTAGGGTAAAATATATACCTATTTCAATCTGTCCAATAAAGCTAATTTAAATCACTGACATGTTCCTTACATTCCCCTTAAAAAACACATTTCCTGTTTTTATAATGTGTGGATTGTCTAAAGTTTGTGCAAGTCAACTAATCCGCATTTACTTTCATGTACTTCCATTCTTCGTCATTTATTTTCTCACATAGTAATTGCTAGCCCAAGCAAATAGATTTTTAATATGATTCTACTGTTTTCATCAGTAATATTTTTATTTATTCAATATGCAAATTCCTAAGCCCTGCTGTAAGTTCTATGTTTCCAAAGAGAGGAAAGCACAGCAGATACTACATGACTTCTTTTACGTACATTGGATTCTCCAATTTTTTAATGATTATTGTTCTAGATCCCCTAGTGAGGTTTGTTCTTGTGCATGCCCGTACTTTGCATTTTGATTTGACAGAGAAGGAGTTGGAAACTGATGGTCAATGCAAAATTTGACAGTTAGTCAATATTCAGCTTCTAGTGAAAGATATGCTTATTTTCTTTATATATATAATTTCTATGAATATAATACAAACTGGTTTCAACATGTCGGATTGAACAGGTGTTTACTTCCACTCTTTCCTGAAAGTCTACTAAAATGTAAATAAAGAGACTTTGGAAAGGCATAAAATGTCAAGGACAAATAGAACAGAAGTGATAAAGAAAGCCATGACATTTTGAGACTGGAAAACAGAGAAAGTAAATCATGCACAAACATACACACACACACACACACACACACACACACACACACACACACACAATTTAATCTCCCATTCTTGCTCAGTTCTTCTCCTTACCACTTATTACTTGGCCCTGCCTAGTGCCTGAGTCTCAATCAGAACAGGATCTACATGAACTGTTAGGAAATAATTTCCCAGTAGAAAGTTAGGAAATAATTACCATGTCCTAGAATCTGAATCTTCCTCTTTCCCAATGATGATCCAGTTGGGAGAAGTTCAATTTGAGTATTAGCTCAGGATATTGTTTTCCAAATACTCTATAAAATATGTAATTGTGTTTCTATAATTCCATGTCTTCACAGATACTCATAATGGAAAACTTGGAGACTCTTTTAGTTCACTGCCATTTAGGAAGACTGGAATGCTTTTTATTCTTATACATTTTTGATTCTATGCTTTAAACTTTTATACCAGATTATGTTTAGTAGGAAATGTTTCTTCCAACTCTTAAATAAAACAATCTTGGCCAATGGAACATGAGCAAAACTAATGTATGGAATTCTAGGCAGAGCTCTTAAAGGGAAGTAACATTCTACTCCCTTCCTATTCTCTTCACTCTGGGTGAAATACACATAGGGCCTTTTAGTATCTCAAACCCAGTCAATCTATAAATGGAAGAATAAGGGGAAGGAACCTGAATCCATAATTATTTTGTAGACACATATTATGCTCAGGAAATAAAATGACTTAATTTAGCTATGTTATTTTGGTCCTCTGCTATAATCTGTTATGAACTGAATAGTGTGTTCCCAAAATTCATGTGTTGAAGCTCTAACCCCAAATGTGACTGTATTGGAGATAGGGCCTAAAGGAGGTTGAGTGAGGTCATGAAGGCGGGTTCTTAACCTGATAAGACTTGTGTCCTCATAAGAAGAGGGAGAGACACAAGATCTCTTTGTCTCTCTTTCTCTTTTCAGAGGAAAGGCCATGGGAGGACACAATGAGAAGGAAGCCATCTACAAACCAGAAAGAAAGACCTCACTGGAAACCAACCTTGATTTTGGACTTCTAGCCTTCAGAACTGTGAGAAAATAAATTTCTATTGTTTTAGCCACCAAGTCTGTGGTATTCTGTTATAGCAACATGAGCTGACTAATACATACTCTAAACCTAAAGATTAAGTAATATGAAATTTGGTTCTGAAAAGGGGTGTGGCACAGAGTAAAACCTAGGCTATACTGGATTTGTTCAAGAATCAAATTCTAGCAACAGGACACTGATATTGCATAGTTACAAAACTGATGCTCTTGTCCATGGCATGGCAAAACATTTTATGAACACAGTGTGTTTATTATGTCTGTAGCTCCCAAGATATAGGTGGCATAACCCAAGAAGTTAGTATGTGTTTGCTGTTTCTTGCCATCTTCAGCAGGTGAAAACAGAAGGGAATAAAGTTCTTTAAGGAAAGTTTCCTCTGACTTCAAATTTTAATTTTAATCTAATTTAAAAGATTCAGGTCATATATGACCTTGCAGCATTGAAAGATGCCTCTACTTCTGTTTCCCAAAATGGAAGCAGATATAAGGGATAGCTTTGAAGATACTATCTTTAAAGAATAAGCCAATGCTTCCAAACATTTTTGAAGTATCTCTAGGAACCAGTATGAAGTAACCCAGAATTAAAGATGTGGTTGAAATTAATACCTTCCATCCAAGCCTGTTGTTTGAAGATGGTCTCAAGGGAGCATACATTAAGTTGTGGGCATGGGAGTGGGGATTAGTCATAACAGAGGGATCAGAAAATAAAATAATGCAATTTTCAGAAATAAAGTTTATGAGATCATTATCTGTGGTTACTTCGAAATGAAACTGAAAACAGAAGTAAAATAATATAAAATTTAAGGGTATAGCATTATCAGAAAAAAGACAGCTCTACCAAATGTATGGTTGTTCAAATTCTTAAGTCCTAACAACGGAGTCCAAACCTGCACCTGTAGAAAGACCTCTAAGCTCCAAAGCAGGGCGTGCCTTCCAATGGTGATTTCAGATGAAGTCCCATGAAATATAGGAAAAAGAAGAACCACATAGAAGGACAGGTCAGGGGCTATTGGGTTAGGATATTCCTCCAACAGACTAGAAATAAGTGTTGTCAGATGGACTAAGCAAGGAATTTACTCTATTAAATAGGCAAGGAATTCTATGTAAATCCTGTCTTCAGGATTCAATAATTGCAAAAAACCCAATTGACTGCTACATGCACCCCATTTATCTCCTTAGAACAATAGTGGTTTGTTGAAATTTTTCTGTTCCTATACCATAATTCTATACTGGCTGTGAAGGGGAAAAATAAACTGCTTTTTAATTTATACTTTTCATTTATAGGTGGATGGAATATAAAGAGCCACATATGGGACTTTGATGGGACTGCACATTACTCTGAGACCCTTAGCTTTGAGCTAAATGCAATAACAGGGTATAATTTTCTGTGTGGGAGATCATATACATGGACATTTGGGTGCATTGTGGCAGAAATTGCTAATTGTCCTTTAATATCCACTCTCTGATTTGTAATAGAAAGATTCTTCTTTAGCTAGACACATAGTTCAATGGCTGGCCAGAACAAAGCTAAATTTCCAGAAAACCCTCGAATCTCTGACCAAGTCCTTACTTCTGGCTAGCTTCTAGGTTATTAACTTAAAGCAAACAGGAGTTGCGTTTAGGGACAATATGCTGATCCAAATATGGTGCACATAGGAGTGCCTGGTTGGCTCGGTCAGTTAAGCATCTGACTTGGCTCAGATCATGATCTCACAGTTTGGAAGTTCAAGCCCTGTGTTGGGCTCTGCACTGACAACATGGAGCCTGCTTCAGATTCTCTGTCTCCCTTTTTTCCTCTCTGCCCCTCCTCCCGTCATGCCTTCTCTCTCTCATAAAAATAAACAAACAAATAAGGTGCACATAGCAGAGCCCCCACTGTCAGTCAGTGTTTCATAACCATAGAGTCCAATATAAGAGCCACTAGACACATGTTTGAGACTTAAAATTGTGGCTGGTTTGATTGAGGCACTGAATTTTAAACTTTATTGAATTTTAGTTAATTTTAATAATTGATATTAATACAGTTATTGAAAAATATTTAGGTATGTTTGGAAAAACAGGTGTTGCATTTACTTTTTCAGCCATAAATTTTATGAAAACGAAACAAATATCAATGAAAATTTGGTACAATTTAAGATATACTGTAAGTGTAAATAAAAAACAGATTTTGAAGACAATATAAAAATGAAAATAGTTCATTAAAATTTTATATTCATTGAATGTCAAATAATAACATTGTAGATAAATTAGGTCAAGCATAACAAAGTTATCAAAATAACTTTTCCTGGGGCACCTGGGTGGCTCAGTTGGTTAAGCATCCAACTCTTGATCTTGACTCAGGTCATGATTTTAGTCATGAGATCCAGGCCTACACCAGGCTCTGCACTGATGGCACTGGGCCCATTTGGAATTCTCTCTCTCCCTCTCCCTCTGCCCCTCCCTTCATTGTGCTCTCTCTCACTCTCTCAAAATAAATAAGTAAACATTTTATTTTATTAAAGAAATTTTTTTAATGTTTATTTATTTTTGAGAGAGATAGAGAGAGACCTAGTGAGAGCAAGGGAGGGGCAGACAGAGGGAGACACAGAATCCGAAGCAGCCTCAGGCTCTGAGCCGACAGCACAGAGCCCGACGCAGGGCTCAAACCCAGGAAACCGTGAGATCATGACCTGAGCTGAAGTCGGACGCTCAACTGACTGAGCCACCCAAGTGCTGCAATAAATAAACATTTTTTTTTCAACGTTTATTTATTTTTGGGACAGAGAGAGACAGAGCATGAACGGGGGAGGGGCAGAGAGAGAGGGAGACACAGAATCGGAAACAGGCTCCAGGCTCTGAGCCATCAGCCCAGAGCCCGACGCGGGGCTCGAACTCACGGACCGCGAGATCGTGACCTGGCTGAAGTCGGACGCTTAACCGACTGCGCCACCCAGGCGCCCCAATAAATAAACATTTTAAAAACAATTAACCTTTCCTGTTTCTATGTACTTTTTTAATATGGCTACTAGAAAATTTTAAATTGCATTTTGTAACTGGCATTCTACATCTACTGGGCATCACTGGCCTGTAACTTGAATAATGTCTACTGAATGTTGCATTTGGAGGCCCTAATTCTGACTTCCTTATCCTCTTTTTACCTTCTCAGTAGTTGAAATGAGGACTTGGAGTGGCCATTTTGGATCACATGGCAAGGTTAACACTCTGGAGATGTCAGATCAAGCAGCCAGAGGAAGCATGAATCCATCACGACATGTTAGCACTGAGCTGCCACACTACCTCAGAGATTTACATGACAGAGATAAATTTCTATCCAGTCTAAAATATGGCTTTTTGAGTTTATATTATATAAAACTAATGTCACTCCTATCAAACATAACTAAGACAATGAATGAAATAGAGTTTTCTGGACTTGCTCAGATAAAGTAACTTCAAGTCTAAAAATGCATATGTCTTGTTTTAAATTGGGGACAAGTTCTTTCTTTCTTGAAACAGATAACTTCGCAAGTACTGCACAGACCTTAGATTATGAAAATACTTTAGAACATTGTACACCTGAAACTAATATAACACTGTAGTTTAAACTTACTGGAACTAAAGTAAAAAACTTAAAAAAAAAGTACTCTAGAAATCAAAAGTAACAATAACTATCACATAGAGTACTTTTGGATCATTATTGGAAATAATGTAAATTCAGTAATTTCAATCAGGAGTTTATGTTAAAATTTGTGCACATGAAGAATTCCCTGACATGATTAATAATCACAATTAGAAAATTAAGTGTATTCAGTATCAGAAAGATGGCAAATGCATGTTATTCAGACTGTGTTTTGCTGAGATATCAAAGAAGTATGCACTGGGACAGCTCCTGGGTGTGAGAAATGGGAGACAGAGGTACTCAGCTGGCCCATCAAGCAAAGCCAGCACCTGGGTTTAGAAATGCAATTATCTAGGTAAGTCTCTCAGAAATTAATCCAGTGATGCCATTCCAGAAAAAGGGCTTTGTTGGTTAAACATTTTTGAGATACGATATATAACACATCCTTTTACTACATACTTAAAATGCGTTTTAACTTGATAATGATTTTAGGGAGACTTACAGGAAACTCATTTAACTTTATTAAGTGAATGTTGTCTAATATTATTCAAACATCAAACACCTTTTCTTTCCCTTTCCCCCACATATCTCTGGAGGAACTGGAGCTAAGTAGTAACTCATGGGAGATACTAGTCAAGAAATTTGAAGGTAGACATCCAACATTTTACTAAAGCTGCTTAGCCCATCCCAGTTAGGTCTTTAACCCCGAATTCTTGTTGGAACAGAACAGTTTTCTTCATTGTGATGCTTGCCAAATCAGAATACGTTTTTCCACCAACTGTTCTTACTATCCCCTAATTTCCATTTCAGAATCCATAGTTTCTGGGAACCTGTCTCCACAATTCCAGGGTTGGACCTGAAACCGAGTCTAATAAATCTAACATTCCTTTCTATCCTCTTGGCCATACAGGTTGTTTCAGAGAATGGGCATAGGCATCAAAACTGGTCTAGTCAAAGAGAATCTATGTATATTTGTTTGGAATGCTGGAACAGTGTTTCTAGTTTCCTATTTGTTTTTGGCTTTGGGGGATTTTGCTACATTTTCTCACATTTTTTAGTGTTTTAGGTTTTTGCTTTTTTTCCCAGCATATCTAGTCCGTCACATTGCCAACATGATTTTTGTGTTTTTCTCTGTAACTACATAGGGGATTCAAAAGATTTGGGGATGATCCCAAGGAAAAAGTTATTGCCACAAAAGGCAGTAACACACATTTAGCTTTATTGGGTGGTGCTTGCACAGAGTTGTATGTGAGAAGTCTCACACAGAATGAGACTTACAGAGGCTTACAGTGAGGAGGCCACTATCCAGAAGGGGAGAGGGGAAGGGAATGAGGGCAATCAGAAGCACGGTAGGTAGGCTGTGGGTCAGGGAACTGAAGGGCCATAGCAGCCCAGGGTATTATAACAAGAGTCTGTCTTTAAAAGGCAAGCAGATGTGGAATGATGTTTCTAGGATATGCAAAGCAAGGAAGCTCTAAATGGCCAAAAGTCTGTTTATTTGGACAATTTTAAAAAATAATTGGGTGTGTAAAAACTTGATCTTAGCACTAGTAGGCTTTAGAGCTAACATTTCTTAGCCTGCAGTGAAGAAATAAACACCCGGATACCTTCTTTGGCTCAATTATGCCACAACCACCTGAATCCCAATGACCTTGGGATTATACACAAAGTATAATTTTGAGCAGATATATTCATTTGACTGTTCTTTAAGCCCTCTTAATGTGTGCAAAATATATAATAGATATGCCAAATGCATTGACCATTATTTCATTTTTGCATTTTCCAATTAGCCTGCCTAAATTCTAAGGGATTTGGGAAAAAATAAACATATGGATAAAAGCCATATTTGTTTTTTCTCTAATTAAAATATTCTTGTGAGGTAATTATATTTGGGGAGCTAGTTACGAGTGGTTGTTGTCTACTCCATATAACATCTAACTATTTGATTCCTTAGTCATTAAACTTAATGTCAGCTGTGCCCTTTCATTCTTTGGTTGTATAGGTACATTCAGCTCTAAACTCTAATTCAATGATCTAAAAATGTAAATTCCCTCCAGGTATCTGAGAAGCTCATTTGTTCATCAGCCTCCCTGCCTCCGGTTTTTACATTCACACATTCAGTGTCTCCTTATTTGATGTCAATATGGATGTGAAATCAGAAGCTGACAAATTTCTATATACCCTAAAGCCACTCACACCAAGGATTTGAAATTCTGGGGTCATGAATTAACATTTTTGAACTTATCACTCCATGACATTTATTTTGCTCTTTACTTTTGATGGCCTGTCTTTCTCTTCTCTTCTTTTAAGAACAAAAGGCATTTTTCTTCCACTGTACCTAGCGGCATAATGATGCCCTTTGATAATCTGAGAACATTCATCTCAAGTAGCTTCTCAAAGTAATTCTTGTTAATAATTTATGATTCTTTTAAAAAGTAATTCTGGAAAATATAATTTTCTTCATTATTTGCAGAATAAGCAGAGGTAAACCAGAAGGTATTTATTCATATATGTACATGTGTGAATAAAGGCATTCACCTGTCACTCTTCATGTTTGTCATAGAAATAAAATGATTGTCAAATGTCCATTATCGTACCCATGCAAATTGTCGCCTAAAACTGACAGAATTCCACTTGTAGTCAGTCGTAAAGATCACCAACTATGGGCAAAACAAAACCAAAAACAAACTAGCTCCGTTCAGAAGGGACAAAGAGGAACAATATTTCTATTGAACTTCATGTCTTTAAATACTTCAAAAGGAGGTTAAAATTCATGAGAACGTCTCCCCAATGAGTTGTTGATCATTGTTAGGAAGCAGAAAGGCAACCCAGAGCATGAGTATACAGTGGCTGCCTTTTTATAGATGTTTTAACACAAAATTCTTTGCAAATATAGGTTTAATTTCTTAGTTGGGCATTGATACTGGATGATGTCACAATCAATATATGGTAATTAAAATAATAATGTTTGACTATGTCTTTTGATTCAACAGCCAGTGCTTGCTGTGTTCTTCTGTTTTTCCTATTTCTATTTAGTTAATTTAATTTGCAATAAAATATTCTAATATTATTCTTCTCTCTCAGCATCCACAATAAAATTTTCACTGAGAATGAATTTATTCACAAAGAAATAAAAAATGTGATAAGAGCGATGACAGAAGTAAGCCTCAATTCAGGTCTATGTTTACATGTAATTGTTAATGTTTCTAAATTCTATCTTAATAATCTACTCTGATATGTTGGCTATCACATTGTTCCTCATTATCTAGAGAGGAAATCTGCGCTCCAAGATCTCTTCAGAATTTATAATTTTGAACTCTGTGCCACCAAATATTTTTTTAAAAAAATTTTAACATGTATTTATTTTTGAGAGACAGAGAGAGAGAGAGAGAGAGAGAGAGAGAGAGAGAGAGAGAGCACAAGCCAGGGAGGGGCAGAGAGAGACAGAAACACAGAATCTGAAGCAGGCTCCAGACTCTGAGCTCTCAGCACAGAGCTGGATGCAGGGCTCAAACCCACGAATAATGAGTTCATGACCTGAGCCAAAGTTGGATGCTTAATGGACTGAGCCACCCAGGTGACCCTCAGCAAATATTTATTAAAATTCTAATTTATTTATTCAATTAACAAACATTGCTGTATTTCAGTGGTTTTTCCAGATGCTAGGGATCCATATAGCTCACGTTTCTTACTATTGGCCGATATACAATAGAAACAAATGAAATTTCACATATCTTTTGATATTGGTCACAAAGGCTGTCCATTAAAAGACTGATATTTAATTATAAAAAGCAATGACTATGATATTATGCATATCTATATTCTCAGCATAGGTCCCTCCATTCAGAGCCCCTTTCTTGGGGATCCTTGGCCAAGGTCTTACTTAGACATCTCTGCCTAGACCTCCTTATGTGAGGATAGAACCCAAAGACATTTTTTCTCTACTCTGATTTAGTACTTGACACTTTCCCACTACTGTCCACTCCCTCCATCCCCTGCCTCAGCCAACCCATCCTTTGATACCAACCCCCAACCCTTGGTCCGTAAAACAGCAGGAGACTTTTGTTTAGGACATTTTTTCCTTCCCAACTGATGCAACTGAGCCTTACCTAGCAGCACTACAGGGGCAGGGTGGGGTGAGGGGGTGGGGGGAGGTGGGCAGAATGGAACATTCAGGAAGCTGGTATTTTCTCCTGTTTAACCTGGTTTTTATGCTATAGCAATAAGTGATTGAAAACTTGTCTTTGTTTCGGCTTATTGTCTTGTCTACTGTGACATCTAGTGTAACAGCTCAGCTCCCTCCAGCTCAGTTCAACTCTTGATATGCAGCTCAAAGAGCAGCAAGGCACAGACACTGAGAAAGAGTTCTTAGGGAAGTTCAAAGACAGCAGAGAATATAGCAAGAACACTAGAAGAATATGAACCTTTGACACTAAGAGTTACAGCAAACATTAAATACAGCCCAGTTACTAGCTAAATAAAACCTTGCACTAATGGCCTATATATCTCAGTTTCTACTACCTGATATATCTTGTTTTGAACAAAAAATTATAAGATATTCTAGAAGGCAAGAAAAATAACAATGGTTACGGCAAGAGTTCTAACGGATAAAATAGACAATGTGCAAGACAATGGGTGATGTAAGCAGACATATGGCAACTCTAAGAATGAATCAAAAGCAAATACAAGAGGTCAAAAACACTGTAAAAGAAATTAAAGGATTCCTTCGGGGTCATCAGTATACCTGGCATGACTGAGGAAAGTATCTCTGAACTTGAAGAAATATTAATAGAAACTTCTCAAACTAAAATGCAAAGAGAAAAAAGAATGAACACAACAAAATAAAGTGAACTTCAAGTAATTATGGGGCCATTTCAAAAGATATAAATATAACTGGAATACTCAAAGGAGAAAATAGAACAAAGTATAAGAAATACCTAAGGAACAATGGCCAAGAAGTTTTGAAAATTAATTTCATACACCAAACCACAGATCCAGGAAGTTCAGGACTATAATACTGTTTTGATACATCTGATTTGCCTGATTTATACTGACCTAGTCATTATTTGTTTCCTTTTTTTTTAGCCTTATAGTTTGTTTACCTGTTCTTATCCTAAATATGCAGATGATTGAATCCTCTCATAATTATTCTCTTGACCTCTTAGAGCTTATTTTCCTCAATATGTAATCCTACTGTTAATGCTTATAATCTTCACCTCTTACATTGTATCCTTTTATCATAATCTTTATTCACTCTTATTTTAGGATTTTTAATGTCATTGATTTCATACATTTGTTCTACCATATTTAAATTGCTGTAGAGGGGTGCCTGGGTGGTTCAGTCAGTTGAGCGGCAGACTTCCTCTCAGGTCATGATCTCGCGGTCCGTGAGTTCGAGCCCCGCGTCGGCTCTGTGCTGACCGCTCAGAGCCTGGAACCTGTTTCAGATTCTGTGTCTCCCTCTCTCTGACCCTCCCCTGTTCATGCTCTGTCTCTCCCTGTCTCAAAAATAAATAAAACGTTAAAAAAAATTAAAAAAAAATAAATTGCTGTAGACATCTTTAAATTGTGCTTGAATTCCTGATTTGTATTATTTTTAATGCAATCACTTTTAATTGTTAACTCTTATTTTCGTCTAAATTTCTTAGTATTGGTCTTTTCATCTTTTATTATTTTAAAATTTCTTTTTTTTTTGTAAGGACATTCTCTCTCAGTAAAATACAAACAAACAAACAAAAAACTTCTCTCCAATCACCATAAACAGGATATAATAAAAGCCTTTAGTATTTATTCATTTAAGACTTTCATTAATTCAACAAATATTTATTGATAATGCACTACTACTCAGTAATTTGCCTTTTTCGTATATTGGGGAGACACTAGTGGAAAATATAGAACTCTCTCTTCATGTGAATTTTATGTTCTAATGTATATTTGTGTGAGTAGGACAGGGGAACAGGTGGTCTCAGAAATTTCAAAAAGGCAAATAAATAAAATAACTATGATGTGGTCTGATAGTGAATATTTCTAAGAAGGAAATAAAATGATTTGCTAGAGTGTCAGGCTTAGACAGTACTTTACATTGAGAGGGCACAGGTAACCTCTCTCACAGAATGATAAGATCTGAATGAGAAGAGACAAGACTAAGAAATATATATTCTAGGTGGAGACAACTGTGAGAAGGCCCTAAGGTTGTAAACATCCTCATGTTTTCAAGGAGCAGAAGGCAAACAAGGTAATTAATGCTGAATGAAAGACCACCAAGAGATTAGACAAAAGAAATGTGGTCACATGCCTGATCCTGAAAGCTTCATCAGACATGGTAATAAGTTTTAAGTTTTGTTATAAATGTAACGAGAAGACTTTCAAACATTTTGTTAACTCTTAAAAGACAACTCTCTCTAGCTGCCATGTAGAAATTGAATAAGATGCAAGAATCGACTAAGGAAATGTATTTCAGTAGTTCAAGTTTAAGGTTGTAGTGACTTGTGCTAGGAAGGGAGCAATGGAAAAGTGAGACATGGACAGCTGCGAGATGGGTTAGATGTGAGAGGAAAGATAAAATCAAAAGTAATGAGTGAATTTGGGGTTTGTAAAATGGGTAGAGTAATTGTACCATTTACTAAGCTAGAGAAGACCATAGGTGAGGTAGAAGGTAAAAATTCTATTTTTAATATTTTAAGTATGGGATGCTTATATCTATCCAAGTTCAAACCTAATGTAGGCTTTTAGAAACATGTGTCTGGGACTCAGACAAGATCTCTGAGCAATAGGAGATAGTCTATTTTAGATTCATCAGCACTTTTAGCTATTGTGATGCTGTATAAAGTGGGGACACAAAAATGATCAGATTCAGCCTCACGGATAGCATCAGTGACTTTGAGAAAGTTCATTGAATGGAAGGTGGCTGAAGGTGGTCTGGAGTGAGTGAAGGAGTAAAAGTTGCCATGAGGAAGTTAAGACAGTAAATATAGAACTGTATGGATGAGAAGTATAGGATTGGAGTTGGAACAATGGAGATAATGGAGATACTAAATTATAGTAGTCTTCTGACGGATTTAACAAGTAGGTGGAGAGAATCAGGGGCTGCAGAAGAGAGCAGAGAACTGATGAAACAAAATATTTGAGAAGGTGAGGAGGACAGGGTAGTAGGGCAAAAAATAAAGGGGTTGACCTTTGAAAGGAGCAGGAATATTTCTCTGATTTTGATACAAATAAGCAAAAACTAAAGTCTAAGATGGAGATAGATCTGTTCTCTGAGGGTGACAAATTAAGATAGCTTCTTGCCGCTTACTCTTATTTTTTAGTAACATATCTGTATGGTGACGAATAGAGAAGCAAACGTAGTAGGGTTTACAGGGATGATCGAGTGTCTATTTGAAGCTTGTAAGCATAAATTTAAATTATCACTAGCCAGGGTGCCTGGGTGGCTCAGCTGGTTAAGCACTAAACTCTTGATTTCAGCTCTGGTCATGATCCCAGGCACTGAGTGCAGACCCTGATGTATGCAGCCTGCTTGGGATTCTCTCTCTCTCTCTCTCTCTCTCTCTCTCTCTGCCCCACCATCCCTCTCAAAAAAAAAAAAAAAAAAAAAAGGAAACTATCGCCAACCATGTTTATGTAATTTTTTCAACAGTATTTGGACGCTATGTGAGGTATGAAGAAGTCTAATCTGTTTATATATATATATATATATATATATATATATATATATAGGTATATAGGTATATATATATATAGGTATATATATATATATAAAGGTTTTTTTTTCAGGTAACCAGAGTGGAGAAAAAATAAGGGAGTTGAGGAGTTTGCATCACATGTGGTAACAAGCATGGTATCTGAATGTTAGGCACAATAATTTATCAAAGTGATATTTAATGTACTTCCAATGGTACCTCCCATGCTTTGGGCCCCCAAAATATATCATTCTCAGTGATTTAGTGTACTGGAAAATCTTCTACAAAGCATGAATTACTCTGTGTATCTACTTAATGACATACTAGAAGCCTGAGGTTCTTATTATTGACCTTATCTTTTTACAAAACCGCTGTGCATTTAAATATATGTGCATTATTTATATACACAAATATATACTATATTTGAAACATTTGGTGTTAAGGCCTGCAGTATGGGTCAATTGATTACTTGGGGATAAGAGGGAGCAGATGTTGACAGTTTAGCTTACTAAGAGAGAAAAATCTGGGTTGAGAAATAGCTGGGTTCTACTGAATCTGTGTCATCATAGTCAAATTTAATCTCCCCAAGCATAAATTTCCTTACATATATAATTATCTAAATTTTAATCATTTATGAGGAAGATTACAGGAAATATGCTGTACATCATACATAGCCCATAACCTGACTGAGGGTAAGTTTAGCTCAAAGCACATAAACTATTAGTTTTACAAAGGCAGGAAAGTCTTGGAACATGTATGCTGATTGCCCATGTTCAGTTTGCTATACTTTGATCTAAGTAGAATCATCTGAGAGAATACTTGAAAGTTAAATTTAGTACAGATATTAGAAGAATTTGCTTGCCAAGGCAAGAAGTTGAAATTATATTCTGAGGCAATGGGTAGTAATTGAAGATTTCTGAACTTAAGAAGTGGTCAGAAAATGGCATTAAGAATAGGCAGTTAACATCGGGAAGTAGGCTGTATGGCAAGGAAGGAAGTTTAAGACGGCAGATCTGTGAAGAAACTCTAGCTCATAATGGGACAGAAGAACCAGTCTTACTCTAGTGACATGTGCAGTCACTTGATAAAATCTAGTATTAAGTCAATATAAGCAAAATTCAAAGGAAAGAAAGGAAATCCGAGGTATAAAATGGTCACATAGAGAGCTTTCCCATATGAAGTGAGGGGATTCAAGTAGTTACACTATCTTTACAAAGGAATCTAAAAATTGTCTTCCAACTCAAGAGTTTTGAAAGAAAGCTTGTGTATTTCATCATCTATGGAAAGGAAAAAAACAATCATTTGCGAGAAACTGAATACTTAACCTGGAATCATATATGGAAAAGGCATCTCGGTACATTCTTTTTGTGTCATTTAAAAAACTGCAGACTGAAAAATTAAGTGAAAGGTCGGTCCAGAGACAATAAAATCCCACAACCCTGACACAGCTGCCTTATTAAAACATGCCAAGTCAGGAAAAATTAGACCTCTACAAATAAAACATTATTAACAATAATATCACCAATAACAGTGATAGTAGTCATGAAAGATAATTATAATAAAATATAAGCACTATAAGCTATGAATTACTATGATGCATATTCAACAGTTAAAAAAAGATAGCAATAATATCTTCTTAAAACTGGAAATAATGCAATGACTTTAGATTGCTTATAACATAAGCATCATTTAAAGAAAATAACATAGTTTAAAATGTTAAACAAATTAAAAAGAAACGAAAAGGAAACAAACTGAAAAAAAAATTTAATGGATGTTTTAAAGGATTGAATGGCCAGTTAGATAATAGGAAACGGGTGATCAGAATTCAAGGTAAGGTGTGTAATGATAAATACAAATTTAACAGCAAATACATCCTCCCAATATTGATAATACAGCATTTGTAAACAAACAAGAAAACAAACTTACCATAGCTGAGGATAGCTCTGTGGAAAATACCTATCAGGAGGCAAGATGATAGACAGCAATGTTGAATTCAAATGGAAGAATATCAAGGACAATGTTTAACTGAATTTTGGTGTTTGAAAACAGTTACACTGTGTTCTGTTCCTCTGTCTCTCTTCCCCCTCTCTGCCCCTCCCCTTCCCCCTATTAAGTCATATCAAATAATGTGATTGATAGTGGACAAATGAAACTTGTGTCTTTTGATCTGAAATTCTGATGCCAACCAAATTTGACTTAACACTTTTCCATTTCCATTTTTTTTTAATTTTTAGAATACTATTATTAGAACAATGTGACAGGGAAATATATGTGAAACTGGGAAAGATTTGAGCAGTATGCCAGAATGAATATATTATGTGTATGTTTGATTTTAATAGTGCATGTAAAATAATATGATAGGAGGATCTGATTTTGCCAGAAAGCATGAACTGAATAATTTATTTTATAACATAAATTTATCCATTGAATCAATGTGTAGTATTTAGCCACCTTGTCTATATTTGGTTTTCATTCATGTCATAAATTTTAATGGATTCCTTAAAGCAGATAGGCTATAAATTGTGAATACATATAAATGATAATGCACAGTTACATGTGACAAATTCATGAGCAAAAATTTACAGTGAAAATATTTCATTTAAAAAATCTTTTTTAAGTTTATTTATTTTTGAGAGAGAGAGAGAGAGAGAGAGAGAGAGAGAGAGCAGGGGAGGGCCAGAGAGAGAGGGAGACACAGAATCTGAAGCAGGCTCCAGGCTCTGAGCTGTCAGCACAGAGCCCGACGGAGGGCTCAAACTCACCAGTGTTGAGATCATGACCTGAGCCGAAATCGGACACTTAACCGACTGAGCCACCCAGGTGCCCCAGCAGTGAAGATATTTCTTAAGTGGTATTTGTACATTTATTGATTTCTCCTAAAATTTAAATGTGAAATTATTAAAAGTTCAACTCTTAATAGTAGAGTATTTAAGAATAAATAATCTAGTTTTACTATTTAAAACTCACTATATGGGGCGCCTGGGTAGCTCAGTTGGTTGGGCGGCCGACTACAGCTCAGGTCATGATCTCACAGTCTGTGAGTTTGAGCCCCATGTCCAGCTCTGTGCTGAGAGCTGGGAGCTTGGAGCCTGGAGCCTGTTCCGATTCTGTGTCTACCTCTCTCTCTGTCCCTTCCCTGCTTGCTCTCTGTCTCTCTCTCTTTCTCAAAAATAATAAACAGTAAAAAATTTAAAAAAACTCACTATAGGTGTGCAAATTATAATCTCATGTTGTAAATACAAATTATATATTGAAGTATTTTTTAGTATATATATATATATATATATATACATATATATATATACATATATATATATATATGATGTTTGAGTTAACAAACTCCAGGGTAATTTCAACTACTTGTACTGTAGGCAAATATTTACCTACTATTTTAAATAACTGAAAGCATGCCCTCATTTTGACATGAAATTTTAAAAAATTTGCAATTCAAGAAAATCATAATTTAAACCCTATGGTAAATAAACCTATAATATCAACTATTAAAAATACATTGTTTTAAAAATATATGGAAAGCACTTTCATCCTTCATAGTCTTTCTATAGAGTTCATAGATTATTTTGGATGGCTTATATTTCTTCCTTTTAAAACTGTGGAATAGAATTAATGTGAAAGAGGCTTGAAGTTTTGGATAAATTAAATGCCTTATAAATCCATAACGTGATGTGGCTGCTATATGGCAAATATAAATTTAAGTTTTTCTGGTGTATATATGGTATCTAGGATGACTCCCAGATAGATTTGTTCAATTTTTGTCAAGTCTGACCATAACTGTAATATTACATTCAGTTCTATGCTCCACACCTTGAAGGATATTGATCGACCTAAATGCATTCAGAGAAGAACAAAAAGGGTGATAAAAATGAAAAGCAATTAAAGGAACAGGGGACATTTACTATAAAGACAAGAAGATTGCCAGCAATATGATACTTATCTCCAGACTTTGAGGGCCTATCATACGGAAGAGAGAGTAGATTATGTTCTGTGGCTCCCAGTAGTAGAACTCAAAATAATGTGGTGGCTCCAGGGAAGAACTATTTTAGTTCAGCACATGGTGATATTACCTCTTCTTTGTAATGGTGCATTTGGCAGAAGAAAAAGTGCTTTTATTTGGGTTTCCCTGAGTTACTTCAAATTTCATTTGACATTGATTTCTTCATTTACAGTGAAATCTACTGATAGTTGTTGTTACTATATTATACTCAGTAACTAACTTTGAGATGAAGCTTGAGGCACCATGAAATGATGAAATTCGGGTTTTGCCACTTATGAACTCAGAGAACTTAACCAGCCGGTTATTTTCACATAGGATTATTTTCAAAAGATTGATAATACCTTCTCAAATTTTCTGTTTTTGAACATTACACTCTAGTCTTCTGGTCGCTCAAACTTTAAATTTTAAGGGCAGAATAGTCGAACAATCATTGACTGAAACCCGACTGCCTGTGTTCAAAGTCTGGCTTTGCCACTTAGCCGTAGGACCTTACTTAGCTTCTATGAGTCTTAATTTCCTCATTTGTAAATTGGAGAAAACAATAACACCCATCATAGGTTTGTTGGAGAATTAAATGAGGAAGCGTGAATAAAGCTTTTAAAAAATAATGGTACAGAGTAAACTTATGTAAATATTGACTATTATTATTGTTATCTGTCTGTCCTTTATAACTCACTCATCATGCAGCCCATGTTCTCCAGATTCTGCTGCTATTTCCCTAAATGTATTTTTCCCCCTCCCCATGTTCCCACTATAATTGTATTTCCAATAATTAACCTTCATGAGATCTACTATACTAATCTCTAAGTGGCATAGTTTCTTCTGATTTTCATCTGGATTTCTTCCAGACCAGACTATTAGAAAAGATATCCTGTAATGTCTTTCAGAAATACTTCATTATTGTCTTACCTTTCTGTAAAACTCTGGAAAATTCTGAAATAAACCCCCTTCATAATCTGACTTGAACTTATAACTTCTAGACTTTTCTCCTGCTACTTCTGCAAAATCTTTTGCCTCAGCCTTGTTTTGTATCTTTTCTAAATTTGCGTTTCTGTTTGTTCTAACCCTTTGGCTAGAAGAACTTCACCTGCTTACATTCTGAGAGTCCTTGAGCTTCAGCCTGAACCTTATTCCATCCTAATGCTTTCCTGAGACTTTGGTGCTCTCTCCCTATCATGAAATTTTCTTTTGCTAATTATCCTACATATTCTCCTCATAACATATATTTCATGCTTTGAAATTTCTTTTATTTAGGTATTTTGTACTTTTCACAATATTTAGCACCAGTTTCACCAAGTAAATGTACTAAGTGATGATTGTGGACAGATTCTTTTTCATATTTTTGAAGTTTCTTCTTAAGTAGATTATTAATTATGATCCACAGTGCTCAAAGTTTTGCCTTGTGCATATGAACTTTTCAAATATGTTCAGTTGGGCTGGCCCCAAGTCAATATTAATTTAAGTATACTTAAATTTGTGAGGTTTGATCTCAAGCTTTCTCATCCTTAACGTTGCCCACAGTTGTCGAAGTAAGTGAAAGTTACATTTTACAGTACAGTGCTCAAGGTTATATTGTGTGAATAATTTCTAGGGTGCATAGTAGTTTCGGAGGCTTAAGTGAACTTCGTTATGTTTTGCATTGAGGATAGGTAGTTTGAGAAACACACTGTACAATATTAGAAAACCCATAGAGTTCCGAATCAAATCTGGGTCTTAATTTTGCTATTTCCTGGATATTTGGCTATGAGGAAATTAATCTTCTTGAACTTCTTTCCCCTCATATAGAACATGGATGATAATTCCAAAGAAATGTAAGCCCCCTGTGAGATATTTATCTGTTTTGATCACCATTGTGTCCCAAATATCCATAACCGTGTCTGGTTCAGAATACTCAATATGTTTGTTGAATGAACACCACCTCCAAGAAAAGTATTTGTCAGGATGAAAAATATTAATGCTTATGAATGTGTTCTGATGAAGTGTTCTTTAGTTACGCAAAATTTTATGTAAGTTCCTTAAGAAAAGGGCGTATCACTTACCAACTAATCCCTAGTGTCTAGCACATGGAAGGTGAATTATTGACTCATAGCTTGCCTGAAGGTGGAGAGAGAGGCTGACAATAGGAATTCCTGTACTTGTACTTGCCATTGTACTTATATGTCATTGTTTGCCTATAGTTTTTTTCTTGCCATGTAAGTATGATATGATTGATATAGTTTAGGAAACTAATTTGTATCTGGGTATCAAAACCAGATGCCACTAAAGTACAATGCAGATGGGTAAAGCCATCTGTGAGTAGGTAGTTTTTTAAGAGATATATTAAAATATTTAAATATTCAGAGGAAAGGAAAATTAACACCTCGTTGTCCTGTGATAGGATCTAGATTATTTACTACCATTCCAATTTGATAAATGTGCCACATTCGCATTACGTGAACGAAGATGCAATAAAACATTCACATTCTATTTGTTTTCTTAGGAAAATTAAGTTAGCCCCACTTACCAAATGTATTCTTAGCCCTTCTACAAATATAATAAATAAGATTTAGAGTGGGTAAGATTACACAGTTAAAAGGAAACGAAACTGCAAAGACAGCAATTTAGGCCATTAATTTCTAGGTATTGTTAAGCCACAACTGTAGTAATATCAGTACAATTTGTTTGAAGGTTGTTGTGCGTATTTACAAAGCCAGGACTCATCTATTTTCCCCATCACTATATCCTTATTACCTGTATTTTTTGAATAAGTGAATAAGTAAATGAATGCTATATTAGAAATTCAAATCAGTTGCCAGGGAAAACCAAAATTAAAATATTTCTTTTGGATGGGAGAATCTGAGGGGGTTTTTGGAAAATAAAGAGTTCTGCCAGTATTCATATTAAGAGTGGGAATATTGTTACATGAGGAGATGGGAAAAGGTATTCTATGCATGTGCAGAGGACAGAGCACAATTATGGCTGCTGAAGTAAAGAAAGGAAGCATGTTCAAGAACTAGAGATCTGATGATGGTAGAAGGGAAAGATATAGAATGGATATACTTACTTGGAATATGCCCTGGCATCTTAAAACACCAGGCTCTGGAGTTTGAAATTAAGTTTTATGTGATAGGATCTGTACTTTAAGATGATGATTCACATAACCCTACGTGGGAGGCACTGTTCTCAGAACAGGCTGAATCTAAAGTTTGTTAGAATAACATTAAATGATAGCTCAGCAGAGAAATAGCTTTTTAGTGAAATGCACTAGGTCTGATGGGAGGGGTGGTGTCAAGGCCAGCAGTGGGGTGGGAGGCCAGGACGGGTTCTGAGAGGGCACAAAGGTATTGGCTCTTGGAAGCTCTGGCATCGGAGGTCTGCAGGTCTGCACCGGTGAAGACTGCAGGGGTCCTCAGTGGGGAACTGCTGTGGGGATCTGATGTGAAGGCTGTTGGGGTCCTCCTGCTCTAAACATTTCCCTCATGGAGGAACTCACAGCTGAGAGGATTCTTCTTAGTGCTACACTGGGTTAGTTTGGGGAATGAGGTGAGGACAGATGAAATGCCTCTTACCTTTTCCTATGCTGTTATCCCGGGTTTGTCAGGTTTGTGCAGCTGGTCAACTGCACTCTAAGCTCTCCCAGAGCTACTTTCATTGGTGGATAATTGTTAAATCCTTGTTTTTTTTTGGGGGGGGCAGGTAGAGACAATGGCTGGGAACTCCTGTTCTACCATCTTGCTGATACCACTCTTTCCTAAATTCTTGACATAGCTTTGAGACCCCGGCTATAGACTGATCAGTTCCCCTTCTTGAGCTGCTGATTAAATCTACCTCAACCACTTGCCTTATCAGGATCTCACACTCTCTGCCAGTATGCACCTGCCCTAATCACTCTGGAGTCAGGTTAGACAACTAGGGAAGCCACTATGCCCCTGAGCCCAACAATTTATTCTAAGTAGCCAATCTACAGGGAGTCCGTGAAACCTAGCAAACCTACTCCCCTTCTTGTCATTCATAAGCTGCCCCCTACAGCTCCAGCTTGCTGCCACTCTGCATCCCAGAAGAACTCCCTACATGGCCCTGACTAGAGTCTCTCTCTCTCTCTCTCTCTCTCTCTCTCTCTCTCTCTCTCTCTCTCTCTCTCTCTCTCTCTCTCTCTCGTTTAGAGCTAGAAGTAACAAAAACTGCTTTCATCCATCTGAGTGTCATTGTGATGTGTTCTGCTATCAGAGAATCTTTAAATCTTATAAAATCATACCCTGGAACAGGTTTCAGATTATCTGATAACCAAATAGAGGGGTAGAGTGAGATATTTTGGTAGAGTAGAGCACAAAAATATTCAAGGGATTATCAAGGACAAGTATGGAATACAAAGAAATCCAAGGGCAGAAGTTTGAGAAGTGCCTAATTTTAAGGAATTTAAGGAATGTTCTGAGGAGGAAACTATGCAAAGCCAGAGTAAGTGATCTAAGATGGCAGAAAATCCAGGAAAGTAAAGGGTCTAAGCCAAGGATTTATTATGAGGTCTGTATCCATGCAGATTTTAAGAAGCACTGTACTTGTTAAAAGAAATAGAAATGAACGATTAACAGGGATGAATGCTATAGCAAGGAAAAACATAAATGGGACTTAAAAGAGCTTAAT